>NC_072373.2:112707424-113010454 GCF_028885625.2 Pongo pygmaeus | reverse complement strand
GAAAGTTGAGTTGGTGATACATTTAGCTGAGGTTTAGTGGGAGGTATTTATGTGGTTTGCAGGCATTTCCATGTATAGTTAACTTATTCCTAGCTGACCTGTGCAGGAATATTCTTACCACCCACGGGGCAAACTTACCAAGTGATATAACAGGAAGATACAGAACCAGAGCACCTATGAACATGAACCTATGCTATGGCACCCAGCACTGGATCCTTACAGGGAGTGGGGAAGAAACAAGGTTTTAATTGTGCAAAGCCAGAAACTAATCTCTGAAAGTGTCTTTCCATCAAGACATAAACAATTCTAAGTGGAGGATTCCGTTCTCATCCATTTCTAGTAAAGGACATTCTGTCAGGAGTGTGCTCTATACGCAGGGTATACAATTATAAACATTCCATAATGTTTTCTTTTGTGAAGATATTATGCAAAACTAAATTCATCAGAATTTTTCTGTTTATAGTGTGCAACCTTGTGGAAGAACTACAAAGAGTGAACATGTCTATTGAAGTTCCATGTTTTATGAATCTTAAAAATTAACATGGAAAAAATTTTGATCAACCAAGTTAGAGGAAGCACCAAATTATTTTATTCTCTCTATAGAAAGTATTACAACATGCTGGTGACATGAAGAGGCCATCAAAGAGGAAGCAGCAAAAAACATAAGAAAATGTATTACACAGCCATATCAACCATTAATTAATAGAAATACTGTGTTATTTGGGGGATTTTTGTGGTATTTGTAAACTTTTTAAAATTTGAAGTCATCGGCCAGGCACAGGGGCTCACGCCTGTAATCCCAGCACTTTCGGAGGGCGAGGCGGGTGGGTCACCTGAGGTCAGGAGTTCAAGACCAGCTGCCAACATGGTGAAACCCCGTCTCTACTAAAAATACAAAAATTACCCCAGCATGGTGGTGCATGCCTGTAATCCTGGCTACTCGGGAGGCTGAGGCAGGAGAATCTCTTGAACCCTGGAGGTGGAGGTTGCAGTGAGCTGAGATCACGCCACTGCACTCCAGCCTGGGCAACAGAGAGAGACTCCATCTCAAAAAAAAAAAAAAAAAAAAAATTTGAAGTCATTTTTTTTCTCATTCTGTATAAACATTCATTTTCATAGATAATTTTGTATGTATAATTTTTAATACTTCTTTTTCAAAGAAGACCCTGAAGGTATGTAAGTCTCAGGCCCCACAAAAGTTGGATCCAACCTTGAGGAGGTGAGGATATTGGCTCTTCCCCTTCTTAACCTTGTTATCGGGTGATATGTTTTGGCTGTGTCCCCACCCAAATCTCATCTTGAATTGTAGCTCCCATAATTCCCACATGTCGTAGGAGGGACCTGGGGGGAGATAATTGAATCATGGGGGCGATTTCCCCCATACTGTTCTCATGGTGGTAAATAAGTCTCACAAGATCTGATGATTTTATAAGGGGTTTCTCCTTTCACTTGGCTCTCATTTTCTCTGTTGTCTGCTGCCTTGGTAAATATTAGCTAACTGTCCCTGGAGTATGCATTCCCAATTACAGCAAGTTATCATCCCTTGGGTGCAGATTACATCTAAATAACATATACAAGCAAATCACACTGCCAGTGCCGAAGCGTTTCAAAGTAAATTCAGACATAAAGTAAACAGAGAACATAACTTACCTATCTCTTCTGTTACAGTTGCTTTTTCATTGAGTCCTGTGGAGCTCAGGTTCCTGTGGAGGGTAGCAGAAGGAAAACTTCAATTACAGTATAACTGGTCTGATCTGTTCTACATATTAAAGTTCATGCTATTTTCTTTGTGATAAATAAACAGTGTTCTGCTGCATCTGAAACTCTGAAAACCATTGCTCTAGTGCTAACCACTTGTCTCTATAACAGGTATCCACTCACAGTTATAATGAAAGCCCAAAGATGTACTTGAGTTATGTCAATGAAAATATTGCTAGAGACTTGGTCTAGATTTGCTGAGTGGCATGTGAAAACTACAGTGTAATCTGATCCTCCTCTCCCTCTCTCTTTTCACCACCATTGTTGTCAATATATATTCCTTCCCCATTTTGCCCACAGAAAACTTTGTGTACTGGGGTCACATTCTCCATAACCAAGTTGTCAAACAGAAAGACTTCTGGAAAAGAAGACTTCTCCTAACTTGGGGAAGAGCACTTAGAGGGAAAGAGATGAGAGATGGTCAGAGCCAAGATGTATTTAATCTTGGTCTGCAGTGGACATTTATCATCTGCCAAGACTCCTTCTTTCTGGCACTGACATCCTTTCACTTAGGAACATCCCCCCAATGATGAGGCTCTGTAAGGGCTTCTCTCATTTTCCCTCAGACTGTAAGATGACTTAATATTCCAAGATATTAACCAAGTGCTTTTTTTTTTTTTTTGAAATGGAGTTTTGCTCTTGTTGCCCAGGCTGGAGTGCAATGGTGCAATCTCAGCTCACTGCAACCTCCACCTCCCAGGTTCAAGTGATTCTCCTGCCTCAGCCTCCCGAGTAGCTGGGATTACAGGCATGTGCCATCACGCCTGGCTAATTTTGTATTTTTAGTAGAGATGGGGTTTCTCCATGTTAGTCAGGCTGGTCTCGAACTCCCCACCTCAGGCTGGTCTCGAACTCCCCACCTCAGCTGATCCACCCGCCTTGCCCTCCCAAAGTGCTGGGATTGCAGGCATGAGCCACCGTGCTTGGCCTAACCAGGTGCTTTCAAAGGTGTTTTGAACCAAGAAGCAAGTCCTTCCCTGTTGGACCCAAAGCTGGGAACATGTGAGATGGGAACTGCTGGCATCCATGCCTCCAGCCTGAGAGGAAAGCCAGCCAGAAAGCATAGAGCTGCCTGCAGCAAGCAGGAAAAAAGGGTGAGGAGAGTGTGTCCCGAGAGCCTCCAGCTTCTGGTTCAAGTGGCCACTGATGTCCAACCCTGTTTCTGCCCTTCTTGTTTTGGTTACAGGAGCCCACAAATCCTCTCTATCATTGGCGCTTATTGGAATTGAATTTCTGTCATTTTTTTAAAACCAAGAATGTACAAAACAATGCACTGGCTACAACAGCAAAATTATAGAGCCTGATAAAAGAAAAGAAATAGAAACCACAAGAAGAATGGAGGAAATCTCCAGTAATTCACAGGAAATAAAATAACCAGGGAGAATAAAACTTTGCAGTCTTGGATGTCTGCACCCCGGGTGACAGAGTATAGGTACTGATACAAGTGACCTTGAGATCATAGCTCAGGAAAGCCCTTGTGCCTGTGCTGGTTCTCTGAGCCCAGGCAGGTGGGATGGCAGCAATGGAACAGCATTCCTTTCTCAAAAGACAGAGCTAGGAGGGAGTGGAGTGGAGGAGACCATGATGAGAGCTCCTGCATGAAAACACACAAACCATTAGTAGACAGAGTAACGGAGAAGGTAAGGAGAGAGAGGGAAGGGGGACTGTGGTCTGCACACGAGGTTGTGCAGCCAGATGTAAGGCCTGGAAGCCACACTCCTGAGAATCACAGTCCACATGCTGGGTTGGGGCAGAGAGCCACATGCAGCTCACTGGCAGGGAGAATCAGGGCCTGGAGGCATAGAAAGCCAAGAGCCAGGCAGCAGCAACTGGCTGACCCTGGTAGGCAGTTCCAGAAGTGGGCACGTCTGGGCGCAGGGACTGGAAGCAAAATGGATTGACTCAAGAGTAGACAAATATGGGTTCAAGGTCAATCAAAGAGCAGAAACCAGGTGACACAGGTGAGACAAATCTAGAAAGAGAGTTGAAACGTGGGCAGACATAGGTAGAGGAGGACCTAGGAACAGAGGCTAGAAACCATAAGGGGTCTGCTGGGGTGGATGGATGGAGGGGCAGGAGCCAGCAGACACAAAGTTGCGCATGGAATTTTACCAGATGGCTGTCTGCTGCTGAGCTGTGGCTTTTCTTCCTGCTTGTCCACAAGCGGGTGGCTCTGCCCTCGGGGCCCAAAGGCATAAGCAGGCCTTCTGACGACACATTTGACAACGCTGGCACGGAGGCAAGATCGAGTGGGGATAGCTGGGAATATCCTTCTTCTAGACCTGGGTGTCTGATAAATTCTCCTCATGCTGACAATTTCATCTTTCATAGTTTAAAGACAGAAATGAGAGGGACTGCTACCCTGTACCTAAGTGCTCTGCAGAAGTGGAAGTGATAGGGACCCTAAGAGGAGCCAGCTTTTGCAAAGTTGGTGGTATCCGGGGCTCAGGCAGAACCCATTCAGAAAGCAGAGTTCAGAAGTGTTCAGAAAAGAGACTCTCAATGAGAAGACAGCTCAAGAGAAAAGGGAGGCTAATTGGGGCTAATTGTATTTTGTTAACAGATGATAGCAAGAAGGCAGAATTCAGGCTGTGTGCGGTGGCTCATGCCTGTAATCCCACAATGTTGGGAGGCTGAGGCAGGTGGATCACCTGAGGTCAGGAGTTCGAGACCAGCCTGGCCAACACAGATAAATCCTGTCTCTACTAAAAATAAAAAAAAAATTAGCTAGGCGTGCTGATGCATGCCTGTAGTCCCAGCTACTCAGGAGGCTGAGGCAGGAGAATGGCTTAAACTCAGGAGGAGGAGGTTGCAGTGAGCCGAAATTGCACCACTGCACTCCAGCCTGGGCCAGAGAACGAGACTCTGTCTCAAAACAAAACAAAACAACACAGGCAGAACTCCTCAAATTGTACTTTACATCCCGATTCTCAGTCAAGAAGACCCATCTTCAGACTGGAAAGGGCAGAATTAGTGCTGATTAGAGGGAACCAAAGCCACATATAATTGCTCTGAGCAGACTTCACACACCCATTAAATACCCCAGCAGAATTTAGCTCTTGCAAATGGTTCCTCAGATATTTCTGAGATTCTCTCTGGGTGCTGGGCTGCAAATGCTTGTTCACCACCCCAAATCATCCCCTGATGCTAATGACACTCAGGATACGGACCCTCTGCAGGGCATAGTAGCCAGCTCTGCTACTGCCAGCACCTGAGATGAGGGATGCCGGGCTTCCCTTTGCCTTCCATCCTAAGCACAGGACACAGCATTCCCTGAGTCCCCAGAGCACAATCCTCTCTCTAATACACAAGCTGCACAAGCACAGGAATTTTTGCACCCCACCCACACCCCCACTTATGTAACCCCAAGGTCTAGAACAGTTTTTGGTAGGCAGTAGGAGCTCAGTAAATCTCTGACTCTTAACAAGTGTATAATAAACATTCAAAAGTGAAAGAAAGGGCTGGGCAAGGTGGCTCATGCCTGTAATCCCAACACTTGGGAGACCAGGGTGACTGGACTGCTCGAGCCTGGGAGTTCGAGACCAGCCTGGGCAACATAGTGAGATGCTGTCTCTATTTTAATTTTTAAAAAGCTAAAGAAAGAAAGAACAAGGCAGATAATAACTAACAACAATTAAAAGATGTTGTGAATTTCAGGATCCTCAGACTCAGATTTAGAAACGCCCAGTGATGAAAATGTACCCACCTTAAGCAGGCTGATGGCTTGGCATGCAGAAGATGTCTTTGTGGGCAGAAAAAGCTTCACCAGGCTGAAAAAAATAGAAAAATGTGTCCCCTCTCCCCACCCGCAAGGCAGGCAGATACATTAGAAGACAGAGATCCCACTTGGTGGGCAGGTCCTTGTCAGGTAAGGGTTTGGTTAGTAGGTGGTACCTTTGTGTCAAGAAAAAGACATGCCTTTCTCCAAGCAAGGGCAGCCCTTGGGAGCACAGCTTGGCCGCACTCTGTTGGACAAAGCTGCACTGTCTTCCTACAGGGCTCCTATCCTGTCATGTGGCGTGAGCCAGCACAACTGCACACAGTGCAAGTGCCCTCAAATCAGGTCTGCTCTGCCTAGAATCCCAGCCCCACCCCTCCTAAGACCCAGAAAGGGGAAGGGATTCTCAAGCTGCCTCCCTGCACTTATTTCCTGCCCAACACCTGCTCCTCCCTGGTGACCAATGATGGGACATCTATTCCCCCAGGAAACCCAGCCCTCACTCCAGGCCTATGATCTCATCCTGTGGCACCTAGTACAACAGCCCCATCAGAACACAATAGTCTCAAGGGCTTTGGGATCATTATACTTCAATAATGCCACTTGAAGGGCAGAAACTGTCCATTGAACACTCTTAGTTCTCTTTTATAGACTCTTTTCTAGGGAGAGGTGAATATTCTGCCTGAATGTCCTTCTGTAGTCCTCTGGGCTGGCTGCTCTTGCAAACAATTGCTCTGGCAAAAAACACTCTCCACTTTGCAAGGAGAAGCAAACACTGTAATTCACTACATTCCTACCGAGTTAAGAAATATTTCACTCCTTCCTGGAAAGCAAGAAAATTATAGAGACTTAGCTCAGGCTTGACCATATTCAAAAACATACACGACCAAAACAAAACATTTATCATCCAAACCTAAAATCATCATCCAGAATAATGATGACTTTATAATTGTTCCAAAGAGCACACTGGGCACTTGTTCCAGGCATATGTGTGTAACAAAAATACCCATGAAGCATGACCCAAGGGCTGACTGTTCAGATGAATTCTGTGATGGTTAATATTAGGTGTCAACTTGATGGGATTGAGGGATGCCTAGATGGCTGGTGAAGCACTTTTTCTGGGTGCGTCTGTGAGGGTGTTTCTAGAGAAGACTGACATATGAGTCAGTGGACTGGGAGAGGAAGACCCGCCCTCACTGCGGATGGGCACTGTCTGGCCGGCTGCCAGCACGGCAGAACAAAGCAGGCAGAAAAAAGCAGGCAGAAGAAAGCAGGCAGAAGAAAGCAGGCACAAGGGGCATATGCAGCTTGTTGGGGCTTTCTCTTTCTCTCTCCCTTCTAGAGTAGGCCGCCTTTTCTCCTTCTGCCTTTGGGCATCTGACTCCAGGTTCTTCAGCTTTTGGACTCTGGGACTTGTACCAGTGACCTCTGGGGTGCTCTCAGCCCTTCAGTCTCAGACTGGGAGGTGCACTGTCAGCTTTCCTGGTTTTGAGGCTTAGGGCTTGGACTGAGACAAGCTACTGGTTTTTCTCATTCTCCAGCTTGCAAGCCCTATTGTGGGACTTTGCCTTTGTAATTGTGTGAGCCAATTCTCCCTAATAAACTCACATATATATATACACACACATATACAATTACTCAGGGTTCTCCGGAGGGACAGAACCAATAGGATACATGTATATATATGTGTATATATACAAATGTATATGTATCCTATATATATGTATAGGATGCATGTATATATATGTGTGTGTATATATATACACACACACATAGGTATATGTATCCTATATATATGTATCCTATTGGTTCTGTCCCTCTGGAGAACCCTGAGTAATTCACTGTCTTCTTTCTGAACAAAAAGTAATGCTGGTTTGAATGGCAGTTTCTTCCAGATTCTACCCACATGGTTCTTAAAGGCAATGATAGGGTCCAGGATAAAAAAGTAGTTAAGGGAATGTAAAAGAGCTTCATGCAATTGGAAGTGGTGTCAAGTTTCTTGGCCCAAAAACATTTTACCCTTGGGTGCTAAGAGATCTTGCAAATGTATTGCTCAGTTCTATCAATAATCTTTGTGGGACTGTAGTGAGCAAAACTGGTGCCATAGCACCGGACCCAGGCAAATGTCCTAAGTGCAAGAAATAGAAGTGGAGTTCTGGAGATTACAGAACGGCAAATGACCTAGATTCTGGTCATATTTATGAATAAATTGTTTAAAGAGAATTTATGAGCACCTACAAAAGGAAGTAGTGATTACCAGTGTAACTAAAATACAGGTTAGTTGCTCGCTGCATGTGGAGTCCAGTTAACGAGAGCAAGGTCTGATACAAAAAAAAGCGAATTGATTCCAAAGTTAGCTTGGGGAAGGGGCACAAAGGGTCCTGCCTTAAAATGTGCTGCTTCACTTTGGGAGCAGAAAGCAGGGATTTTTGTAAGGTAAGGGAGGAAATGAGCAAGGGCAGGGGGTCCCCCTCCTAGCTTGGTGTTGAGTTGGCACTTCCTGGGCAGAAGTAAGTTGAAAAAGTGGCCAAGCGGGTGTGCTTTCGATTTCCCCTCCTGGTGGATGAAAGTCCTGAGGCAACCCTGGGAAGATGGAAGTTCCGAGGCAACCTCTGGAAGTGAAAGTTCCTTGGTGGGTGTGCTTTGGTGTGCAAATCGACTGCCAGCTCTCAAGCAGAGATCTGTCTTGGAGCACACAGTTAGAAAAACTTGCCCTGTAAGGAAAGCCGGGTGACGGGGAGTAGAATGGTTATATTTGCATTTCTGAAGGGCTAAGGGGGCCAGGGAGATGAGAAAAGAAGAGAGAGAGAAGGAAAAAATCAGTTAAATCACCTCTAGAAAAACAGGGGTGCTGGGTTACACTAGGAGCTAGTATAGATTCACCCATAATGTTAAAGGCAAAGTAACCACTTTTCCTTTTTGAGAGGACTGTTAAACTCAGGAGACTGAGGTAGTGTGTGTGTTTCAAGGAAGAGAACAAGGCTTTCACTCCATTTCTGACTTTTTAAATTAGAGGTTGTACATCCATGGCTCGTGGTTTCTTGTGTTTTAGTTGGCTCTGCCCAGCATTTATGATACTTTTAATTCAGTTGCTAACATTTAAAAACAGGGAGTGTGGCAAATCCTATTCTTGTGCCGTTATCCCTTACCCTCCCTTTGTGGCCTATGGGAGAGGCGTAGATCCTCTCCCCACTCCCTCAGGCCTGGACAGGGGGCTTGCTTTGGCTAACAGGGTGTAAGCAGAAGTGACCTGTGCCGCCTGGTGAGCAGTGGCTTGAAGAAGCACCACGTGGGTCTGCGAGCCCTCTTCTCCCTCGGCCGCAAAACAGTGTGTCCAGGATGGGTCTGCTTTACAGCTGGATCCTGGAACAAGAAGACACGCAGAGCAGAGCCACAGCTGCTGACAACATGAGCAGAAATGAACTTTTTTTTTTCAATGCTATTGTAAATGGGATTTTTTTTTTTCCTGAGCACAGGGGACTTTATTGATGGTACATGACAAGGTGGGGCTCCCTAGGCCCCTCCCTCTTCAGGGGATCTGAATGGAAACTGTGAAGAGGGGAGATTCTCATTGCGGTAGAAACTCCCCAGCAGTGAGGGCCTCTCTCTTCCTCTCATGCTGTCGCTGGGGCTGGTGGTCTGGGGGTCTGACTCCTTGGAGGCCATGTGGGCCATGAGGTCCACCACCCTGTTGCTGTAGCCAAATTCATTGTCATAACAGGAAATAAGCTTGGCAAAGTGGTCGTTGAGAGCAATGCCAGCCCCAGTATCAAAGGTGGAGGAGTGGGTGTCACTGTTGAAGTCGGAGGAGACAGCCTGGTGCTCAGTGTAGCCCAGGGTGCCCTTGAGGGGGCCCTCTGATGCTGCTTCACCACCTTCTTGATGTCATCATATGTGGCAGGTTTTTCCAGACAGCAGGTCAGGTTCATGGCCAACACATTGTCAGTGGGGACTCGGAAGGCCATGCCAGTGAGCTTCCCATTCAGCTCAGGGATGACCTTGCCCACAGGCTTGGCAGTGCCAGTAGAGGCAGGGATGATGTTCTGGAGAGCCCTGTGGCTGTCACGACACAGTTTCCCGGAGGGGCCATCCACAGTTTTCTGGGTGGCAGTGATGGTGTGGACGGTGGTCATGAGTCCCTCCGTGGTACCAAAGTTGTCATGGATGATCTTGGCCTGGGGTGCTAAGCAGTTGATGGCACAGGAAGCATTGCTGACTATCTTGGGGCTGTTGTCCTACTTCTCATGGTTCAAGCCCATCACAAACATGGGGGCATCAGCAGAGGGGGCAGAGATGATGACCCCTTTGGCTCCCCCCTGCAAATGAGCCCCAGCCTTCTCCATGATGGTGAAGATGTCAGTGGACTTCACAACATACTCAGCGTCAGCATCACCTCATTTGATTCTGCTGGAATCTAGCTCCTGGAAGATGGTGATGGGACTTCTATTGATGACAAGCTTCCTGTTCTCAGCCTTGATGGTGCCATGGAATTCGCCATAGGTGAAATCATACTGGAACACGTAGACCATGTAGTTGAGGTCATTGAAGGGGTCATTGATGGTGACAATATCCACTTTACCAGAGTTAAAAGCAGCCTCGGTGACCACGCACCCAATACAGCCAAATCCATTGACTCCAGGCTTCACCTTCACCATGATGTCTCAGGGATGCAGCTGGCGCTACACGAGAAGATGCAGCTGTCTGTTGAATGGGAGGAGCAGAGAGCCGGGATTTTCTTAATTGCTTCCCTCCCTCACCGCTCCCCACCGAGGCAGAGTCTTGCTCTGTCGCCCAGGCTGGAGTGCAGTGGCATGATCTCCACTCACTGCAACCCCCGCCTCCCGGGTTCAAGCAATTCTCCTGCCTCAGCCTCCCAAGTAGCTGGGATTACAAGCATGTGCCACCACCATGCCAGGCTAATTTTTGTATTTTTAGTAGAGATGGGGTTTCACCATGTTGCCTAGGCTGGTCTCGAACACTTGACCTTGTGATCTGCCCACCTTGACCTCTCAAAGTGCTGGGATTACAGGCATTAGCCACCGCTCCCAGCCCTCTTGATTGCTTTTTCAGAAAATTTGTTGTTAGTGTATAGAAACACTACTGATTTTTGTATGTTGATTTTGTATCTTGAAACTTTGAAAAATTTGTTTATCAGTTCTAACAATTTTTGGCAGAGTCTTTAGGATTTTCTCTATATAAGACCAGATTGTCAGCCAATAGAGGCAATTTCACATCTTCCTTTCTTATTTAGATGCCTTTTGTATCTTTTCCTTGCCTAATTGCTCTGGCTAGAACTTCTAGCACTATGTTGAACAGAAGTATCAGGAGTGACGTCCTTGCCTTATTCCTGAGCTTAGAAGAAAAACTCTCAGCTTTTCACCATTGAGTATGATGTTAGCTGTAGCCTTGTCATATGTGGCCTTTATTGTGTTGAGGTACATTTCTTCTATTGAGAGTTTTAATCATGAAAGGATGTTGAATTTTATTAAATTTTTTTTTCTGTATTGAGATGATGGTTTTTGCCCTTCATTCTGTTAATATAGTGTATCACATTTATTGATTTGTGTATGCTGAACCACCTTTGCACCCCAGGGGTAAATCTCACTCGATCGTGGTGAATGATCCTTTTATGTGCTGTTGAATCCAATTTGCTAGTATTTTGTTGACAATTTTTTCGTCTATGTTCATCAGGGATATTGGCCTGTAATTTTATTTTCTTGTAGTGTCCTTGTCTGGCTTTAATACCAGGCTAAAGGCAGGCTTGAGAAATGAATTTGAAAGTATTCCCTCTGCTTCAATTTTTTGGAAGAGTTTGAGAAGAATTGATATTTTTCTTCTTTAAATATTAGGTAGAATTCAGCTATGAAGCCATCCAGTCCTAGGTTGTTCTTCGATGGGGAGCTTTTTATTACTGATTCAATCTCCTTACTAATTATTAATCTATTCAGATTTTCTATTTCTTCATGATTCAGTTTTGGCAGGTTGTATGTGTCTAGAAATTTATCCATTTCATCTGGATTGGATTTCATAAAAATCCAATTTTTTGGCAAATAATTTTTCATAGTCATTTCTTATGATCCTCTGTATTTCTGTAGCACCAGAAATACAAGCTAAATAGTTTCTACACAGCAAAGGAACCAACTAAGAGAATAAAGAGGCAACCCATATTTGCCTCTTTATTTGCAAACAATTCATCTGTTAAGAGAAAATATTTGCAAACAATTCATCTGTTAAGGAGTTAATATCCAAAACATATAAGGAACTCAAACGACTCAATAACAAGAAAACAATCCAATATTTTAAGTGGGAAAAGGACCTGAATAGACTTTTCTCAACAGAAGATGTACAAATGGCCAACAGCAGGGAAATGCAAATTAAAACCATGATGAGATATCACTTCACACCTGTTTCTAACAGGCTATTAAAAGAAAGACAAAAGAGAAATGTTGGTGAGGATGTGGAAAAAAAAGAACCCTTGTACACTGACCGTGGAAATGTAAATTAGTACAGCCATTATGGAAAACAGTATGGAGCTTTCTCAAAAAACAGAAATTAGAATGAACAGATGACCCAGTAATCCAACTTCCGGGTATATATCCAAAGAAATTGAAATCAGTCTGTCGAAGAGATATCTGCACTCTCCTTCTCATTGCAGTATCATTCACAATAACTAAGACATGGAATCAATCTAAGTGTCTATCAACCAGTGAATGGATAAAGAATATGTGGTATGCATACACAATATACGCAACAGAATACTATTCAGCCTTTGAAGGAAGGAAATTCTGTCATTTGTGACAACATGGGTGAACCTGGATAATATAATGCTAAATGAAATAAAACAGGCACAGAAAAGCACGTACAGCATGATCTCACTTATATATGTGGAATCTAAAAAAGTTGAATTTCTAGAAGTAGAGTAGAATGGTGGCTACAACAGGCTGAGGAGTGCAGTGGCGGGGGGAACAAGTAGTGTTGATCAAAGGGTACAAAGTTTCAATTATACAAGAGGAAGATGTTTTTGAGATGGCCTCAGCATGGCACAGCATGGTGACCGTAGTTAGTAATAATATATTATAAACTTCAAAATTGCTGAAAGAGTAGACTTTAAATGTTCTCATTATGAAAGATGATAAGTATGTGAGATGACAGATATGTTAATTAGCTTAATATAGTCATTCCACAATATATACATATATCAAAGCATCCCATTGAACCCCAGCCCTTCTAAGCTTCTAACTGAAATCTCCATGCCACTCATGTATAACGAGAGCCACAGGGAACCTGTAAAAGCCAGTTATGGGCACCTGTTTCAGAAATTTGTTCAAATATTTGACATGATTTACAAAGCTCTGTTTGACTTGGCCTCTGTTCTCAACCTCACTCATACACCCACCTCCTTGTACTTCTCACTCCAGCCACCCTAAACGTCTGTAAACTCCTTGAATGCAGAATGTTCTCTCACAGCACAGGAGCTTTGCATAAACCATATGAGAAACATATGAGAAACAAGGGCTATCTTGAATCTTGACCTTCTCCCAGTTTTTATGACTCATTGTTGGAAGCCAGACCCCTAGAGTTCACCCACTGCTCAGCTCCAAGTATTTTTTACATACCCTGAGAGACCCCACTCCATCCTTTCTCCCATTCCTGGAATTCTCAACAAATGCTACACGGGTGGGTGAGCTCAGGGAAAATTATCAAGAGTTCTGCTGCTGTGTAGACACTGCCACATGGAAGCCACCAAGCATCCGGGAGCAAACCAAGAGTCTCAGAAGATCTGTTGACATTTGGGTAGCTACAGATACCCATTCCTGACATTTCCCCTGTCTTCCTTGGCCTCTCCTGGGAAGGATGTACCCCAGTCAGCTGCATTTCAGCTGATTCTCCTGGAGAATGCCAACCCCAATCAGCTGAAATGCAGCTGCCTTGTCTACACACCCTGAATGTCCCCTCTCTGGCCACCCCTCAGATGCTAAGGCCCTAGACACTTCGTTTAAAACATGATTGACCTGGTTCCTGGGCCTCCCAAATATCCTCCCTTTCAGTTGGACCTCAAGGTCCTCAGCCTATGCCTCAGCACTGGCTTGTGGTAACAGTTCATCAGGGCTCCACCATCCCCATAGGAACCCCCCTGGCTGGTGAAAAAAGGCAGAACATGAAGCCCAATCAGGTTTTCAAGATGTCATTGCATGAAACCTTTGCCTTCTCCTGGAGCCCAAGGTTTTATGAAACTAGATCTAGATGGCACCCACCCCCTCACCTGGCACAGGGAGAAAGAAAGTGAAAACAGCTTCCCAGGCTCCCATGGCTAGAGCTAGGCCACATGGTTTGCATTGTCTCAAAGCAATTTGGTGCTGGGTTCCTGGACCACCCCTAGGACATCTTGATATATTTGCCTCACCTGGCCTCTAATCTCACTTCCATGCCAATCTTTTTTACAGGCTGCTGCCAGAAAGCCTCATAAAATGCACATCTGATTATGCCATCGGCCTGCTTAGACCTCTTTTACTTCGTTCCCATTGCTTTCAGCATACAGTTCAAACTTCCTAGTATAACAAACAAGTCTGTTCATGATCTGGGCCCCACAGGCCTGTCTGCCTCCCCTCCCTTCCCCGCCACCTTCCTCTAGGTTCATGCTGTATCAAACTGCTCAGGGCTCCTCCAACCCACCAGGCTGTGGAACTTCACCTGCTCTTCTTGATGCCAGGAGTGCCTCTTCTGGATTCTCCTTCTTGCTGACTCCTCCTAGGGATTGCCTAGCTTTCCCTGACCCACAGGCTAATCATGATGCTCATCCCTGAGCCTCAGAGATCCCTGCAGAACACATAGCCATGCTCCCAGTGTGTGCCACCTGTTTCCCAGTCTCACACCTTCATGGACTTGCAGCACCTTGACAGTTGGGGCCCCCTATGGCTGGTGCATGTATTGTCTCTGGCATCAAATAATACCTAATATTAAAAACTGCAAAAAAATCACCCCATTTGTGTCATTCTGCTTTCTTCTCTCCTCCCTACCACCTACCCTAAACCTTGCTATTTTCCCCATTCATCCTTGTGTACATAATCAGGAAGACAGCCAGATTGCTGGTCTGTTCAGTCATTTCTTTATGTGTCCATCAAACATTTATGGCACCCCCACACTGTGACAGCCACCATACTAAGTGGTGGGGGCATGTGGAAATACCCCGACCAGATGGCAGCCTTCATGGAACTTACATTCTAGTGGAGGGAGAAAGCCAGCAAACAACTCAGGCACCGAGCCACGAGCTGGTAAAGTCTATGCCAAGCGATGTGTGCTAAAAGGAAAAGGAAAAGAGGGTCAGGCAGAGAGGAATGCTGGGGTGGGTGAGCTTCTATTTTATCTGGGGTAATATGCGGAAATTGCTAGGATAAGATGTCATCAGAACAGAGACCTGAAGGAAGTGAAAAGTCTTGCGGGTATTTGCAGAAGAGCATTTCAGGCAAAGGGAACAGCAGGAACAAAGGCCCTATGTGAGTTACAACACTACTAACTGTCATGACAAACACATCCCCAAACTTCACAATAAGAGCACAGCACAGTAAATGTTTATTTCTTGCTCATGCTCCAGTTCAACATGATGTTGCTGGTTGATGGACAGCAGTCTTCATTTGGGTCCAGACATCCAAACAACTTCCATCTTGTGGCTTTCACATTTCCTAGGGTCCCAAACTCCTCCCCAATAAGTGGGCAGATGAGGAGTAGAGAAGGCACAGATGGTTCCTAAGACATCCCCTCCCCACACCCCCAGTAGAAGTGACTAGCACCACTTCGCGTCATGTTCTGCTGGGGAGAACCACTCCTCAGCCACACCTGAATGCTGAGGCATCTTGCTAGGCAGCTGCCTCCAGCAGCAAGGGCACACTATGATGGGCATTTTTGGTGGCAAGTGAGCCACCTCTGCCTCTGAGTGGAGACAGTGCCTGCCAGTTTGAGGCCCAGTGAGAAGGCTATGATGGCCGGGGAAGCTGATATAGGGCCCTGCAGGCCAATTGAAGGCCTTTGGATTTTACTCTCTGAAATGGGAAGCACTTGAAGGGCTTTGAGTAAGGGAGTAACATGAAATGGCTTATGTTTCAAAGGGGCGTGCTCTAGCTGTGCTGAGGAGAATAGAATGCAGGAGGCCAGGAGGTAGACGGGTAGGCAGGAAGAAGGTAGGGCTGTCATGCGGGGGAGAGATAGTCATCTGGGCCAGGTGAGAGGGGAAAGGTCAGTGCCAGCCCTCCTACAGAGATAGGGCTGAGAACTCCAATTTAGTCCAACTCCTACCTTCTAAGCCAGGGGCCAATAAACTTTGTCTGGAAAGGGTCATCTGTTAAGTACTTTAGGCTTGGCAGGCCATATGGCGTCTGCTGCAACTACTCACCTCTACTGTTGTCTCACGAAAGCCACCATAAATCATGAGCATGTCTGTGTAAATGAATGAGCATGACTGTGTTCCAATAAAACTTTACTAACAAAAACAGGTGGTCAGCTGCAAAGTTTGCTGATTCCTGTTAAACCAGTCACAAATGGTGTTGGTCTTCTCTTATCACACATTTCTAGTCAAGGCATCAGTGGTGGCTGCAGAAAACAGCTGAGAACTCTGGACTTTGTCACTGCTTGAAGTTTGCGTGCCAGCCACTCCCAGTGAACTGAATTTCTTGTAGTAACACTTGTGGCATAAGAATGAATCACAGCTTCTCACGGTCTTTGAGCAAGTTCTCTCTTGACAAGGGAAATGGCTTTTGGCAAGACCTTTTCATTATAGTTCAGGCTCATCAGCTATTTGTCTATAACTAAATACCTTTATTATGTGTAATTAAGGCAGCAACTGAGAAAAGATGCAAATGTGTTCTGAAAAACCTGACTTTGCAGCAGCTGGGAGCTTTGCAACATTTTAAAAGTGCAGGTTTAAACTGAAACACATTTGGCATGTGTCGAAATAGGGAAAGGAGAGAAAAGCTAAAGAACAGAATTAAAAAATAAGAGGGTTTTGTGTTCAGAAATTCATGCCATCTAGTGCTCACCCTGTGAGCTGAGCTGACTGCAGACACCAGGGAACATCCTCCCCACCAAGCCTGCGCTGCTCTCCACAATGGTCCCCTGCCCCAGAGTGGAAAGTATCGTTGCAGTAGAAATATCACAAGTGGCCACTTTCAACTTCGGTTGGTATTTGCTTTTTCAGAATTTCTTCTGTCTCTTTATATGGCTGGGCTGTATAATATATCAAGACAAGACAACTGGAAAACAGGAAAAGAGGCTAGGGCAAGAAAAAAGTTTCTCATCATCCCATTTGTGATGACGAATGAAAGTCAATAATGATCCATTCCTCTGGCACAGCATTGTCCAATAGAACTTTCTGTGATGTTGAAAATGTTCTATAGCTTTGCTGCCCAGGATGGTAACCACTAGCCACACACGACTACTGAGCACTTGAAATGTGGGCAGCATGGCTGAAGAGCTGAATTTTAAACTTGACTTTGCTTTAATTAATTTAAATCTAAGTGTACATAGCTATGTGTGACCAGTGACACTGTATGGGACAGCACAGCTGCAGCGTGTTGGTTAAGATCCTGGCTCAGAAGTCAGACAAACACACGTTTCCATCCTGGTCCCTACTCACTAACTGTGATCAGGCAAGTTATGGCCACTTATCCTTGGCTCCCTCATTTTCAGGATGGGCACAATTGTGCCTACCTCAAGGAGCCGTTGTGAGGATGAGGTAACAGGGTGGAGATAAAGCACTTCACACAATGCCTGGCAGAAGGTTAATGCCCAATAAATGTTCAGTGTTTGGTTATTTCCTAGGAAGCTCCTCAAAGGGCTCATACCACTCTCTAGACATTGCAGAGAGGTGGTCCTAAGACCTCAGTGCTGGTGTCTTCCCTGGAAGCTTCCCTTGTCCTAAGTGATATCACATAAATTTGACTCAGGGGAGGACAAAGTTGGAGCAGAGGGAGAGTCAAAGGCCTCTAAACCAAAACTTCTCACTACCTCTGAGAGTTCCCTGGGGAGGTGAAGACTGCTAGTTACTCACTCAATATTTGAGTGACCATGTACCCTAATAGAAGACCGCAACTCCCAGGCTGTCTTACAGTTAAGGGTGGTCAATAAGATGCAAGCAGACATTGTTAAATCTAAATGTACATTTCAGGACTTTCAGGAAGTCTTAAGAGGGGTCAGACAGTTTATATGTTCTCTCTTGTCTTTTGTCCCTTCACCTTTCCTCCTACTTCCTATCTGGAATTCAGACATGATGGCTGGAGCTCCAGCAGCCTTAAGGAAGTGTCTTTGAGGATGGGAGCCCTGTACTACTAATGATGGCAGAGCAAAAATAAAAGAGGCCTGGGTTCATGGACACCATGAAATCATGGTACCAACCTGGCCTGCCCGCCTTCAGATTTCTTTTATGTAAAAGAAACCACTTGCTTTGGTCTGTTTTGTACTGCTATAACAGAATACCTGAGACTGGGTAATTTATAAAGAACAGAGATTTATTTCTTACAGTTCTAAAGCCTGGGAAGTACAAGGTACAGGGGCCTTCATCTGGTGAAAGGCTTCTTGCCGTGACATCCCACGGTGGAAGGTGGAAGGTGGAAGGGCAAGAAAGTGTGGACACGAGAGAGACCAGGAAGCAGTCCAAACTTATCCTTTTATCCAGGAACATGCTTCTGCTAAAAAAGCATTAATCTATTCATGAGGGCAGAGCCTCTTAAAGGTCCCACCTCCCAATAATGTTGGTTTGGGGATTAAGTTTCTAACACATGAACTTTGTGGGACACATTCAAACCATAGGACCTCCATACCATATTTATTACTTTTGTTTTCTCTTATGTGTAGCAGCTATGAGCTAGTTATTTCTAAGCAGTGATTAATTCTACAAGTCCAGGTTATTATGACATATATTCAATGAAAGAAAGGGCTTGAGAAAATCAGTCCAGTCTTTATTCCTTCATTCTGCCTGCAGGGGGCGTCTAAAGTCTGTGAACAACATTAGAGATCACCTGTTCCAGTCAGTCTTTTTTTTTTTTTAATCGTTAAACCTGTTCATTATTTTTTTCTTCCATTGATCTCGTGTTCCAAAATATGTGTTTCTACAGTCAGTTGTTTTGTTGGTGTTTTTGGTCATAAAAAACATTTAATAACCTGGGTGTGGTGATGCATGCCTATAGTCCTAATCCTAGCTACTTGGGAGACTGAGTCAGGAGGATTGCTTGACCCAGGAGTTTGAGGTTACAGTGAGCTATGATTGCACCACTGCACCCTAGCCTAAGCAATAGAGTAAGACCCTGTCTCAAAAAAATAAATCAATAAATAAACAAAAAATAAACATTTAGCAACCATAGTGGATTTTGCTTTGTTTTGCTTTGTGGGCTGTCCAGCAGCTGATCTCCTTCTTATATTTGGGGAATTCTCCTAATAAAATAGAGCCTCTGATGGCCTAATACTTGTTGTCCCTGTCCTTCAGCAGCTGGACAAGGGCACACAAGGCTTAAGATTTACCAACTCTGCCGGGCACGGTGGCTCACGCCTGTAATACCAGCCCTTTGGGAGGCCGAGGTGGATGGATCACGAGGTGAGGCATTTGAGACCAGCCTGGCCAACATAGTGAAACCCTGTGTCTACTAAAAATACAAAAAATTAGCCGGGCATGGTGGTGCATGCCTGCAATCCCAGCTACTTGGGAGGCTGAGGCAGGAGAATCACTCAAACCCGGGAGGCAGAGGTTGCGGTGAGCCAAGATCATGCCATTGCACTCCAGCCTGCACAACAAGAGCAAAACTCTGTCTCAAAAAAAAAAAAAAAAAAATTTGCCAACTGGATGGTCTCACCTGGGACTTCGCATCTGGAGCAAGTAACACAAAGCAGCAACCATGGTTTGGAATGCAGTCCGCCGGGCATCCCATGTCCTGGTGGTTCCAGTGGGTCGGTGTCTGGTGTCCAGTGGCATCCCAACCATGCCACTTCTATGGTGTGACCTTGACTGAACTCCTCATTGCTCAGCTTTTCCTGGCTACTGCCCATGTCCAGAGTCTGGTCCTCCTGCCTTTTCATTTGCTCTGGAGCTGGCAGACATTTTCCCAAAGCAATTATTTTCTGCTTAAGTCAACTAGACTTGGTTTCTATTGCATGCAGCCAAGAATCTTGATGGATACACATGCTAAGCAACATGATTTTATTTATGATACCTGCAGAGTTGACATCATTCAACCAGAGCAAGAGACAGTGTTCATATTAGGCAACATAACCTTAACTGGCAACACATGTACTTTCTTTTGAGCTTTTAAAAACATTGCTCCATTTCTATCATTGTAGACCCCCAAGGAGAAGGTACCCCAGCCTCCTGGAAACCACTGATATCATTGTATATCCTAATATTACAGATGAGAAAATGGAATCTCAGAGAGTTGAAGTGAATTGCTCCATGTGTCAGGCTATAGAAAGAATTTCTCAATGAGGGTCGTTAGCCATTCATTCATGCACTACTCCTGGCCTGTGGAACTCAGAGTCAGGTAGGAGAGATGGGTGATTCTTGGGGAAACAAAAAGGATCCAAATAACATGGAAATGAGCAGGTTAGGATATTCAGAAAGAGATATTTAAATGATAATGAAAACAGAAGGGATGTAACTTAAGCTCAAGAACTCAAGCATAGTGATAAAAGCAGGGACACAGCAAGATGGCCATGAACACTGCACAGTTCACCTCTGCAGATGAGAAAGTCAGCCCAGACAAGACGGGGTTCTAGAGGCATGAATCCAAGAAGTTTGGTAGAAAGCTGCCACAGCCAGACAGTAAAGTCAATCTATGCTTGTGTTCTCCTTTAAGAACATGTGATGCAAAAACATCTGAACTTGCAAAATAGATTTTTGAGAGTATTATTGTCTTTAAAAAGGACTCTGCTTTAAAGACAAGAAGACATCTATTTTTGAAGTTGCAGTAATTTTTTCTTAGCTTATTTACTGTCCACAACAACATACTGAGAGAAGGCATTTTTATCCCCATTTCATGGATTAGAAACTAGGGCTCAGGTAGATAAAAGTCACCGGTACCATATGAACTTTAAAGTAGTTTTTTCCAATTCTGTGAAGAAAGTCATTGGTAGCTTGATGGGGATGGCATTGAATCTGTAAATTACCTTGGGAAGGATGGCCATTTTCATGATATTGATTCTTCCTACCCATGAGCATGGAATGTTCTTCCATTTGTTTGTATCCTCTTTTATTTCCTTGAGCAGTGGTTTGTAGTTCTCCTTGAAGAGGTCTTTCACATCCCTTGTAAGTTGGATTCCTAGGTATTTTATTCCCTTTGAAGCAATTGCGAATGGGAGTTCACTCATGATTTGGCTCTCTGTTTGTCTGTTATTGATGTATAAGAATGCTTGTGATTTTTGCACATTGATTTTGTATCCTGAGACTTTGCTGAAGTTGCTTATCAGCTTAAGGAGATTTTGGGCTGAGACAATGGGGTTTTCTAGATATACTATCATGTCATCTGCAAACAGGGACAATTTGACTTCCTCTTTTCCTAATTGAATACCCTTGATTTCCTTCTCTTGCCTAATTGCCCTGGCCAGAACTTCCAACACTATGTTGAATAGAAGTAGTGAGAGAGGGCATCCCTGTCTTGTGCCAGTTTTCAAAGGGAATGCTTCCAGTTTTTGCCCATTCAGTATGATATTGGCTGTGGGTTTGTCATAAATAGCTCTTATTATTTTGAGATACGTCCCATCAATTCCTAATTTATTGAGAGTTTCATTTATGCAGCCAAAAAACACATGAAAAAATGCTCACCATCACTGGCCATCAGAGAAATGCAAATCAAAACCACAATGAGATACCATCTCACACCAGTTAGAATGGCAATCATTAAAAAGTCAGGAAACAACAGGTGCTGGAGAAGATGTGGAGAAATAGGAACACTTTTACACTGTTGGTGGGACTGTAAACTAGTTCAACCCTTGTGGAAGTCAGTGTGGCGATTCCTCAGGGATCTAGAACTAGAAATTCCATTCGACCCAGCCATCCCATTACTGGGTATATACCCAAAGGACTATAAATCATGCTGCTATAAAGACACATGCACACGTATGTTTATTGCGGCATTATTCACAATAGCAAAGACTTGGAACCAACCCAAATGTCCAACAATGATAGACTGGATTAAGAAAATGTGGCACATATACACCATGGAATACTATGCAGCCATAAAAAATGATGAGTTCATGTCCTTTGTAGGGACATGGATGAAATTGGAAATCATCATTCTCAGTAAACTATCGCAAGAACAAAAAACCAAACACCGCATATTCTCACTCATAGGTGGGAATTGAACAATGAGAACACATGGACACAGGAAGGGGAACATCACACTTCGGGGACTGTTGTGGGGTGGGGGGAGGGGGGAGGGATAGCATTGGGAGATATACCTAATGCTAGATGACGAGTTGGTGGGTGCAGCGCACCAGCATGGCACATGTATACATATGTAACTTACCTGCACATTGCGCACATGTACCATAAAACCTAAAGTATAATAATAATAATAATAATAATAATAATAATAAAAGAAAAAAAAAAAAAGTCACCGGTAAAGGTCACGCAGCTTGTAAGAGGAAGACCCAAACGTCCTGTGTTTCCTGTTCTACCAAGCCACCTCCCACAGAGTGACTTTAAATAATGAACATTTGAAATGCATTTGGAAGGCACTTCTAATTGAAGAGACTCAATTTACAAAGATTAGATTTGCACACAATTTTGAGAACACATCCATCGCACAAAGCATTATGCAACAATATAAGGATAAACGCCATGGATCGCATGCAAAAAAGAGGAAAATAATAGAGGAAGCGCAGTTAATTAATGCAGTAGAAACTGAAACACTACAGGAGCAGATGAACATGCACTCCCAGAATATGATACAATAAGCGGCTTCATTAGGAAGACAATTTATGTGGTAGGAAAGATAATAGCAAGAGAAAGAGGAAAATGTAAAAACAAATTAGTCTACTAGAAAACGCTGATTTGAAGATATTTTATAATGATTGATTTGTAAGAAATCTTTCTGCAATAAACATCAGTGGAACCCTTGCTTTTAGAGATCTTAAAAAATAGGTCAGTATCTCTGGGTTAGACAGGTTTAGGTGCGATTTTCCTCTGCAAGGAAACGAACCAGCTGGGTATTTTCAAAGGCTCCCTTTAGTTTATGATTCTAAGGTTCCCCTTATGGGAGCTTTCTATGACTGTCATTTTTTAAAGCTGGTTAACTCAGTGGCTTTATTTTTCTTCCCCCTCTGAATTCCCTACAGGGCTTTAACTAAATCAGACCACATTTGGAGTCTTGTGTTGCTTTCTGGGCACCACATTTTAAAAGGGACATTGACCTACTCTCCCTCCAGAGAATGGAAGCAAGACAAATGAGTGGAAGTTGCTCAGAGATAAATTTCAACTCAATACAAGAAAACCCTATCTCCTTCTATCAGAGTCCTCTGACAATGGAACCGGCTGCTTTTCGAGACATTTTGCTCCTAGGATTGGAAACACTAAAGCGGAGGGTATTTGAACTACTGTCAAAACTGCTCTGGAAAAGATTTTTTTTTACTAAGTTTCCTTCCAATTTCAACACTTTATGATTGATTGATCATGTAACTCTTCAATATGTTTTTGCCAAGTCGAAGCTCCTTTCAGTTCTTTTATCTTAATTATTAGCCTCTCCTCCTCCCCACCCGCATCCCCAAAAGTTAGCAAACACAATACAGAATGATGAAAGTTAAAACACCAAGGCCACATTGTCTGACAGTGCCATGTCCCTCCATTGGGGGAGCTGGACATGACATGGCCTTTTGATTATCAAAGTAGCAGTTTCTGGGTCAATCAGGGTGATGGTGGCAGCACTGGTACCTCCAATGGCCCTTGGGCAGGTCTACATGCAAGAACAAGGTGAGCTGAGGGCTGGGTAAGGCTCACTGTGGGTCCTCTTCTAGGGCTTTCCATCTTGGTTAGTGCATCCCCATCCAGATACGTGATCCCAAACCCCAGGGTGTCCCTTTTGATACCTTCCTTTCCATACCCTGACTCCACACCATCATATTCAGCTCATCACTACATCCTGCCCATTTTTTTTTTCCATCTTCACTGCCTCTGCACTAATCCAAGCCCCAGGCTCATCTGTCACCTGGACTTGTATTCACAACACATGGCCCACTCCAATTTATATACACATCGAAACCTGAGTAATTTTTTAAAAATTGAAATCTACCCTGTCACCTGCTACTTAGACCTCTCAGCAGCTTCCCATTGCTGCTGAGATAGAGAATAGGACTTGGCCTCCTTGGCCCTGCCTTCCCTGAGCCCATGTACTTCCCCAGCTACTCCCTGTAGTCAATCACTGTCAGAAAGGCCACCAGCAGTTACCTATTGCTTTGGGTAAGCATTGTCCTCACATTTCAGTTTTCTTTTGTAATGCAATTAAGGGAGATGAGAGTGGCCTAATCCTTCACGTTAGCCAAAAGTTGAACCTATTCCTACAACTCTCTGGCAAGAAATATCTGAATTATGAGGGAATATTAGGCAGCCAGAGGGTTTAGCTGGAAATATTTAGAAAGAAAAAGGAATGATTTATATGCTGGATACTACAGGCTATTGGTGCCTCTTGGCCTCTGCACACGGGCTTCCTGCTGTCTAAAGAGTGCACCTTTGCCAGTTGTCAAAATTTTAGTCATCCTTCAGGAGCAAGCACAAGAAACTCTTAGAAGCCTTCTTCACTGGCCTACCGGAGCAGCGTTGCTCACTCCTCCTCTGAGCTGGCAAGGCACCTTGTCCATACATCCACCATTTTTGTGTGCACCACACCATATTGCAAAGATGTGTGTGTGTGTGTGTGTGTGTGTGTGTATGTCTCCTTCCTGGGCTGTGAGTTCACTGAGAGCAGCACTGAGTCTCACATCTTTGTATCCCCAGTGCGTGTTGTAGAACAGGGCTGTATGAGTAAGGACTTTTGGTTGCAAGTTACAGAAATCAACGTGATCTCCCCTGAAGCAAAAAAAGGACAAGCCATTTTTGTTCCCTCAGCATGCTCTGTATTTCCTTCCATTTCTCATGAAGATGACAATCTTGTCGGTGTGCTTTTCATAAGGAAGAACTCAACAGATGTGCACTGAACACAGGGTGGTGAGCGCTAGAGGCAGAAGCAGAGAGAAGGAAGGGGAAGGGAGGGGTGATGCGGAAGCCCAGTGGAACCTGCCTCTCTGTTTATCCTGGAGCAGTCACGATGGCTCCAAGGTCACCATTCTCTGAAGACCCTGGCCTGGCTCTCCTTCCCATTCTCCCCTCCTCGCTCACTCTCTTTCCCCAGAAAGTGGGGAAGTTCTGTCAATTGGTTGCACTCAGAATTTCAGGCATCCTGCCCACCAGCCCAGTGCCAATGTGGGGCTGGGCTGTTCCCTGAGCCCATGGCGGTTACGTCCCAGGAAGGTACCTGCAGAGTTTGAGGACCATAGGGTGCAGAGACCTCCTCCCTGCCAGCGTCTACTTAACTCTTCTCTCAAGTTGTTCTTACTTTTTTTTTTGGTCTTTACTCTTTAATTGCTCAATTTCTTTCCTTTGTTTTCCTAGTTAAAGGCTAACAAAAAATGAATTGGATATTTTAGCCATTTGTGGTCATCATTAATTTCATGGTCCTCTGCACTTATTAAGCCTTATTTCCTCTCCATAATCTTCTTTCCCCCTGATATTTGTAAAAGCACATCTTATTCTCCTTAATTGCTTTGGCTGGCGTGATCTAATTCTGATTTTTTGCCACCCTTATCTTTTCCTGGGAAGCTTTAACTGATGCAGCATATCCTTGTTTAATTCTTTCCCTTTTTCTCAGCAGACAGGAGAGTATTTCTTTCTCCATAGATTTCCTACCAGTCTTTGGGAGAAGTTGTGCTGATTAGATTTTGCCTCTCCTTTAGGAGTCCTGGGCTGGGGCCAGGCGCGGTGGCTCACGCCTGTAATCCCAGCACTTTGGGAGGCTGAGGTGGGCGGATCACTTGAGGTCAAGAGTTTGAGACCAGCCCTGGCCAACATGGTGAAACCCTGTCTCTACCAAAAATACAAAAATTAGCCAGGCGTGGTGGCACACACCTGTAGTCCCAGCAACTCGGGAGGCTGAGACAGGAGAATCACTTGAACCCAGGAGGTGGAGGCTGCAGCGCACTGCGATCACTCCACTGCACTCCAGCCTGGGCAACAGAGTGAGACTCTGCCTCAACAAAAAAAAAAAAAAAAAAAAAGTCCTCGGCTGGGCTTCCCCTCCTTTCCACAGGCTCCTCCCCTGAAACCAAATCACCCAGGTTGTCCAGTCTTCCATCTGCAGCCAGACAAAGTGCTCTTTGCCCCTCAGCGGCAGGTAACTCTTTCCCTTGCTGTTTCACTGCTTGAACAGAAGACTGTGCCTGGGGCAAGAAGGAAGAAGGGAAACCATGCAGTGAGATGGGCTTTCTGTTAGCAGCTCTGGTACACAGACTGGAGGTGAAGCAAACAACAGCGAAGATGCTAGGGACCTCAAGGCATTGAGGGCCATGGATAATTAAGTGCTCCTAGTCCAAGACCTTCAAACTTCACTTTTGATTTGTTGAGAGCCAGATGCCAATGTCCATTCCTCTATCTACGACCTGCAGGCATTACAGCTATAGTTTCCCCTGAGCATTTTGCTTATTCTTCTCCTTTAATGCCTATTTTGCTCTGCCCTGACTTGTGGTTCGTCATTTCTGTGTCTGTCTCTCTTATATCGTAAAATTTAACTCATCTCACTCCTTTGCAACCCACGCATACTTTGGATCCTATAGTCTCCATTTCTATTAATATCATTGCCTAGATTATTCTGGAACCATCTACAGCCTCCTTTCTCCCTCAGCCTTCACATGTAATAGGTCACCAAATTGCATTTTTATGAGTACCTTCCTTTTCATTCACACTAGATGCCCTTCATTAAACTTTCTCTGGATGCATTGGACATTGTGGTGGCCAACTTACACCCAGCCCCCTTATCTAAATAACCAATTTTGGCTTTCTTTCCATCACCACATCTCCTCATTTACTTAAGGGATGCCAACTACCCAGAACTCTAGGAATGAAGGCTGTGGCTTATGCCTAACATAGTCAGTGTAATTCCACCCCAGTCCCCCACCTCCCTGTTATTCTCATTGGTTCAGGCTGAGCACATGACCCAGTTCAAGCCAATGAGGCTAGAGAGGACATTTATTGAAGTCTTTGGGAACAAAAAACTTCCTTGCTCTTCTGAGAGCACTCCCAGAGTTGAGCCAGGTGCTGGAAGCCATCTTCCCCACTGTATGGGAAGAGGCTACCTGAAAATGAAGCCGATGCAGAAGAAAGCAGAGACAAGAGATATGGAAATATGAAGTCCCAATTTTATTATTCAAGTGCATGGATCCAGCTGTGCCTGAACCACTCCTACACCTTTGTTATGCACTCACATTCTACATCCAATCCATAAGCAGATCCCACCAGCACTGCCTTTGAGAATATTCAGAATCCAATTCCTTCTATGTCTGCTGCTACCTTCCTAGTCCTCTTGCTCAGACTACTGCAGTGGCCCTCACACTGGTCTCACTGCTTCCACGAGTGGCCCAGGAGATCCTTTTAAAACTGTAAGTCGGATCTCACTACTGCTCTGCTCAGAACCCTCTAACAGCTCCCCATCCAACTCCAAGATCCTCACCATGACTCTCCGGCCCTGAATGGCCTGGCTGCTCCCCCTGTCCTCCTCTCTTACCACTCTAGCCCTCACTCAACCCACTGTATCCTCACTAGCATTTTAGCTCCCACTTCAGGGCCTTTGCACTTGCTGATCTATCTCCCTGGAATGCTCTTCCACCAGGTAGCTGCATGGTTTATTCTCTCTTTCTTTCAGGGTGCTGCTCAATTGTTACCTTTTCAGTTAGGCCATCCTTGACCGCTCCTTCCTAAAATAGCACTTCCTTATAACTCTGTATCCCTTTGCCTTGCTTTATCTTATTTGTAGCACTTACGACCATCTGAAAAAATTATATATTGTCAACTGAAGAATGACAAGGTTCATAAATTTGGAAAGGAGAGCTGTATTTCTCTGCAGGTGACCATTCTGACAGGCTGGAAGTGTAGCCTCTGGCCAGAAGCCAGAAGCAAGGACTTAAGGGTGGGAAGAATAAGACAGGGATTTATGCTGAAGAGGGTGGTCAAATATACATAATCAACAGGTTATAGGAAGAGCTATAAATAGTAGCAAAGGGGAGGTGTGGGCACGCATAGCAGGCTAATGTGTACAACATGCATCCCGTGTTCACTCTAGGGTGGAAACTCAACATTTAAATGTATTACAGTTAGGCTCTGTATGTCAAAAGGTGAAGCAGGGGACACAAAGGCCCTCTGTGTGCAGCCTCTGTAGACTGGCCAAAACCACCCCATGGTCAGTGGTGTCTAATGAGGAAGGAACACTGATCAGTTGTTGTATTGAAACAGGGCTGGTTTCTGTTTAACCCTTAGGGAAAAAACCCTAATAGTAGTTAGCAGAAGGGGGTGTAAGGAGATGTGTCCGACTTCCCACTCTGTCACGGCTGGGAAGTCAGTTTTTAAGGTTTCTCTGAGGACTCTTTGACCAGGCAGGGGTCCATTCAGTTGGTTGGGGGACTCGGGATTTCATTTTTATTTCTCAGTGTATATGTGGTTATTATTATCTGTATCTCCCCTTTAGAACATGCACCCTATGAGAACCTTGGGCTGCTTAGTTTGCTGCTATATATCCAGTTCCTAGAACAGCAGCTGGCAAGTGGCAGGTACTCAGCAGAGTGCTGTCAACTTACTGACTGGATGAATTAACACATGAGCTAATCATTTTCCTATTTTTGCATGAGGTATTTTCAGTTGAGGTATTTTCTGCCACTTACAAAGTATTCTCATACAACATTTAATTAATATGTTTGCTTAAAAAGTGGACCAATGAATACCTTAGCTTAGGTTGGGTTGTAGGTTACATCCTCATAGATAACAATAACTGACATGTGACTGTCCCTTTTGAATGCCAAGACACCACATTCAGGGCCCTCTTACATACTTACATTGGTTTTACAATATCAACAGGGCAAATATTGCCTTCCCCCCATATTTCAGGAAAAGTGAAGCGGTTTGGTGGAGTTAAGCAGCAAAGCAGGGACTGGAGCCCACATCTTGTCCCCAGCCCACAGCTCTTGCCACATCTCAGTTTTGCATTTCTGTCCATAGTTCTGCAGCTTCATAGCGTGGCATTCACCCACAGGCCTGGGGGAGTGCTATGAGATCCTGTTCCATGTGATATCTACTTATCTAACATTTCCAATTCCCTCTTCCCTGAAAGCCAATAAAATTCTAAATTTTTTCCACATGAGACTGTGGGCTTTTTGGGAAAAAGAAAAGCAAGCATATGGCTCTCAGAAAATAAAATCTGCTTTGTGAGATAAAAATCTCCCTCGTTACCCCCACCCTCAGAGCTACCCCATGGTATCACATTCTTTGGAGTTTCATTTTACATGTTGGGGCTGGGACAACAGACACATGTGTGTGCCTGCCTTGAGTGGTCATAATACATTGCAAAAAATCCTTCTGCAACCCCTCTCTTCCAGAGTGGTTTTTTCCTTCCTCAGCTATTCCCCACAGATGACATTAGCTCCCTTTTTAATTCCTTTCCCCTCGCTGCACGCTCTGATGTTACTTACCAACCCCCAGTGGATATGCAGAGGCTTATTCAGTGTCACATGTAATAGATAAAACAGCGGGGGCTTCTAATCGGAAAATGTTTTGCAGGCTGCAAAAGACTATGGAAAACCACAAAGCTGCCAATATGGTCCAGACTTTATTAATACATATTTGGCACAAGTGTGGCACACAACGCTGCCCTGTCCCCCATGGGGGATTAGTTACATGTTTACAGACATGGCATACGGTGGAAGGTGGGGGGTGAGGATATAGCCCCATTTCTAGGAACCTCCTGCAGAGCTTGTTTTTTTATCTGAGGCCCAGAGACACGCAGGTAGTACACCTCTTCATGTGGGCACAGCATTAGAGGTGGCTTGAGTCTTCTTCCTATTTTATTTTTATTTATTTATTTATTTATTTATTTTTGTAGAGATGGGATCTTGCTTTGTTGCCCCAGCTGGTTTCAAACTCCTGGGCTCAAGTGATCCTTGCATCTTGGCCTCCCAAAGGGTTAGGATTATAGGTGTGAGCTCGGCTTGTAGTGGTGTTTTTAAGAGGCTACCAATTCCTTTACACACTCCCATCAAGAGGTGGGGTTGGCCGGGCATGGTGGCTCACGCCTGTAATCCCAGCACACTGGGAGGCCAAGACAGGTGGATCACGAGGTCAGGAGATCGAGACCATCCTGGCTAACACAGTGAAACCCTGTCTCTACTAAAAATACAAAAAATAGCCAGGCGTGGTGGTGGGCGCCTGTAGTCCCAGCTACTCAGGAGGCTGAGGCAGGAGAATGGCCTGAACCCAGGAGGCGAAGCTTGCAGTGAGCCGAGATTGAGCCACTGCACTCCAGCCTGGGTGACAGAGGGAGACTCCGTCTCAAAAAAAAAAAAAAAGAGCTGGGGTCAACGTCTCCTCTGCTAAAATCTGGGCTCTGTGACCTCTCCGACCAAGTGAGTGCTGTGGGAGGACACTATGGCCTCCCAAGGCTGGGTAAGAAGGGGCCAGGCCCACTCCATCTGCGGCTTTTGGGATGCTCGCTGTGGCCCCTTTTCTGGATACTCCTAATCAGGAAGCTTCCACATTGCAAGGAGCCCAGTCTCATGGAGAGGCCTTGTGGGGTGCTCTGGTTGACTGTCCTCCAGCCTCCAGGCACAGGCCCCAGTCATGCAAGTGAGGCCACTCTCTCAGAGGCACCACTCCCAGCCCCAGCCCACCCAGCGCTCAGCCATTTGCATCACCCTGACCATTAAAGTCTTCCCTGCATCGCTCCAGAAACAGTAGAGCAGTGAAGAGCCGGGCCCACAGGTTCTGTGAATGTAACAAGACAGCCGTTTCATGCCCCTGAGTGTGTGTGGGATGGTTGCAGCAGGAGGAAGCACAGCACACAGCCAGGTGAATGCTGAGCGTTAAAAGGGCCCTGGGTACATTCCAAGAACTAGACCTTCCAGGCCCCCTGGCTGTACCGCCCGCACCTCATCAAATCTATAGGGCCAGACTGCCAAAAAAAACTCCTTGTTCATTGTTAAAACCCTGCAGAAAGTACCAGACTCTACAGCAGTCAGCACTGACTCGCTGCCACTCTGAACAAGGCTTGCTGGGACCTCCTACTCGACCTCCCTGTCCCTCCTGGGCCTCTCTGGCCTCCTCTCCCTCCACCTTCTCTCACTCATTCCCCAGCAATGCTGGTCTCCTCCTTTGGCCCCACACACACCAGATATGGTCCCACCTCAGGGCCTTTGTTCCTGCAGTTCCCCCTGCCTGTACTGTCCCTCTTTGTATATTTGCCTGGCTGTCTCCCTCAATGCCTTTAGGCCAGGGGTCCCCAAGCCCTGGCCGCAGACTGGTACTGGTCCATGGCCTCTTAGGAACTGGGCCACAGCATTAGATTCTCCTAGGAGCACGAGCCCTATTGTAAATTGTGCATTTGAGGAATCTAGGTTGCGCTCCTTATGAGAGTCTAATGCCTGATGATGGGAGGTGGAACAGTTTCATCCTGAAGCCACCCTCCCCCAGCGCCCCGGTCCATGGAGAAATTGTCTTCCATGAAACTGGCCCCTAGTGCCAAGAAGGTTGGAAACCGCTGCTTTAGGCCTTTACTCAGAGCCACCTCCTCTGTCAGTCCTTTGTGGCCATGCTTTCCAAAATGGCAAATCCCCACCCATGTCTCCAATTTGCATGACTCTTTTTCTACTTTATTTTTCTCTCGAATACTTGTCACTATCTAAATACTTCTATTTTACTCATTTTTGTTGTTTATTATGCCTTTCCCACTAGAGTGTATATTCACTATGCACAGAAATACATCCCCCAGGGCCTAGAAGAATACCTGGCACAAGGAAAGTAGGCAGTCAATATCCATTGCAGAAATAAATGAATACTCTGTAACAAAGTTATGCTTTTGCTTTTATTCCAAGAAACAAACAGAGTATATGCCTATCACAATAAATATTTGTTAAGTGAATAAATGGGAGACATGCAGGATGGCTGGTTTATTGTTGCCTTTAGAAAACAGTATGAATTCCGTCCTGCCGAGATCTCCTCCAACCTCCCTCTCCAGCTTTACCACCTGCCTCCCTCCTCTGCCCAACCGGAGCAGGCATCCCCTGGTTCAGTGCACTGAAGCCTGGCTTCTGCCATTTCCTCTGCCTGGAAGGTCCTGCATCTACCTCTTTGTGAACTTACATCCTGTTTGTCTCTTCAGGATCAGCTCCGGTACCACCTAGCTAGAGTCCCTTTGACCTCTGGTGAATTCCATGTGCAATTCTCCCAGGTCCTGAGGTCCCTGGGTACTGTCTCATCTCCTTCATCTGTCTGAATCCCAGAGAAGAGCAGGTGCTGCTCTGCCTTGTTCATATTTGTAGTCCTTACCCCCCTTCACTCATAGGCAGCTGCAGGTACAGATGGGGTCTGGAGAATTTGGGGATGTGTTGGAGGGATGGGGAGAGAGAGGAGGTCTGGAGAACTCCATGTTCATATCCGATTCTGTCAGAGTTTGAGAAGTGCAACAACAACAGTAGAACTAACTGACATGCCCCTATGACAGTGAAAAGAACACAGGTCTTGGAATCAGAGAGCCTGGTCTCATCTCCTTGCTAAGTCTCCTTAGACAAACCATTTACCTTTCCCAAGCCTTGGTTTCTTCAACTACAAAAATGTTTATGCCACAAGGATATTGTTTGGATGAAAGAATATCATTCTTGAGGGAGGAAGAAGTGTAAACTGAAAAACACTATGCAAATGTAAACGAATGTGTAAAAGTTAGATGTTCTAACCAGTGAAATTGACAAGAGTGCGGCTCAGGTTGCTGCCAGAGGGTGGCAGCAGCAGGCAGGGACTTTGGTCCACGGTCCTTTGAAAAAAGCAACCCTGGAAGCTGCCAGAAAGGGATACATTCACTGGGTTGCCCTGAGATGATCAGCTCATCTGACTGTGAAGAGATTGCCCTCTCTCCTGGAGTAGGATCTGGCCAGGGCCGAACCAAACCCCAGAAGTCTTCCTTTGAGTGATTTTCCCCAGATGTTTTTTATGGCCACCCTCACCATCACGATGCTGTCCTGAAATTTCCGGCATTCGGTGTAGGTTTTTTCTTGGTGACCTCATCTAGTCTTCACCACAAACTTTTGAGCATAAGTGAGCAGGCCAGATTATAACTCCTTCCCACAGATCACCTTTTTTTGTTTTAATTTTCATTTTTGTAGAGACAAGGTCTCACTATGTTGCCCAGGCTGGTCTTGAACTCTGGCCTCAAGTGATCCACCTGCCTTGACCTCCCAAAGTGTTGGGATTACAGGCGTGAGCCACGGCACCCGGCTGCACCTCACCATTTCAGACATGACAAAACTGAGGCCCAAAGAGGTTACTTTGAAGATCATACAGATAGTAAATAGGAAAAAGTTAGAATTTGCATTTTAAGCCTGGGTTTTTTTTTTTTAGCTTGAATTCCATTACATCATCACTTCTTTCACCTGCTTGTTCAGTTATTCATACAACCAGCACTTTTTGGGCTCTTGCAGTTTGCTGGAGAGCTGCATAGACTTCCTACTACTTAGCCATGGTGGCCGCTCTCCCGGCCTAGGCAAGCCGATGTCTTCCACCCTTTCTGCTCAGAGCTAGGGCCTCAGTCTATCTTCCTCTACTCTGGGCAGCAGGCGCTACCTCTTTAGTGTTCTGGGGCTCATATCCCAAGCCCAACAGCTGAGAAGGGGCCCTGTCTCCCCCTGCTCCCTACATCACAGCTTCTTAGATCACAATCTCACAGGCTCTGCTGGCTTTATACTTAGGCAATCCTGAGAAATAACTAGGAAGAGGAGGGTAACAAAAACAAAAGTAAAAAGCAGAGAAAAGTAACACATACCTAAGGAACCATATAAAGTTTCCTAGTTCTTCTCAGTCTACAGTTCGCGACTTCTTTGCTATGAAGTCTTCAAGCCCTGAGCTTGAGCTCTCCTGGCTTATTTCCGAAGGTGAAACTTCTCTATTTTGTCTCTTCTTTTATTCTGTTAAGTTGGCCTCATTATCAGGAACATAGAGGCAATCTGGGAAGAAAGCTGACATTTGTTGAGCATCTCCTAGGGGCCAGGCATCGTGCTAGACCCTGGACACACATCACTTCATTTGACCTCACAATAGGCTTGAGAACAAAGCATTTGTCTTCTTTTACAAATGTGGAAATTGAGACGCAAAGACATGAAATGACATGCCTAAATTCGTGTATCTAGTATGTGGTGGCTCAAAGCTCTTTTCCCTAAAAGCACATGATTATACAGCTAGCAACAAGCATGTACCCCTTCTCTCAGAGGCGTTTAACGCTTGGGGGAGTTCCAAGATCAGTGACTTTCATATCCGGAACCCAGGCTTCACACAGGAACTGGCACCGTGGGTCGATTCTGTCCTCTCTGCTTTGTGGGTCAATTCTGTCCTCTCTGCTTTGTGGGTGGGAAGCCCAAGAGGAAAAGAAAACTCAGTTTTTGCCTTGGAGGAGATACCACCTGACAAAGGAACAAGCTTTCAGAGACAGGCTTTTTGGCTGGAAAAGAGCACATCTGCTGCCATGGTGCATGCATTGGTGGCTGATTACATTAGGCTGCTTTTGTGAGAGCACTCACCTCTTTGCCTGGCAGTGACGATGTTTGTGGAATCTGATTTTGCTGCTGATACTGATACTAAAATTCTGCTGTGATCATCTAGATACAATCAAGCTAAACATCAATAGTACCTGGCCACAGACACACAGTGTGGCCTTTCTGATCATCACTGAAGCCCTGGCAAATATCAGGTTTTTTTTCTTTTTTTCATTTTATAGGCACTTGGTTTTATTGCACAGAAGCAATTGAAACTGGACACAGGTGGAAAGTGCGCCCTGGCATAATTCAGTGGCAAGTAACCGGCCCCACCTGGACCACTCTTCCAGAATAGAGGTCTCTGGGCAAGGGCTTGACCACTCCTTTGGAAAACAGAAGGCATTTGGGAATAGGTTAAGACATCTCAAGCTTAATGTGTTTCTAACTGCTCATTCATTATTGCGGTCATCTGTCAGTTGCACATAGAGGCAATAAATGCACTTATTTGGAAAGGAGGGGGGCAGTTTTTATAGTCAAGTATTTATGTATGGCATTTGGCATGTATCACATTCAGCTACATAAGCTATCATAACATAATTGTCCATCGCCTCGGGAGGGTTTGGGGGCAGGGGGCTGGGATTGCCCTCTTTTGCTAACATATTGCTAACAGAAGTTCCTGTTTGAAGAAGGAGGCCCTATCATCTAAGTAGTTTCTTCTTACATAAAGAGAAAAAAAGTAAAAATTGCATTACTCTGATCCTGGAGCTCCGGGACCCTTCTGAGTTTCTTTGGCTGCTCCAGACATTCCTTTCCCCCTGCCTTACTTACCCTTGGCAGCCTTGTCTTCTGTGGCCTTCTCTGGAGGCCTGCTGTCTTTTTGGTCTGTGCTGGAGGATTTTTCAGCCTTTTCCGCCTTAGGTTTGCTGAGCTCCTTTGAGAGGGTCGTCTTTGGCTTTGGGTCTTGGGTTTCTCCTCAGGCTTCTTGACCTTAGTGGCCTTCTCCTCCTTGGTATCTTTTTTCTCCAGTGCTGCTGCTGCCTCCTCCCTCTCTGCTGGTTTTCTGGGTTCCTTGGCCTTGGCATCATCTGGTTCCTTCTTGGCCACCTCTGTCTTCTCTTTGGGTTTAGCGTCTTCCTTCACCTCCACCTTGGCAGGAGCCTCCTTCTCTAGGGTGGCTGCTTTTTTCTTGTTTTCAGCCTCTTCCTTCTTGGCTTCAACTTTGGATTCTTTGGGCTTTTCAATGGCAGCTTCCTTCTTCTCCTCCACCTCGGGCTTTGGAGCCTCCTTTTTGGTGCCTCCTCTTTCTTGCTGTCCTTCTTCTGTTTTTGCCGTGGTGGTAGCTTTCTCTTCCTCTGCCTTCTTTGGGGGCTCTTTGACTTTCACCTCCTGGGGCTTCTCCTCCTCCTTCACTGGGGACTTCACCTCTTCCTTCTTTGGGATCTCCTTCTCGGGGACCTTGGCATCCGCTTTCAGGGGAGACTTCACCTTCTCTGGGAACTTGACCTCCTCCTTGACAGGGCTTTTGGCCTTTTTGCGGAATTTATCTGCAGAGGGCCTTGCTTCCTCCTTTGCTGGAGTGTTGGCTTCTGGAGACTTCACATCAAGAGTCTTGGCCTTCTCAGGGGACTTTGCTTCTTCCTCCACTGGGGACTTGGCCTTCTTTGGAGACTTGGCCTCAGCCAGTGACTTTGCCTCTTTTGCTGGGGACTTGGTCTTCCCGGGGGAACTTGACCTCAGCTGGAGATTTTGCTTCCTCTTTCTCTGGGAACTTGGCCTTAGCGAGTGACTTTGCCTCTTCTTTTGTTGGGGACTTGGCCTTCCCGGGGGACTTGACCTCAGCTGGGAATTTTGCTTCCTCCTTCTCTGGGGACTTGGCTTCAGCCAGTGACTTTGCCTCTTCCTTCACTGGGGACTTGGCTTCCTTCTCTGGGGATGTGGCCTCTTCTGCTAGGAGAGACTTTGCTTCTTCTTCTCCCCCTTTTGCCTCCTCTTCTTCACCCCCTTCTTCCTTGACCTCCTCCTCTTTGGCCTCTTTCTCCTCTTCTTCAGTCACTTTTTCAGTCACTTGGGTCTCCTCCGTCTGTTCCTCCACAATCACAGTTTCTTTCTCAGACTTCTCTATCACTTTGATCTTCTCTTTGCTTTAGACCTTTATGTGAGTGGACATGGAGGGAATTTGGGGGAGTCCTTCTGGAAGTGAGAAAGGAATTGGGCCAAAGCCAATCTGACATTCCTCAGCTTCCAGGAGTTTTCTGTAAGCAGCCATCTCTATATCCAAAGCCATCTTGACATTGAGCAGGTCCTGGTACTCTCGCAGCTGGGCGGCCATTTCTCACTTGGTGTTCCAGCGTCCAGCTGCTGAGTGGCTTCCTGGTAGGAGGCAATGTCGGCCTGATGACGGCAGCTCAGAGTGCTGCCTCTCCAGTGAGTCAATGGTGCTCTTCAGTGCCTCCAGCTCTGTGGTCTCGGCCAGAAGCTGACGCTGGTGCTCAGTTATCTCCTCCTGCACTCAGCACATGGCGTCTGTGTTCACCTTGGCTGCCTCACACAGTCGGTCCAGCCTCACTTGGAACCACTCCTCAAACTGCAGCATGCTCTGCACCGCGTGGCCTTCAAGCTGCCGCAGATCTCATGCAGTGCAGACGCCGTGACATCACGTCCCACTTGAGGGCGTCCCCTCCGCGGCCTGCACCTGCGCCTGCACCTGCGAGGCGCCGCAGCCCTGCATCTGGCCAAGCAGCTCGCCCACCTCCTCCTGATGGTGGTGCCACGGGTAGCTGCACTCCTCTTGCAGTGCCTGCGCCTTCTTCTGCAGTTCCACACCCGCCGCCTGGGCCTCCTGCAAGAAGCCGCAACAGCACAAGCCTTGACCTCCTTGCGCTGCTGGGCCTCGTCATGGAGGCACTGTTGCACATGTGCGAAGTCCTGGAGCAGGTGCTCTTGCTCCAGGAGCAGCAGACCGCACACCATGCCCAGGCACAGCACCGTGAGGCGCATCCCGCAGACCTTAAGTTCATACAGTTCGCCCACGGTGGTGCAGCCCGCCTGCTGCTATCGCAGCACCACCGCCTCACCCTCCAGGCTGCAGTTGTGCATGTCCAGTTGCTGCACCTTGTCACTGTAGCCTGTGAAGCAGTCCTTCAGCACCTGTAGCTGCTCCTTCTCAATGTGTGCTGTGGCTGCCGCCACCACTCAGCCCTCCCATCCCATTGCTCAGCGTGTCCAGCCAGTCGGTGCTCGAGGCGACAGGTGCCCCCGAAGTGGCTGGGAGAGGCGGACACGGAGCTCATGGACATCCACATCCACGAGTGGAACCCGCCGGAGGATCCAGCAGCCGAGCGCCTTCCGCTTGTGCTGCCCTTTAGGGCCAGTGTGTAGTGGAGGCTGCTGCCGCTGTTCAGCGCCCAGCAGCACCTCGGAGCCACCAAAGCTCATCATGGTCTGAGCAGGTGCCTGGGGCCAGGACGGGATGGGAGGCACTCAAATGTCAGTTTTTAGTAAAAATGCAGCCGGGCATGGTGGCTCATGCCTGTAATCCCAGCACTTTGGAAGGCTGAGGCTGGTGGATCATGAGGTCAGTAGTTCGAGACCAGCCTGGCCAATATGGTGAAACCCCATCTCCACTAAAAATACAAAAATTAGCTGGGTGTGGTGGTGCCCACCTGTAGTCCCAGTCGCTCAGGAGGCTGAGGCAGTAGAATCGCTTGAACCCAGGATAGAGAGGTTGCAGTGAGCTGAGATTGCGCCACTGCACTCCAGCCTGTGTGACAGAGCAAGACTCCATCTCAAAAAAAAAAAAAAAAATGCTAGACACTTTACTCCTTTTTTGTGTTTCTACCCTGAGTCTGTGGGAAGGTGTAATGAGGGTGTGAGTGGAGGCACCAAAGAGAGGAGATGGAAGTTAGGCAGAAAGGTGAGGTGGGACGCAGGGATTGCTGCAACTAAGGACAAGTGAGGTGTGCGAGGCAAAAAGTGACAGTGGGGTCTCAGGAAGAAGCAAGCAGTGTCTCCAAGTTTGGAGCACAGGTCCAAGGGGCTAGGGATTAGGTGATGAAAGTGTGGAGGAAGGGGACAGGCACAACCCAGAACCTCTCAGGGCTTAGAGTCCTCCACTGAAATGTGAAGGGATCTAATCCTATTTGGAATTTCTTTCTCTTCCAAAATCTCACAGTTCAAAAAGTTCAGTTGGGTGTGAAGTACATAAATGGCAATTTTGACCATAGTCCTGCCAGAAATAATAAGTTCCTCTTCAAAGCTTCCTTGGTCTTTCTTAATCAGTAAAGAGCACTTGTTTCTCTGCTTAATCTGTAAAGAGCAAACCTCTTACTCTGTAAACAACCTTTCCCACCTAGTTGGTAATGGACAGCCTCTCCCTTCCTGCCTAATTGACCTTATTCAATTTCAAACACTAGCCAATCGGGTCAGCTTAGACTGTGCCTGACTCCAGCCAATGGGGAAAGGACACAGAAACAGGAACTGTTTTAGGGATAAAAATCCCTGCCCTACCCGGCTTGGTGTGCTCTTGCGATTGGAGGGATGCAGGCAGCACCCTTCTGCAAAGTAAATGTGCCTTGCTGAGAAATTTTCTATCTAAGTGCTGGTTTTTCCTTGTGGCACCGAGCACTTGTTTCTAACAATTTGGGGGCTCATCTGGGATCCCATTCTCCTTGGGGGAAGGGTCTCCAATCATCTCTTGTGAGGAGACATGTCCCGCTGCCTCATTGCGGCTGCCTCAGGAGTGAGGGATTGAGACCCACCTGGTGTGACGAATAAACCCAGACTCTCAGCAACGTGGGAGGAAAAGGTCTACAGATACTGTAGTGACCAGGTAATTCTGTGCATAGACCAAGGTAAGAAAAGCCGCGGGGTGGTGAAGTACTTCCTTGGTGGTTGGGATGTCCTGAAGATTGAAAGTGTGTGAATGAGATGCACAATTAAGTGCAAAGCGAGTGTGGAGTCTGGATTTGCTGTTCTGTGGTCACCTCATACAGCTTAAGGTGGCTTTCCTGTCGGGGGTTTATACCGACCTATCAATGTTAAGAAGGACCTAAATTCCCAGGAGAGAAGCGGCCAAAGAAGGACAAAGGGAAAGCAAAGGAGTGCAAGAAACTTCCAGTGGTTGGGGGGATGGGGGTGTTGAGCCTCCAGAGAAAGGGTGCAAGAAATCTCTAGTAAGAGAGATTGAGCCACACACAGTCAGGAAACTCAGGGAAATGCCTAAAACTTCCAGGATGGGAAATACCCTAAGCAGGACAGGGAATATAAAGGACAAGACAGACAATAAAATTCCCTCTGATAGCCCTCTAGGTCTCGTGTTAAAATATTGGAGGGATAATGAAAGGACCAAACATGAGAAGAAGCAAAAAATGATAAATATTGTTGCTTTATTTGGACCAAATATTGTTGCTTTATTTGGACCAAAAAACCTATTCTCAAATCTTCAGTTTTCTCGCCAAGGTTTGGGTCAAATGAAAATTAGATTTGTCAACTTTTAATAGAATGTGTCAGTGATAAAAGTCCTGTCTCCCAAGAAGAAATAGACTATGCCCTGCGCTGGGGGCAGGGGCCTGTCCTCCTCTACCCACTAAAACCTACAGGAAATAAGCCAGAAACTACCTCCCCTAAAGAAATTGAGACCCCTACCCCAAACAGTCCATTAACACATGGAATCCTTTAGACCACCTTCCCCTGCTAAACACCACCAACTTCGCCTCCCCCTCAAGCAGATGTAGCCACCCGAAACCCTTCCCCTGCTCACGTTGTTCCCTCCTCTTATAATCCTGACTCCTGGGGCCATTCCCAGTCTGAATGCCCTGCCCCAGGAAAGCTTCAACATGAAATAGAACAATGTAAAAAGGATATTCAAAACTTCCCTTTCCCCTCCTCCTCAAAGGAGTCTGCCCCAACCCTTTTTCCCTTAAGAGAAGTACCACTTGGAGGAGGGGAATTGGCTTTGAAAATGCCCCCTTAACTAGTTCAGAGGTCAGAAACCTGAAGAGGGAACTTAAACCACTATTAGATGATCCTTTTGTGGTCGTGGATCAAATTGACCAATTTTTAGGACCACAAGTATATACTTGGGCTAATGTCCATCTTAAGTATTCTCTTTTCAGGGCAGGGGGGAATAACCATGATCCACAGGGCTACTATGATACTCTGGGAGCATGCACATCCTCCCGGTCAAAATATCCCTGCAGTAGAACAAAAATTTCCAGCCCAAGACCCCCAGTGGGATAATGATAATGCAGCCCACCGAGAAAACATGGAAGACCTTAGGGAAATGATAGTTAAAGGGATTTGGGAATCAGTGCCTCAAACCCCAAATATTTCACTAATGTTTAATATACAGCAGGGGAAAGATGAAGGGCCCATGGAGTTTTTAAACAGACTAAAGGAACAGATGAGAAAATATGCAGGCTTAGACATAGAGGATCCCCTTGGGCAGGGGAAGTTAAAGCTCCATTTTGTCACTAATAGTAGGCCAGATATCACAAAGAAATTACAAAAAAAATAGAGAACTGGAAAGATTGGCCTATAGAGGAACTTTCGAGGGAGGCCCAAAAAGTGTATGTAAGAAGGGATGAAGAAAAGCAAAAACAAAAGGCAAAAATCAGCTCTCCACTCTACAACAAAGTACCCAAAGGGCCAAAACCTGTAAAGAACTTAAGCCCCCACTCACTAGGCCATATAACGGGTATGAAAAAGCAAAGCAAGGGAATCTAAAAATAACGAGAGAAAGAGAGCAGAACAAATGTCTCAAATATGGAAGAATAGATCACTTCGAAATGGAATGTCCTGAATGGGAAAAAGAAAAGGAAGTCATCCCACTTATGGCCTTCAAGGAAGAATAGGGAAGTCAGGGGCTCTGTTTCTTTTATCTCGAGTTCCACCAAGAGCCCTTGATAAATTTAGAGGTGGGACCCAAATCTGAACTTATTACCTTTTCGATCGACTCAGGGGCAGCTCGCTCCTCTGTTTGTTATCCTCCATCTGGTGTACTTTGTTCACAAGAAGAACTCCTGATCTCAGGAGTGAAAGGAGAAGGATTTAAAGCAAAAATCTTAGAGGAAAGAAAGGTCATGGACTGTCATCCCAGGACCAACCCCCACCAGAGTAATGTTAAAGAAAAAAGCCTGATCTGACTGTCCCTTTTTCCTCTTCTCTTTCCCTTAGCTACCCCACATCTCATTATTAATGTAACCAGGTCAAAGTCACCCCAAATCATTACTTTTGATGCTTGTCTTGTTATACCTTGTGGAGACTTAGAAAGTCAAAGGCAGCTCTCTACTTCAGAAAAGTATCTTTGCCCTTCTTGGAAATTATCAGATTGGGCAGATTCAATTAACTGGGCAGTTCCCTTAGACTTGGGATATTGTAAAGAAAACTCTGTTAACTGGGAATCTTGTCCACCGAAAACAGAGTTTCTCAGCTGTAGCTGGTCCAAAATTCTATGGACTACCAAAAATCCGGGTTGGACCTCCCCAACAAGTCTCTGTGTGTCCAAAAACCATACATTCCTTTCACCAAAGGAAGCCCCCACCAATTGCCAGCAAAACCAATGTAATCTGGTAGAAATTTCCATTACTATCACAACTTCCCAAAATTGCTCCCCTTCATTAAGTCATTTCTATGGTATAGGAGCAGAGGTCGCAGGGGCAGACTCTATAGGATTTTTTGAAATGCGTTTCATCACCCCCTGATCCCCTCCTCCCTCTCCTTCTAAACCTTCTAATCAAACTACTAGTCTCTCCCTACCCAATAGCAACACCAAAGGAGCCATTGTAGAAGTTAAAGATTTAAAACAAATCCTAGCTATTGAAACGGGGTACCAAGATGCAAATGCCTGGCTAGAATTGATTAAATATTCCATTCACACACTAAACAAAAGCGATTGTTACGCTTGTGCAACGGGCAGACCAGAGACACAAACTGTCCCGTTTCCACTTGAATGATCCTCCCACCAACAGGGTATGAGCTGCATGGTAGCTCTCTTCCAAAACCCCACAGCTTGGGGCAATAAGGCATGCCGAATTTAGCAGGATGCAGTAAGCCTAAGCCTTTTCAGGAGCTAACCAATCAGTCTGCCCTTGTTCATCCCTGAGCAGATGTATGGTAGTACTGCAGTGGGCCACTGCTAGGTACTCTACCAAGTGACTGGATCGGCACTTGCACCCTAATTCAATTGGTCATCCCTTTTATCCTGGCATTTCATCAACAAAGCAAAAAAGACAATTGCAAAAAAGAAGTACCACCCTCCCACGGGTCCTTTGACTCTCACATTTATATAGATGCCATCAGAGTTCCACAAGGAGTGCCAAATGAATTTAAAATCCGAAATCAAATAGCTGCAGGATTTGAATCTATATTGTTCTCATGGGTAAATGTAAACAAAAATGTAGACTGGATAAATTACATTTACTATAATCAACAGTGGTTTGTCAATTATGCTAGGGATACCATTAAAGGAATAGCTGAACAATTAGGCCCTACCAGCCAAATGGTCTGGGAAAATAGAATAGCCCTGGACATGATATTGACTGAGAAAGGCGGGGTCTGTTTCATGACTGGGGTCTAATGCTATACTTTTATCCCTAACAACACAGCCCCTGATGGAACAATTACAAAAGCCTTACAGGGCCTTACCACCCTAGCAAATGAATTAGCTGAATTCTGGAATAGATGACCCCTTCTCTGGACTCATGGAAAAATGGTTTGGAAAATGGAAGAGACTCATAATCTCAATCTTTACCCCCCTTGCAATTGTTATAGGTGTACTCACTCTTGTAGGTTGCTGCATCATACCTTGTATTTGTTGATTAGTGCAAAGGCTTATAGAAAAAGCCCTCATGAAAACCCCTCGATTCTCCCCCACCCTACTCAGGTAAGTTCCTACTCCTAAATGACCAAGAGGAGCAACAAAGCCAGGATATGTTAAGGAAATGTGAAGAGGGAGAACTATAAAGTCAAGAGGGGGAAATTTGCCAAAAATAATAAGTTCCTCTTCTAAGCTTCCTTGGTCTTTCTTAATCTGTAATGAGCACTTAGTACTCTGCTTAATCTGTAACGAGCACTTGTTTCTCTGCTTAATCTGTAACTGGCAAACCTCTTACTCTGTAAACAACCCTTTTCACCTAGTTGGTAATGGACAGCCTCTCCCTTCCTGCCTAATTGGCCTTATTCAATTTCAAACACTAGCCTATTGGGTCAGCTTAGACTGTGCGGTCTGACTCCAGCCAGTGGCGAAAGGACACAGAAACAGGAACTGCATTAGGGATAAAAACCCCTGTGCTACCCCGCTTGGTGTGCTCTTACAATCAGAGGGATGCAGGCAGCACCCATCTGCGGAAGTAAATGTGCCTTGCTGAGAAATTTTCTAAGTGCTGGTTTTTCCTTGTGGCACTAAGCACTTATTTCTAACAGTCCTGACTTGACCTGAGCCTTGTTAAGGCTCTCCTTTGACAAAGGGAAAGGGAGGTAGAAGTCAAAACCATCAATATTTTACTAATCATGGAATAAGAGGTCAACCTAAAGTAAGACCTCCAAGAATGTTTTCTTCCTTCTCTGCTTCTTATTCTCTTCCCTGTAGCCTACTTCCCCAGGAGTGTGAGTTTAGGTAAGAAAAAGAATCAATGAAGATAGAGCAAGAGCCAACCTGTACATTGCAGCAAGAGTGGCAAGGGAGGAGCTGGAATGAGTCACCGAGTAGATGGTCCCCTGAAATGCAAACACTCAGAGGCAGGGACTGCACCTGCCTCAGCACTCAGAACATTTACGGAAGTGACAGGTCCACTTAGAATTAAACATAATTCAATTGAAGGACAATACGTGTTCAATTTAGACATATTAGAATAGCAACAGCAAGCAAGGAGGGCAGAATAGTAGCTATTATCCCACCACACAGGGACCAACACCCTGGGGACATTCTGCAAGAGACGCACCCAGCAGACCCTTTTTGAGAAATGAAATGGGACTATATTGTTGATTGTGAAGGGTACCAGAAGATGCTGATGTAGGACAGGTAACCCCCATTGGGGCTTAACGTGAGAGTGTTCTTGGCTTCACTCAGGAAAGAATCAAGGGTGAGCTGGTGGTGTTCAACAGCAACTTTTATTGAAGCAGCAGCAGAGGTACTGCTGCTTGCAGCGCAGGGATACACCGCATGCAGTGTGCCCAGAGTATCAGCTTAAAGGCAGTTCTGCAGTCCTATTTATACCCATTTTAATTATATGCAAATGAAAGGGCAGATTATGCAGAAATTTCTAGGAAAAGGGTGGTAACTTCTGGGTTGCCAGGTCATTGCCATGGAAAAAGGTGGTAAAGTTTGGTTATTGCCATGGCAACAGTAAACTGACATGGCACACTGGTGGGCATGTCTTATGGAAAGCTGCTTCCACCCATCTCTGTTTTAGCTAGTCCTCAATTTGGTCCAATGTCCAAGCCCCACCTCCAGAGTCAAGTTCCGCCTCCTACATCAGTGCCACCCTAAAACATGCCTTTTTAGCATATGGTTTTTTTTGAGCAAAAGGCCATCATGAACCAGCAGAGGCAGTAAAAGCTTTAAAAACATGGCACAATATTTTTCTTTTGTAAAGAAAATTTACAATTTCTGAAGAAAATACTCATTTGTAAAAGGTTTCTCCCTCTCCTGTGTCAGGAAGAGGAGGACTCTTAACAACTCTTATCAATGGAGACGGCATTGGCTTCAATCTGCACAACAAACCTTACTAAACAACTCTTGTTGTTTGCCACACTTTTCCTGGTCATTGGATAACTTGCCTCCCCAACCTAGAAGCCCCAAATCCCTTTTTCTTTGTTTAGCCTAAGATACTCTATAAGTCCAAGTTCTAACATCCCTTTGGGTTACTCACCACTGGGTGCTCCCATGTTTATGAGGGATACATATCTTAATCAACTTCAATGTGCCTTTCCCTTGTTAACCTGTCTTTTCCCAGTCTGATTTACAGGGCTCCAGCCAGAGAACCTAAGACGAGCAGAGGAAAAAAGACTACTTTTCTCCTCTCCTACAATTGGGACCTGTTTTTGTCATATTCCACAGCTTGTCTATATCATGATTTACTTAACCAATTTCCTTCTCTTAGACATTTAAATTATTTCCAATTTTGGCTTTAAAATACCTCAGTGTATAAATTTATAGCCAAGTCTAGTACACAGCCTTCATTATTTCCTTATGATAAAATCATCCTTGTGGATTTGTTAGAAATCCACAAATGTTTGATACTCTAATTCACACTGACAAATTGCCCACCAGAAACTATACCTATTTGCAATTCTCCTGGCCATATACAAGAACGCCCATTTTCACCATCATCAACACTACGTTTTCATTTTTCAAATGAAGATGAAAAATGCATCTATGTTAAAACTGACATTTCTTTATTAATAAATAGAAATAAAATTCTTCTTTTGTGGATTGCTCCTTTTATGACTTTGACCCATTTTAATATTAAGGTGTCTATCTTTTCTATGTTTACAAGAAAAATTTAATATTAAAAGTTTAATGTTGGCCAGACACGGTGGCCCACACCTGTCATCCCAACACTTTGGGAGGCCAAGGTGGGAGGATCACTTGAGCCCAGGAGTTCAAGATCAGCCTGGGCAACATAATGAGACCCCCATCTCTACAAAAAATAAAAAGATTAGCCAGGCATGGTGCCACATGTCTGTATTCCCAGCTACTCAGGGGGCTGAAGCAGGAGGTTCACTTGAGCTCAGGGGGTCAAGGCTGCAGTATGCTGTGGTGCTGTGGTCATGCCACTGCACTCCATCCTGAGCAACAGAGCGAGACCCTGTCTCTAAAATTAAAAAAAAAAAAATTGTTATGCCTTTGTCATGTATCTTGCAAATAATTTGCTCCTTTTAGTACATTGTCTTTAATTTTTTTATGGCTTTTTACATAGAAAGTTTTCACATTTTACAGAGTCAGATCTATTGATCTCTTTCTTTTTCATGGCTTCTGCCCTTGAAGCCATGCTCATCACTCAGAATTGAATTAGTTTTAGAGGAGCAAAATTAATGTTTCAAATAGTGGAACAGAAAGCTGCTCTTCACAAGCTCCATGAGGAAAGTGAGAGGAAGAGAGGGCAAGCCCCTTCAAAAGCTGAGACGGGTCAGAGGATGGCTGGCGCCACCTTCTCTCCACCAGGCCTTGACACACTGGAGTTGGATGGCAGCTGGTGGGTCAGCCACTCACAAACAGGAAGCTCCATGCTGCTCCTCTGGGTTGGCAGACACTTTCGAAAAAATACGTGTGCCCTAAGCATCCTTTCTTAAAAAGACATTTTTTATTACCAAAAAAGGTGCTTATTTCCGAAATTTTAAACTTCACAGAAATAAATAAAATGTGAAAGAAAAATAAAATCCCGGGACCCCAATTCATTATGCCAAAAGGAAAAATTAAACTGAAAGTTGAGTCACGCAAGAAACTGCCTTTCCTTGAGTTCCTAAGCAGACAGCTACACATAAAAAGCTGCTGTCTCCATGGGTAGCTACTGTATGTTCACCTTATCTTATGAAAGTGCCAATTTACTGAGCATGAGAAGAATACACAATTGACCATTCCCCTACCTACTTCTTTTCTCTTGCAACATATGGATTCAGTAATGTGACTGTATCCTGCCTCCTTCCCCTCTGGCCAGCTTTTCCCCTTAACTGAAGCCTTTGAAATCATCTTGAGAAAAAGGCACAAACCACAGATTTTTCCTGTGGTTCTGTGCTCCTTTTTGTCCTTAACGTTGATGAAATAAACTTCTAAATTGATTGAGACCTGTCTCAAATACTTTTTGGTTTACAAAGGTAAGAACTGAAAATTTCATTTCAGTTCTCTCACAATCTAATACCTGAAAGACAAGCACTGTAAAAAAATTCAGCATCAAGCCTTTCAGGCTTATTTCCAACACATACCTTAATAACAACATAGTATGATATGGTACACTGGTGTACCCATAGCATAGTATAAACATAGTATCATATATAAAAAGGACTAATCCTATAGATATTGTTTTGCAATTTGCTCTTTTCATGTGATTTACCAAAAGCATCTTTCCATGTCTTACTTTTAGGCCTATGTTATACTATTTTGATGGTTATACAATATTTCATAATATGAATATACCATAATTTTAGTTGTTTGCAATTTTTTACTACAAAAATGCTACAGCAAACATCCTTGAACAGAATTTTAAAACATCTGTGCAATCATTTGTGTGGGATAGATTTCTCAAATTAAAATCACTAGGTGAGAAAAAGACATAAATTTTAAAGTTTGGTGGAAATGATAAATTCCTTTCCCCAGAAGGTATTGATTTACATTCCCTCTGATGTTGTATGAGGGTTCATTTCTCCACACACTCATGTTAATAATGTAAATTATCATCTTTTCTAATTTTGCCAATCTGATGGTGAAAAATGGTATTTTATAGCTAAGATATATACATACATTTTTGATGACATTAGACTCCTCTTGTAGGTTTGATATTTCTCCTGTGAAATATTTCTTCTGTAAGCTGATCATTTATATCATTTGCCCATTTTGAAAACTATTTTGTATTGATTGATAAGAATTATTTCTATATTTTGAATATTAATGATTTTATATATATTGCAAATATTTTGTCATACCTTTTCATTTTGTTCCTTATTTCTTCATCTGCACATAAATCTTACTTCTTTTCATCAGTTGTGTTCATCTTTTCTTTCTTACTTTGGATTATATGTTATACATAGCTAGGCCTTCCATACTCAAGCTATAAGAATATCTTTCTATATTGTCCTTGTAGCATTATTATTATTTTATTTATTTATTTATTTATTTATTTTGAGACAGAGTCTCCCTCTGCTGCCCAGGCTGGAGTGCAGTGGCACAATCCTGGCTCACTGCAACCTCTGCTTCCCAGTTTCAAGCAATTTGCCTGCCTCAGCCTCCTGAGTAGCTGGGATTACAGGTGCGCATCACCACACCTGGCTAATTTTTGTATTTTTAGTAGAGATGGGGTTTCACCATGTTGGCCAGGCTGGTCTTGAACTCCTGACCTCAGGTGAGGAGGTCCACCTCGACCTCCCAGAGTGCTGGGATTATAGCTGTGATCCACCACCCCCGGCCTCCTTTTAGCATTATTATAGTATTTTTGCATTTAAAATTTTAATCCAACTGTAGTTCATTATTGTGGATGATGCTTATACAACCATGAGGTAAATATTTGGCTTCCTTTTACCCAGTAACAGCAAACAACTGCTTTGACTTAATTTCATTTACTAGGTAACTTTCTGACAGATAATATCCATATTTGTACTTAGAGTAGAAAAAGAAAACGAACACCACTTTTACAATTTTTACTCACTGTGACCTAAAGAATTGTAACACTGAAAATGTGCTTTGGAAGTCTGTCATGGTTATTTCTCTTTTTAGGCATCTTTTCAGGGCACACCCGTCTCTGCATCACTGTCTCTTTCCTTGTGTCACAAATTTCTGTTCTTTTTTTCTCTCCCTGTTCCCTCTCATTTCTTTTTTCTCCTAATCTCTCCTTTTTCTTAACCACCTAAAATGTTAATCACTTTAAATGCTGTTGACTCCTTTGTTTTGGTAGTTTAATTATATTTCATAGTCTCTATGCTTCTTTGTTTTGGAACAAGTTTTTATTTATCTAACTGCGAATTTCACGAGAGTTGTAAAATGTATGCCGAACATAGGATTTGGGGATTGCAAGCATTTATAGCTGATACTCAATTTCTTTCTTTTCACCACAAAAACGATTTTAGAACACGAAAAATATCTTTGGAGGAACAAAAAAATCAATTTCCTCATCATTTTGTGGGTATACATTTTTCAATATTTATAACCATATGGGATAAATGTTTGCATTCTGCTATTGGCTTGTGAACATTTACCTATATTTCTATGTGGTCTTGTTAGGGACAGTATACCTAAGTGGATAAAAGGCTGTGTGGTTGAATTTGGCTTCTTGTTTACAAAAGAGTGATCCTTAGTGATCTACTTAGCCTCTCTGTTCCTTTTCTCTTTCACTGAGATGAGAAAACCTATCCTTCCCAATTTTTTGTGTGAGGATTAAAATGCAGTAAGAAAACACACACTCATAAACACATCTGCTTTGGCAAAGGAGCACATCAGAAGGGCTGGCTTGTGCGCGTTCTCGCTCTCTGTGTATGTGTATTATGTTTTATGTTACTGTAAAAGATGTGAAGAGAGGCACGTGGTTAAGCTCTCGGGGTGTGGACTCCACCAGTCTCACTTCAGTTCCTTTTGCATGAAGAGCTCAGAATCAAAAGAGGAAACCAGCCCTTAAGATGAGCTTTCCATGTAAAATTGTAGCCAGCTTCCTTCTGATTTTCAACGTTTCTTCCAAAGGTAAGCTGGTGCGTGGGTCTCCACTGTCACTGTTAGAAGCTTCTTCGGAGACCCTGAAGTAAGCATAAGAGTCAAAGAAGTCCCAACCTAGCTTTCCCTGAAAGTGACTTTCAGCAACTCTTTTGCTTTTTATAGGTGCAGTCTCCAAAGAGATTATGAATGCTTTGGAAACCTGGGGTGCCTTAGGTCAGGACATCAACTTGGACATTCCTAGTTTTCAAATGAGTGATGATATTGACGATATAAAATGGGAAAAAACTTCAGACAAGAAAAAGATTGCACAGTTCAGAAAAGAGAAAGAGACTTTCGAGGAAAAAGATGCATATAAGCTATTTAAAAATGGAACTCTGAAAATTAAGCATCTGAAGACCGATGATCAGGATATCTACAAGGTATCAATATATGATACAAAAGGAAAAAATGTGTTGGAAAAAATATTTGATTTGAAGATTCAAGGTAAGTGTTCATTCCCTTAGTTGCTTTATTTCAATGTGGGTGCTATTTGGCAAGTTGGAAAATAGCATTTATAATATTCCCCAGCGCAGACCTCTGCCTCCAGGGGGGCTATACAGGAAACCAGATGCATGTCTCCTGCCCCAGTGGAGACTGTGGTCTAATGCGGGAATGGGATCCACACATCTGATAGACCCTCAAGTCTACCTGCCTACAACTCTGTCTTCAGGTGATTACAGGAATGTGGGGCTGGGTGAAGAACCTGGATTAAGGTGGCATTAATCAGGAGGGGGACACAGGTAGGCAGAGGGAAAAGGCAACTGTTCCAGGTTGCTGATGAATGGGCGAGCTAAGAGTGGGGCGAGAAGAAGAGGCTGACTGGAGAGCAGCGGGCGTTTCATCAACAGAGCCCATTTCAAGCCAGGCTGCCCTGAAGGAGGAGTTATATGGCAGAAAAGGGCTGGAAACAACATATTTAAGGATGAACAGCCCTTGTTTTGGATCTGCTTGTCAGAGTGATCCAAGGTGGTAGGTGATTTTTGCTGATATGTGTAGAAAATGCACAAGGTGTGGCTTTGTATATCTCTGCCTGTACTGGGAGGACAGGAGTGGATATTGAGGATGGGGTTAGGGAGACTAGTTAGAAAGCTGCTGCTGTAATCCAAGTGGAATGAGGACCAATTAAATCAAATTTTTTTTTGCATGTGGCCTGGGTATCATTAGGTTCTAAAGCTCCCTGGGGGATTCTAATGAGCAGCCGAAGTCAATCACCACTGGCCTAGACCAAAGGGTGCCTGTAAAATAGGAAGAATGAGGATAATAAGGGTCAGGCATAGAGAAAGGTGGCTTAGGCAAGGGAGAGAAGGAAGAGAAAGTGGAGTCGAAACGCCATTGAAGTTGAAAGCCCCGGGGGACACTGGGGAAGGAGTGACAAGAAGGGAAAAGAAGAAGCTGCGCTTGGCTTGGGGAGGCAGACAGGAACCCCAGCATGAGCACAGGCCAGCCATTCAGTGAGCAAATAAGCATTTCTGTGCTTCACACAGAAAATGTCGCCAGAAGCAGGGCCCCCTCCTTCTTCCTCTCTGTCTCCAGCCCCATCTTCAGCACCTGGGCCTACCAGCAATCCCAGATAGTGTCAGATTGCCCACTCCAGCAATCCCAGACACTGTCAGTTCCCCTGAAGTGACAACTTTCCACACCCTAGTCCTGCAACCTTGAGTGGAGAGCACCTTGTAGAAATGTAGTGGGGTTGAGCATGGCGCTGAAAAGGGCCTCTGATTATGGGCTCTGAAAACCAGAGATCTCAGGACTCCAAACAGCACAAAACTCGAGTGTCCTGTTTTGAGTGTGAGCCCTACGCGGGGGACCATGCTGGTGTTTTCACATTTGGGTCGCATTTAGCATTGCGGTGGAAATAATGGCTACCAGTTAGGGGTCAGGTGCTTGCTTACATGATCTTATTTAAAGTGCCCAACAACACTGAGACCTAGTTGTTATTGTTACATATAAGAAAATAGAGACCTAGTCAGAAGCAGCTTGTCCAAGGTCTCATTGCTTGACAGGAGCAAAGTCAGGATTCAAACTCAGAGGTCTTTTTGGCAAGAATGACGACCTTTTCTTTCTTTTCCAAGCAGCTTCATTGAGATAATTCACCTACCATTCAATTTGTCCATATACTAAAATGGCCTTCAGTATATTCAGAGTTTTGTAACCATCACCACAGTCAACATTTTCATTGCCCCAAAAAGAAACACTGCACCATTGTGTGTGTGCATGTCAGTGTCATACAACATCTTGATTCAACTTGTAGTTGGTCACTATTACCTGACTTAAGGTTACCATGGCCTTGGGCAAATTCCCTATCTGCTCTGAGTCTGATTTTCCAATGGCAACTTCAAGGGATATTCAGTGAGACAAGGTGTGTACAAGTGCCCTGCAGTGCCTGGGGCACAAAACCTGTTTTCTCAGTGCTAATGCCCTCCCACATCTCTTTGTTTCTCCAAGCTTCTCTTTATTTATTTATTTATTATTTTATTTTATTTTATTTTTTAATTGAGATGGCATCTTGCTCTCTTGTCCAGGCTGGAGTGCACTGGCATGATCTCAGCTCACTGCAGCCTCTGCCTCCTAGGTTCAAGCGATTCTCCTGCCTCAGCCTCCCAAGTAGCTGGGATTACAGGCGTGTACCACCATGTCCGGCTAATTTTTGTACTTTTAGTAGAGATGGGGTTTCGCCATGTTGGTCAGGCTGGTCTCAAACTCCTGACCTCAGGGGATCCGCCTGCATCAGCCTCCCAAAGTGCTGGGATTACAGGTGTGAACCACGGCACCCGGCCTCCAAACTTCTCAAACTCCAGTAGTTGTGCCTGCATTTCCTTCATGAGGGAATTGCTGCTGCAGGCTGAAGAGGCAGTGGAGGGCCCCTTAGAAGCAGATGCTAGTAGGGAAGGGGTTAATCCCAGCAACTCAGAATTAAGGAGTTCTCATCCATGGAAGGCCTTAGGTTGGATTAGTTCTAAGACGCTATCTTAGTGAATGTATACGGAGGTACTACTCCACAAGGGTGCCCGTCACTGCATTGTTCATGTTAGCGAAATACTAGAACAGTCAGCAGTTAGAAACTTATTAATCAATTAAATTAAGAATGCATCCTTTAAAAAGATGGATATATGCATTTATTGATGTTCATTAAGAAAAGAACTTCATAATATAATTTCACAATAAAGGGGAAAAGGCAGACTATAAGATCACATAAACTAGTTTTAATTTTTAAAATATTACATATATATACACATAGAGAGAGACAGAGAGAGAGAGAGACAGAGAGAGACAGGGTCTCACTCTGTTGTCCAGCCTGGAGTGCAGTGGCGCAATCTTGGCTCACTGCAGCCTCTGCCTCCTGGGTTCAAGCAATTCTCATGTCTCAGCCTCCTGAGTAGTTTGGATTACAGGCGCGTACCAACACACCTGGCTAATCTTCGTATTTTTAGTAGAGATGTAGTTCACCATGTTGGCCAGGCTACTCTTGAACTCCTGGCCTCAAGAGATCCGCCCACCTCAGCCTCCCAAAGTGCTGGACTACAGGCATGAGCCACCTCTCCCAGCTGAAATATTATATTATTTATATATGTACATATAAATAGAAAATATCTGATAAAGATATACATGAAAATATTATTCATTATTGACTTTGAGTGGTGGCATTGTGGGTAATTTTTAATCTGCTTTAAACTTTTAAAAATATTTTATCAACTTGTACAATGACCGAAGTTGAAAGCCCATGGATGCTGGGCAGGGAGTGATAAGAAGGGAAAAGAGGAAGCTGCGCTTGGGGAGGCGGACAGGAACCCCAGCATGAGCACAGGCCAGCCATTCAATGAGCAAATAAGCATTTCTGTGCTTCACACAGAAAATGTCGCCAGAAGCAGGGCCCCCTCCTTCTTCCTCTCTGTCTCCAGCCCCATCTTCAGCACCTGGGCCTACCAGCAATCCCAGATAGTGTCAGATTGCCCACTCCAGCAATCCCAGACACTGTCAGTTCACCTGAAGTGACAACTTTCCACACCCTAGTCCTGCAACCTTGAGTGGAGAGCACCTTGTAGAAATGTAGTGGGGTTGAGCATGGCGCTGAAAAGGGCCTCTGATTATGGGCTCTGGAAACCAGAGATCTCAGGACTCCAAACAGCACAAAATCGAGTGTCCTGTTTTGAGTGTGAGCCCTACGCGGGGGACCATGCTGGTGTTTTCACATTTGGGTCGCATTTAGCATTGCGGTGGAAATAATGGCTACCAGTTAGGGGTCAGGTGCTTGCTTACATGATCTTATTTAAAGTGCCCAACAACACTGAGACCTAGTTGTTATTATCTCCTTGTTATATGTAAGAAAACAGAGACCTAGTCAGAAGCAGCTTGTCCAAAGTCTCATTGCTTGACAGGAGCAAAGTCAGGATTCAAACTCAGAGGTCTTTTTGGCAAGGATGATGACCTTTTCTTTTTTTTCCAAGCAGCTTCATTGAAATAATTCACCTACCATTCAATTTGTCCATATACTAAAATGGCCTTTAGTACATTCAGAGTTTTGCAACCATCACCACAATCATGTTACTGTGTTACTGTTATAAGTAGAAAAAAAATATTTCCATTCTGAAGAGACGGGCAAACTTCATGACCCAACCTCTAGACTATGTACTAACTCTGTTGCTGAATGTTGATAATGTCCATTTTCTTCCTTCTCAGTAACACAGAATCTTGGGATGAGAAGAAAACTTTTAATTTAATTTCTGCATGCCTATATATATCGGGACATAAATGAAGTTTGACTATGATGTTCCACGGGGAAAATATTGGTGTCTGGAAGTCAGAGTGGGAGGGAATCATTGAAAAATAAGCTAGTCTATCTATATTATGAATGGAGAGAAACTGAGAGGGAAAAGTGGCAAGTCTGGGGGGAACAAAGTAAAGAATGAGAAAAAAAAAAACAGAAGAGGAGGAAAAGGAAAAGTTCACACAGCTAGGAAGTGATGGGGCTAGGATGTAGACCTGAGCCATCTAACGTGAAGTCTAGGCATTTTCCTTTTATGGTGCAGTCTCTCTGTGGGAGAGGCAAGAAGTTTGTGATTATTGAATGCATGAACTACCACTAATAATGTCAGTGCCTAGTGATCTGCCCAGGGCTTTGCCACATGTTGCTCCTTTCGTGACAGGTAGGGTATGTTTTTCTGATCCTTTTCTGATGCTCTGAGGAGGGCCAGTGTAGACCCTGTGAGCAGCTAAGCCGCTCTGGGCTGGGAAAAGGCAGAACCAAGTCTCTGGTTCCCAGGCAGGTGCTCTTTTTCCCCAGAGCTTTGAGCTCCTTGGACACCCACACACTCACATGTACCCACCTGGCCCTCTGCTCTAGGAACTTGGTGGGGGCAGAGGTATCCAAGGTCCCCAGTCACATGTTGATGTGGCGATTCCTCCAGGATGGGGTTCCTGGCTGCTCTTAAAGCATTGCCTTTCTCAAACTCCGGAGGCACCCTCTTACCCATACTCCTAAACCCTGACTGCCATGTTTTAGGTGGTGCCCCAAGACCACCCACTGGACCTCTCAGAGCCTCGAACATTTTGTCTGTAAATGGGAAGAAAAACATCAGCCTGTCTGTTAGGGTTAAGTGATATCATATACGTGAAAGCATTTTAAGGTATAAGACAGTATATAAACATTACATATGATACACTATTTAGTGGCATAATGTATCTATGAATGTCATCAGAAATTTTTTTTTTCTGAATGCTCTTTGTAAATAAAATAAAATAATTTCCAAAAGTTGCTAGAGGTCTTTGACATTGTTCCCTTGTCCCTAACTCACTCCATCCCCCACTGTATAAATAGATATGCTTATTAAAATCAGAAAATTGCCTAAATTGAACTGGATCTTTACTTTCTTTTTAGAGAGGGTCTCAAAACCAAAGATCTCCTGGACTTGTATCAACGCAACCCTGAGCTGTGAGGTAATGAATGGAACTGACCCCGAATTAAACCTGTATCAAGATGGGAAACATCTAAAACTTTCTCAGAGGGTCATCACACACAAGTGGACCACCAGCCTGAGTGCAAAATTCAAGTGCACAGCAGGGAACAAAGTCAGCAAGGAATCCAGTGTCGAGCCTGTCAGCTGTCCAGGTGCGTGGCGGGCATCACTTCACAAACACAGCCTGCCAGGCCCTCAGTAGGCAGAGGCACGCTGCTCCAGGTCACAGGTGCTCATGCTGGGAGGCAGCCCTGGCTCAGGATGAGGCATGAAAGTGTATCTCTTCCTCCTGGAAACCTTCAAGGGAAGCCTCAGGGGAGGTGGTGTTCTATGGTTTCCCATCCTGGGAGTCCTCCCACTGAGCACAATTTGACCACAAGCAATTTTAAAGATCCTCTTCTAGGAGAAAGAATTGCAAAACTGAAGAAGGAGGAGCTGTAGAGAGTATCTCATGCAAAGCCCCATTTTCCAGAGAGGGAAACTGATTTGCCCAAGGTCCCTTGGCTAGTTAGTGACATGATTCCAACTGCTCCCCTAAAGATGGTCAGTGGTCAGCACCTCCTATCAGGAGTAAAGGTAGAAAGGCTGCAGAAACCCTGGGGGACAGGGACATGGGGGAATGGAGCCCTTGCGGCCAAAAAGGACTGTGAACAGCAAGGCAACACTCCTGGCACACAACAGGACGGCAAGGCTTGGGGACTAGCTCCAGAAAATCTCAAAACTCCAAACCATAATGGATCCCCAGTGTCCCAGCCTGATGTGACCTCCAGAAGTATTTCTGAGAGGCAGCCTTCTGTAGTGCCCAAGCTCTCGCCTGGGAGTAGAGGTGTGGACTTCTAGTTTGGGTCTGTCCAAATTTAGCCAGAGAATCTTGACAGAGTTTCTTCCCCTCTCTAGGCTTCAGCTTCCTGGCCCACGAAGAAAATAAGCACCATGTTCACAGACTATTAGATGAGTAGGCTCTTGGATCCACTTCCAAGTTCATTCATGTGGGCCATTGGGCTGCCTCACAATATGGCAGCTAGCTTCCCTCAGAGCCCTCTAAGAAAGAGCAGGAATAAGTGCTCAGGACAAAAGCCGTGGTCTTTTTGTAACTTAATCTCAGGAGTGATATCCCAAATCACTTCTGCTGTGTTCTATTCATTAGAAGCAAGTTAATAAGTCTAGCCCATATTCAATCAGAGGGGATTGCACATAGGTGAGAATACCAGGAAGCAGGGGTCATTGAAGGCATCTGAGAGTCTGCCAATCACCAACTTGACCAGCATCACTTCACCCCCAGTTTTCCCACCAGTCATCCTCCCACATTCCCCCATCACTAAGGCACAGCGAGTGAAGTTGCCTCTCCTTGACTTCACAACTTTTTTTTGAGACAGGGTTTTGCTCTGTTGCCAAGGCTGGAGTGTGGTAGTATAATCATACCTCTCAGCAGCCTCGACCTCCCAGGCTCAAGCAATCCTCCCACCTCAGCCTCCCCAGTAGCTGAGATTACAGGAGCATGCCACCACACCCAGATAATTTTTAAATTTTTTGTAGAGATAAGGTCTCACTACGTTGCCCAGGCTGGTCTCGAACTCCTGTGCTCAAGCTATCCTCCCACCTCAGCCTCCCAAAGTGCTGGGATTATAGGCATGAGCCACTGCAGTGGCCTCAGGAGATCTTTGATTAGAGTTGTCAGATATAGTAAATAAAAATACAGTATAAGTACGTTTCAGATACTGCACGGAACATACTTATGCTAGAAATTTTTCATTTTTTTCTGAAATTCAAATTTAGCTGGGTGTTTTGCATTATATCTGGCAACCCTACTTTTCATGTTTATTTTAACTGGAGCCCACAAGTATAAATATGTGTGTGTATTAGGGATGGAAGGAGGGAGAGAGGGAGGACCTTGGGAGCAGCCAAGGTTTGAAGGCTGGAACACTTATGTCCCTTATTCTATGGTGCAGAGCAGAAGCTCATTGGGAGAAGGACGACTAGGGAGATGGGAAGAATACCTGGGGAGAGATTAGGGTGGAGGAGCTGCTCTTGAAGACCTGAAAAGGGATTTGGAAGTTTTATTCTGAAAGGCCAAGGCAGAGAAGAGCAATGGTCAGAGTCTAACCATTTGGCTCAGATTAGGTGAGCGTTTACATACTTAAAACCAAAATACTAGGAGGAAGGAACAGATTCAGATGTGCAAAAATACTTTATCACATAAACTCATGGGCATGTGATCTCCAAGAGAAACTGTAGGAAGATAGTATGCCTGGATTTAGGAACTGGGAGGGCATATTTTTGACTGACACTGCCACCACTGCTTCTGAAACATGATGGAACATTCCCCACCAAGAGCACTACCAGGTGCCCCAGGGCACCACACTGGACAAACTGGAGAGCAGGCTGTGTAAGGCATTGCGTACATTCCTGCATGTGCCCAGGATAAAGTTGTGGCCACCCTACCCGATGACTTGGAGAGAAGATGGAGCTGGTGGCTGCATGACTTAGCCATGTGCTCCCCAAAGCATTTCAGGCCTGCCCTGCCCCACCCCGGGTCAAATCTGAAAAGTTCTCAAGCTCAGCAGGAAGTGGCCTCTGGTATCTCCTGCCCCTCGTCCAAGCCAGCAGGGCCTAAAGGGCCCTGAATCCTTTACTGACCCAATTTCAATGGTTTAAGATTATGCCTGCTTCTCTGGTGGAGGCCTCTTCATCAGTAGAGCTTAGAGAGGTTGTGTAACTGGCAGGCAAAGAATGGGTCAGAGAGAGACTCGAGGAAAGAAAGCCAAGATGAATAAACCACTGCAGTTTGATGATCTGTTAAACTTGGTTTCTGAGCCTCTGACCTTCTCCTTGGGGCCCATCCTGGGCTTCATGTGTAACAGTGTCTCCCTAGGATGTTTTTGCCTGGAGAAGCATTTCTTTTGTGATGCTGGGCCAAGTTCCAGTTTGTTCTTCAGATGACCCTGTCCCCTGACCCGAGCTCCACTGCTGCTTCTCTAACTGCTATTGTCTCACAAAGGGCAGACAGCCCTAGAACCCCTCCTGTTTCCCCTGTTTCTGGGAAACAGCTCCCAGAAACACCAGTGTGAGAACGCTAGTAAGAGCAAGACCTCACATTTGTGTTGTTTTACAGTTTACAAAGCACTTTGATATCCATTATCTGATTGACTTCCAACAGCCACCCTATGATGTAGGTTTCATTATCTCCACTTTACAAAGAAGGAAACAGGCTCTGAGAGGTGAAGTAACTCTCCAAAGTTCACACAGCTCCTGCCTAAAAAAGCCTAGACCAAACCCATTTCCCTTAACACCAAAGTCACTGTTTTCCTCATTGCATTACAGCAACTGAAGGTCCAGTAACTGAAGACTAAGCCCACTGCTGTTACTAACACACTGTGCACCCAGGTTTCTCTCGTGGCTCCAGGGAAACTCTGTGAGGGGGTGCTGGCCGTGAGGTCAGAGTGCTGGGCTGAACAAGTGAAATATTTACCCTGAGTGTTTGGAAACTGCCTGGTAGAGAGAGTGAGAAGGAATCATGGTGCGGTGGGGATAGCCAGAGACGACAGCAGCATCAACAGTGCAGAAACACCGAGACAAGGGGCTGCTTAAGGGAAATGCTCAGGAACAGATATTGTGTGGCTTCAGGCAACTCATTCTCCCTCTCAGGGCCTTATGTTTGAAACTAGAGGTTGCATTAGAGTATCTCTAAGATCCTCGGATCTAAAATTTCGTGACACTTTCCATGATGGGGGCAGCGGGCAGGCCGGCCTTCCTGCATGAACCATCAGGCATTTCTAGCCCCTGAGAGCAGTTTCCCAAGGAGCCTGCAGAGGGAGCTTCCCAAGGACCTTGGGTCCTTCCAGGGTTGACACCACTCACCACCCTCTGTGAGCCTGGGAGCTGTGGGGTGAAAGGTCCCAACAAGCTCTTTTATCTGCTTGATGCAGGAGGCAGCATCCTTGGCCAGAGTAATGGGCTCTCTGCCTGGACCCCTCCCGGTCATCCCACTTGTCTTCCTTTTGCAGAGAAAGGTCTGGACATCTATCTCATCATTGGCATTTGTGGAGGAGGCAGCCTCTTGATGGTCTTTGTGGCACTGCTCGTTTTCTACATCACCAAAAGGAAAAAACAGAGGAGTCGGAGAAATGGTAAGCTCCCCCTCTTTTGTCCCACCGCAGGCCCCAGCAAAATCCCCATGAAACAGCTCATGGGGATGACACCTTGAATCTGCAGAGAAAATGATGGAAATAGGTAGTTTCGGAATGTCAGGGTTGTATTCAGCGGTTATAGCTTGTTTCATTTTGTGGTTAGCTTGATTTTTGAAAAACAAATTCTTAGTGGTGACAATGTGGGAGCTTTGAGACACTGAATCCAGTTGGCCTCATTGGAATCCACCACTGAGGCCTACTTGGTGACGGGCTAATGTGAACATCTTTTGAATGAGCCACACTTCTCTACATAGGTAGAAAAGTTAGCTCCAAAACACCATTTCTAGGAATAAATGTCCTGTCTATGGGTGGCCCAAGGTGAGTTCAGGACCAAGCTCCTAGAAACACAGGGAAAATCATTCAGGTCATCAGGTAGTCACAGGAAAACAGCTGTTCTAAAGCAGAGTGTCTGTGTCCCCTTTGCTAATTCTCTGTTCGAGGGATGTGTTAGGGTTGAGAGTTTTTCCTCGGATCAGGCCTGTCCGACAATCTATCAGCAATGAAAAGGTTATGCTTGCAAGTGGGGAGCCGGCTCAGGGAGCATCCAGGCCACCCCAGGCAGAACACTTCAGAGAATGGCCAACCCAGGGTCACTGTGTGGGGCACAGATGAGGGTGTCAGCCATTGGCGGGACTTGCAGCCAAGGGAACAGGCCCTGGGGTTCTCTGCAATTCACGTTCACAGCAGGACTTGGTCTCTCCCTAGAACCGGCAGGTACAGCCACACCAGCTGCTTCCAGTGCTGCCCAGGAAGGTGGTCCAAACTTCCCCAGGCACCAGTGGCCTTGGGCCCCGTGCCCTCTGGATTTGGCTTCTTTACCTCAGACTTCTTCCTCAGTTCTCCTTCTGCCTCCCCATCAGGCTGCGGTCCCTCAGCCCCACGTCCCATCACACCACTGCCCCCAGCCCAGGCCCCGAAACATCTTCCTGAACTTAGTCCCATTCTTCCCACCACAACTGTCCCACACTTTCCACCACGGTGCAGCAGAATCGCTGGCAGGGCCCTTAGGCATGCCCGGCTTGCCCTCCTCTGTGCCCAGCTCTGGCTGTTCTCCATGCTCCTCCCCAACAAAGACCCCTTCTCCATTGACTAATGGTCAAAGACCATATCTTCTTCCAAGGTGGACCTCACTTGTCACCCCAAGACAAGGCAATCTCTGCCATCACCAGGCTGAGAAGAATGATGGTTAGCTCATGCTGATAAAAAAGTCATTAGTCTCTGTGTTTTATGTCTATTAGTGCATCCAGCTTTCAGAGTGATCTTAGGAGATAGATAACAACACAGATAAGGAAGCTTAAGTTCAGTGAGGTTCAATTATTTGCCTTAAATCCTATGGCCAGCAGGCTGACTTAGGCCTAGGCTGAGGCAAGGAGCCCAGAATTTAAGGCATAGAATTTAAGGAGGCTGGCCTGCCCTTGCACAACCTGAAAGTTGGTGTGTCTTTAAACTGCATGCCTGTCAGCCTCACTTGCCTCATTCTAGTCATGTCCTGGATTGAGTAACCAGGAGATGCAAACAACGGAGAAGGACAACGAGCCTGGAGGAATTCCTGGGAGCACACATTTAGGCGCTAGCTGCAGCTGCTGGAGTGGGCAGGCTGAGGACCCACTGTCCTGCTTGAACCAGGCAGGGTGCACAGAGCCGTAGCCAGCCTTGTCTGACCAACCCTGCCTGCAGTCTCAGCCATATGGCCACACCCCATTCCTCCTACCAGAGCTCATGTACCTCTGTCTACACTTTCTGGTGGCCCTGGGCTCTTCACGGAAATTGACATTGCAATTTTCAGTTCTTGTTCGCCTCTTACTTGATTTTAGGCTTCCTAAGGACAATTTGTGTCTAAGTCACAATGACACTTAACACTTAGAAGATGAGGAATAAATGTTGGAAGGACAAATGAACCAAATGGTGGATGGGCCAGGTGTGGTGGCTCATATCTGTAATCTCAGCAATTTGGGAGGCCGAGGCAGGAGGATCATTTGAGCTCAGGAGTTTGGGACCAGCCTGGTCAATATAGTGAGACCTGGTCTCTACTTTAAAAAAAAAATTTAAAAATTAGGCAGGTGTGGTGATGTATGCCTGTAGTCCCAGCTAGTCAGGAGGCTGAGGTGGGTGAATCATTTTAGCCCGGGAGATCGAGAATGCAGTGAGATACGATCACACCACTGCACTCCAGTCTGGGCAACAGAGCAAGACCCTGTCTCAAAAAAACAAAACAAATAAAAAACAAAAATAGTGGGTGAACAGAGTAGTAAACCAATGGCCAGTGCAAGCTTGCCACATAGGAGATGAAGAAGGACCACCCACTGCCCCATAATTCAGAACTGGGGCCAGGGGTTAGAGCCCTCTCCACAGTCTACTGGACATAACTTAAGCAATGACTACAGGGCACAGAAGATGGCATAGAGGATGTGTTTTGTCCTTTCTGGAGGCCCTTTCCTCTTTGTGCTTAGAGCACACGAGCCATTTAGGTATCAAAATCACATTGTCTAACTTTGACTACATTCAAAGCCATCTGATGCTCACGTTTCATGTAGTCAGAGGAGACCATCTGGTCTGAATCAACATCCGGAAGTTACAGGGTGATGCTTAGAGAGGGCTTGTGCTTCCCCAGCCACACATCTCCATAAAGATGTAAGAGGTAATTATTTCAGCTGGGTGCGGTGGCTCATACCTGTAATCCCAGCACTTTGGGAGGCCAAGGCAGGCAGATCACCTGAGGTCGGGAGTTCGAGACCAGCCTGACCAACATGGAGAAATGCCATCTCTACCAAAAATACAATATTAGCCGGGCGTGGTGGTGCACACCTGTAATCCCAGCTACTCAGGAAGCCGAGGCAGGAGAATTGTTTGAACCCGGGAAGTGGAGGCTGCAGTGAGCCAAGATCGCACCATTGCACTCCAGCCTGGGCAACAAGAGTGAAACTTCATCTCAAAAAAAAAAAAAAAAAAAAAAAAAAGAGGTAATTATTTCACCCCAGGGAGAAACTTCTCTTCCTACCTCCCTCTGGAGCCACTGCAAAGATGGCCTTGGGTGCAGGGACTGAAATACCTAACTTATAGCCTAAAGGAGTCCAGAGAGGCCAGCAGGGTGCTCCAGGCCTCTAGCAGCTGGGCACATTCACAGATTCCCTGTGATTTTAAGAGTACAGGAAAAACTACATTACAAGTAGTTGTGGGCCTGCTTTCATGGACTGAAGTCACACAAAGAAGAAAATCCTGAAGGGTGAGGAGAGGAGGAGTTCTTTCTTTCCTAAGGCCAAGAGGGTAAGTCATGAATTTCTGAGAAGCGAGTAAATTTCTAAGGACAAAAAGTCCCTTGCATGTATTCCAACCTCTTGCCAGAAGGTGGATTGCATGACAGTGGAATTGGGGGAAAGGCAGATCTAACATAGAAATGCCTCAGAAGGAATGTAGTTACTAATATCCTCCATGACTGCTCATAACCCCTTCCCATGCGCTCTAACCACGAGGTTCTTGCTCTCAGGGAACAATCTCTAGGTCAGCACACAGGTGGGGTTCCAGGTCTGAGTGCTGTCTCTGATCATGGGAGCCCCAGGCACAAAGCCCTCCACCCATGTGTCTTCTTCCTGCTGGTTCCCTGAGTTCTCTTGTCCTAGGCTTTCATTCTACCTTACGGTGAGCGCTTCTTTCTCTCCTACAAGCTTTAGAGTTCTCAGAGAGTAGGGGCAACTTCTGCTTCCTCATTGCATCCCCCAAAGCAGCTAGCATGGTGCCTTGCATATAAAAGGTACTCAATATTTACATTGATTTCACCTGGCCAAGATGAACTCTATTGAGGTTTTGTTGTTGCAGATGAGGAGCTGGAGACAAGAGCCCACAGAGTAGCTACTGAAGAAAGGGGCCGGAAGCCCCACCAAATTCCAGCTTCAACCCCTCAGAATCCAGCAGCTTCCCAACATCCTCCTCCACCACCTGGTCATCGTTCCCAGGCACCTAGTCATCGTCCCCTGCCTCCTGGACACCGTGTTCAGCACCAGCCTCAGAAGAGGCCTCCTGCTCCGTCGGGCACACAAGTTCACCAGCAGAAAGGCCCACCCCTCCCCAGACCTCGAGTTCAGCCAAAATCTCCCCATGGGGCAGCAGAAAACTCATTGTCCCCTTCCTCTAATTAAAAAAGATAGAAACTGTCTTTTCCAATAAAAAGCACTGTGGATTTCTGCACTCCTGATGTGCACATCAGTACTTCCGTCAGGTGTTTTCCATGTGCAGAACATTGTCACCTCCTGAGGCTGTGGGCCACAGCCAGCTCTGCATCTTCGAACTCAGCCATGTGGCCAACATCTGGAGTCTTTGGTCTCCTCAGAGAGCTCCAACACACCAGTAAGGAGAAGTAATGTAAGTGTGATTGCAAGAATGGTAGAGGACCGAGCACAGAAATCTTAGAGATCTCTTGTCCCCTCTCAGGTCATGTGTAGATGCAATAAATCAAGTGATTGGTGTGCCTGGGTCTCACTACAAGCAGCCTATCTGCTTAAGAGACTCTGGAGTTTCTTATGTGCCCTGGTGGACACTTGCCCACCATTCTGTGAGTAAAAGTGAAATAAAAGCTTTGACTAGACCCGTGACTGCTCATGGTGTGAAGGACCCCAGTATCGAGGAGAGGAAGCTGCCGAATAAGAAAGAGCCTCGCTGTCACTAGGTGACAGCAGGATCAAATTCAGTCAACTCAATCCGGCTGAGACCTCCTTAGTCCTCACCAGAATGACCCGAACATGCTCCCCAGGTCTCAGCTGCAAAGCTGGGTCCAACAACCTATTTGTAGATTTCCATAATGATTTAAAGCCTCCATGCACAAACGTTAACAGGAGTCACCAGAAAACTTAACCTTTTGGGTCTTACTTCCTTGACTGTTCAGACACGGTCATAATGACCTGTACTGTCATCCTTGAAAACAAGGGAATCTATGGATACTGGAGGTGTCATGAACTCATCAGATGACATACAAAAAGATAGGCTAAGAGACAACTCAGTTGAATTAAATCTTAAGTGTCTTAAATGACTATAATTAAAAGGTCAGACCCCATCCCCAGCTAGCAGTCATGCTAGCTGTACTTTGAGGGAAGTGGGGAGAAAAAAAAGTTTTCAGTTAGAGTTCTAAAACAATAGGTGGTGAGAAGTCACCTGCTTTGAAATGTTGGTGCCTTGTCTGTGGTCCTGTCTGCCCGCCTTCTCCTTGGCTTCTTAGACTTGCTAAACCTTGTTACACTCTGGCAGGAAGCTCTGAGGGCTAAACCACAAAAACTAAGTATATTCAGGACTTCCTGTGACAGCTCACTGAGGATTGAACTACTTTTTCCTCTGAATCTGAGAGTCTATTTTTCCAGCAACCAGAGTTAATTACTAAGGGCAATGATGAATGAAACCTCATCGTCTCCCAAAATTCAAACACAAAATCCAGCTAGGTAACAATTGCCACAGGATCTACCCAGTAAAGAGATGAGGGCTCTGGCCGGGCATGGTGGCTCGTGCCTGTAATCCTAACACTTTGGGAGGCCAAGGCAGGTAGATCACCTGAGGTCAGGAGTTTGAGACCAGCCTGGCCAACATGGTGAAACCCCTTCTCTACTAAAAAAAAAAAAAAAAAATTAGCTGGGCATCGTGGCACACACCTATAACCCCAGCTACTCAGGAGGTTGAGGCAGAAGAATTGCTTGAACCCTGGGGTGTGGAGGTTGCAGTGAGCTGAGATCGCGTCACTTCGCTCCAGCCTGGGCAAAAGAGCGAAACTCCATCTAAAAAAAAAAAAAAAGAGAGAGAGATGAGGGTCCTAGCCCTGCCCCTTTCTCATTCTTCATGATACCCATGAGTGATTTCATTGGCTATCTCACCAGAATAGCTCATATGCCATTCCCTTAAGAAAATCTTCCCTGGTCTATTCAGCCCTGGGCTCTGCCTTTCTTCTGAACTCCTGTGGCATTACATATGGTACAAAACACATACACCCTATTCAATCCTTCATCGTTCATTCATTCAACAAACATTTATTGAACTTCTACTACGTGTCAGGCTCTGTGCTAGGCACTAGGAAACAGAGGTGTACAATTGCATCTCTGCTTTCAAGGAGCTCACCACCTGGTAGGCAAGAAATGGACCAACCATGGGACAAATGCAATGCAGTGTGATAAATATAGGTCAGAGCAAGTGCATGAACCCAGAGGAAGGACTTTGAACCCAGACTGAGTGGTAGGACTGGGGTGACAAAGAGGGCTTCCTAGAGGAGGGATGTTTGGGTTGCATTGTAATAGACTAATTGAACTGGTGAAGCAGAGGTACAGAATTACCCATGTAGAGAGAACAGCATGAGCAAGGCTCATTTGGCTTTCTGTTTACACAAACGTGTAGTTTCTTTTTCAACTACTGTATTTAACTGATTTGAAGATGTCATTGATTTTTCAACTACTGTTTTCAACTTTTTGTATTTTTTTCTTTTTCTTTTTTAACTACTGTATTTAACTAATTTGAAGATGGCATTGATTTTAAATGGCATCGATTTTAAATGGCATCATTCTTTTACATGCCACTAAGAAAGAGAAGAACACTTCTCAGTTGCATTGTAACAAATACTAAGATACAGTCAATTTTTAGTCACAATCCCATTCCTGAGATGTTAAAATGTGAAAAAATGTGCATTTTAGAATTTATGAAATCCATAGTAAAGAAGCTTTTTGAGTACAATGACCATTTGTCAACATCACTGCCAGCACTTTATTGAAGCTATCATTAGCCAATTGATTCAATGGGTGAGCACAGTCCTGACAAAAGGAAGGGAAGTAAACATACATAACATCCTTGTCCTCCTTATCCAGGGAAGATAAGATGGATTCTCTGCCCTGCACCACCATTAGGTGGGAAACACGAACCTTGCTTAAGATTTGTGCTGCTGTCACCCACCTGTCTGACACTGTGTGACATCCCACTGAACCTATCCCAGAGCATGGACATTCTGAGTAGTCAGGCCAGCTGCATAGGAATAGCTTGTAGAGCTTGTGAAAAAAAAAAAAAAATGCTGACACTTCTGTAAATTAGGTTGGGGCCAAATAAACATATTTTTAAACAACCTTTCCAGCTGATTCCAATGGGCATTCAAATTGTAGACAACCTTGGAGACTATAGATAATGCAGTATTGTAAGAAAAATCAACAGTTGTAGCCCAGTTAGCTATTCCTCCACAAGCAAATCTCCAATAAGAAGGCCAACCATGTTGGAAAAAATATCCACATAATTTAAGGCACTGGAACATCCCAGAGGGTTATAAGAAGATAGAAAATTTAGAGGTTTCTGATAGCCTATCTGCCCACCCTAAATAATAGTCTAATCCTAGCAGCTGGACCAGCTTAGCTCCAAAAGAGTCTCAGCTGTAAACTGGCAATTTCATCTCAGTCCTCCTGCTCCTTTTCCTTTGCTAATTTTCTAATGTTAGGCTCCTTACCCATGCTCAGTGGGTTGCAGTTACTCGGTGACTCAAGTTCACCAATAAGTTTGCCACCTCAGGACCACTGTACATGCTGTTCCTATTATACATGCTGTTCCCACTGCCCACACTTTTCACCTGGCTCTTCACCTGTCCACATTCTTCTTTCAGAGCTGAGACAGAAAGTCATTTCCTGGGGGAGACCTTTCCTAACTCTTGAACGCCACTATAATGTGAATCTTGTGTGAGACCATCTCTGTGCCCATGAAGTTCAATGTAGTAGAAGACTCACAGGTATCGAAGCCAGGAAGTTCTGACTCTCTCACTGGATTTGTAAGCTTGAGTAATTTATTCAGCTTCTGTAAACACTGATTTTCTCATCCGTTAAATGAGGATAACACCTCACAAGGTTAGAGTGAGGACTAAATGGAAATAATGTACGTAATGTAACAAATATATCCTTGTGTACAGAATGCATCTGAAAACTGTGAGCTTTATTTCTGGCACGATACTCAAGAAGGGAATATCCTGAATGGCACATATAAATGGGCTAGTTATTGGAAAGAGACACAGTTCATTATAAATTGATAAATAAGCACTCTGTAAGGTGACTTAGTCTGCTATGAGTTTGATTCATCTGAGTCAGTTTCCTAATGTTGCCTCACATGGAACAAATGGATGATAAAATCCTACACCAGAGGTATTTAAAGCTAAAGAACAGACCTGTGAGGCCACCTCGCAAATCCTAGATTGAGTTACCAGCCTTCTGTCACCTCCCTGGCTTCATAAGCAGAGTTTTCCTGAAGAAAAATGCCAGGACGTTACTTAAGTACATGGCATCTTTCTGGTTTATTTATAGCAACACAGAACAAAAGGATGAGGAAACAAGGGAAAATTCTGATCTTTTTAATTGCCTACCAGACAATGACATTACAAAAAAGAAACTACAGGCCAACAACTCTCACAGATACAGATGCAAAATTTTTCAAAAAATACTAGCAAATCAAATTTGACAATGTATAAAAAGGACTACACATTACAACCAAGTGGGGTTAATCTCATGTATGCAAAGCTGGTTCAACATTTGTAAATCAATTAGTATAATCTATCATATCCACAAGCTAATGAAGAAAAATCACATGATCCTATAAGTAGATACAAAAAAAGAATTTGACTCCTGTTTATCAACACCTGTTTATCAAAAAAACTTTTGGTAACTGGGAAGAGAGGGAAACTTCCTCAACTTGATAAAAAAAATCTACAAAAAAGACACGCACCTAACATTTTACTTAACAATGAGAAACTCTAAACTTTCCAGTAAGATCAGAAATCAGGATGTTTCCTCTCACCACTGTTTCTCAACATCATATTAGAAGTCTTATATAGTGCAATAATACAAGAAAAGGAAATAAAAGGTATGCAGGCTGGGAAGAAATAAATAAAACTATCTTTGTAGATGACGTGATCTTTTGTGTAGAAAATCTGAAAGAATCAACAACAAAATAATACTGGAACTAATAAGGGATTATATTAATAGCAAGGTTGTATTAAATAATTCTTACAAGGTTAACATTAAATATCCATCAGTTTCCCATATACCAACAATGAACAAGTGCAATTTGAAATTAAAGACATAATACCATTTACATTAGCACTCAAAAAATGAAATACTTAGGTATAGATTTATATGAAGAAAACTACAAAACTCTAATGAACAAAATAAAGGAAGAACCAAATAAATGGAGAGCTATTTTATGTTCATGGATAGGAAGACTCAATATTGCCAAGATATTAATTCTTCCCAACTCAATCTGTAGATTCCGTGTAATCCTGGTCAAAATCCCAGCAAATTGGGCTGGGTTTGGTGGCTCTTGCCTGTAATCTCAGCATTTTGTGAGGCTGAGGTTGGCAGATCACTTGAGGTTATGAGTTTGAGACCAGCCTGGCCAACATGGTGAAACCCCGTCTCTACAAAAAGTACAAAAAATTAGCCGGGCATGGTGGTGTGCACCTGTAATCCCAGCTACTTGGGAGGCTGAGGCAGGAGAATCACTGGAACCTGGGAAGTGGATACTGCAGTGAGCCAAGATTGTGCCACTGCACTCCAGCCTGGGAGACAGAGTGAGACTCCATCTCAAAAAAAAAAAAAAAAAAAATCCCTGCAAACTATTTTGTGGATATTAAAGTGATTCTCAAGTTTATATAGAGAGGCAGAAGTCCCAGAATAGCCAACATAATATTGAAGGAGAACAAAATTGGTGAACCGAACTACCCCACTTCAAGATGTACTATAAAGCTACAGTAATCAAAATAGTATGGTATTGGTGAAAGAAGAGACAAATAGGTCAAATGGAACAGAATAGAGAGCCAGAGAAACCCATATAAATTTCATCATTTAACCCAAGCTTGTCCAACCCTCAGCCCGCGGGCACCATGCAGCTCAGGATGGCTTTGAATGTGGCCCGACACAAATTTGCCAACTTTCTTAAAACATTATGAGATTTTTTTTTTTTACTCATCAACTATTGTTAGTGTTAGTGTATTTTTTTATTATTATTATTTATTTATTTATTTACTTATTTATTTATTATCATTATACTTTAGGTTTTAGGGTACATGTGCGCAATGTGCAGATTAGTTACATATGTATACATGTGCCATGCTGGTGTGCTGCACCCACTAACTCGTCATCTAGCATTAGGTATATCTCCCAGTGCTATCCCTCCCCCCTCCCCCCACCCCACAACAGTCCCCAGAGTGTGATGTTCTCCTTCCTGTGTCCATGTGTTCTCATTGTTCAATTCCCACCTATGAGTGAGAACATGCGGTGTTTGGTTTTTTGTTCTTGCGATAGTTTACTGAGAATGATGATTTCCAATTTCATCCATGTCCCTACAAAGGACATGAACTCATCATTTTTTATGGCTGCATAGTATTCCATGGTGTATATGTGCCACATTTTCTTAATCCAGTCTATCATTGGTGGACATTTGGGTTGGTTCCAAGTCTTTGCTATTGTGAATAATGCTGCAATAAACATACGTGTGCATGTGTCTTTATAGCAGCATGATTTATAGTCCTTGGGTATATACCCAGTAATGGGATGGCTGGGTCAAATGGTATTTCTACTTCTAGATCCCTGAGGAATCGCCACACTGACTTCCACAATGGTTGACTTCCACAATGGTTTACAGTCCCACCAACAGTGTAAAAGTGTTCCTATTTCTCCACATTCTCTCCGGCACCTGTTGTTTCCTGACTTTTTAATGATCGCCATTCTAACTGGTGTGAGATGGTATCTCATTGTGGTTTTGATTTGCATTTCTCTGATGGCCAGTGATAGTGAGCATTTTTTCATGTGTTTTTTGGCTGCATAAATGTCTTCTTTTGAGAAGTGTCTGTTCATGTCCTTCACCCACTTTTTGATGGGGTTGTTTGTTTTTTCTTGTAAATTTGTTGGAGTTCATTGTAGATTCCGGATATTAGCCCTTTGTCAGATGAGTAGGTTGCGAAAATCTTCTCCCATTTTGTAGGTTGCCTGTTCACTCTGATGGTAGTTTCTTTTGCTGTGCAGAAGCTCTTGAGTTTAATTAGATCCCATTTGTCAATTTTGGCTTTTGTTGCCATTGCTTTTGGTGTTTTAGACATGAAGTCTTTGCCCATGCCTATGTCCTGAATGGTAATGCCTAGGTTTTCTTCTAGGGTTTTTATGGTTTTAGGTCTAACGTTTAAGTATTTAATCCATCTTTTGTATAAGGTATAAGGAAGGAATCCAGTTTCAGCTTTCTACATATGGCTAGCCAGTTTTCCCATCACCATTTATTAAATAGGGAATCCTTTCCCCATTGCTTGTTTTTCTCAGGTTTGTCAAAGATCAGATAGTTGTAGATATGCGGTGTTATTTCTGAGGGCTCTGTTCTGTTCCATTGATCTATATCTCTGTTTTGGTACCAGTACCATGCTGTTTTTGTTACTGTAGCCTCGTAGTATAGTTTGAAGTCAGGTAGTGTGATGCCTCCAGCTTTGTTCTTTTGGCTTAAGATTGACTTGGTGATGCGGGCTCTTTTTTGGTTCCATATGAACTTTAAAGTAGTTTTTTCCGATTCTGTGAAGAAAGCCATTGGTAGCTTGATGGGGATGGCATTGAATCTATAAATTACCTTGGGCAGTATGGCCTTTTTCACGATATTGATTCTTCCTACCCATGAGCATGGAATGTTCTTCCATTTGTTTGTATCCTCTTTTATTTCCTTGAGCAGTGGTTTGTAGTTCTCCTTGAAGAGGTCCTTTACGTCCCTTGTAAGTTGGATTCCTAGGTATTTTATTCTCTTTGAAGCAATTGTGAATGGGAGTTCACTCATGATTTGGCTGTTTGTCTGCTGTTGGTGTATAAGAATGCTTGTGATTTTTGTACATTGATTTTGTATCCTGAGACTTTGCTGAAGTTGCTTATCAGCTTAAGGAGATTTTGGGCTGAGACAATGGGGTTTTCTAGATATACAATCATGTCATCTGCAAACAGGGACAATTTGACTTCCTCTTTTCCTAATTGAATACCCATTATTTCCTTCTCCTGCCTAACTGCCCTGGCCAGAACTTCCAACACTATGTTGAATAGGAGTGGTGAGAGAGGGCATCGCTGTCTTGTGCCAGTTTTCAAAGGGAATGCTTCCAGTTTTTGCCCATTCAGTATGATATTGGCTGTGGGTTTGTCATAGATAGCTCTTATTATTTAGAGATACGTCCCATCAATACCTAATTTATTGAGAGTTTTTAGCATGAAGGGTTGTTGAATTTTGCCAAAGGCCTTTTCTGCATCTATTGAGATAATCATGTGGTTTTTGTCTTTGGTTCTGTTTATATGCTGGATTACATTTATTGATTTGTGTATATTGAACCAGCCTTGCATCCCAGGGATGAAGCCCACTTGATCATGGTGGATAAGCTTTTTGATGTGCTGCTGGATTTGGTTTGCCAGTATTTTATTGAGGATTTTTGCATCAATGTTCATCAAGGATATTGGTCTAAAATTCTCTTTTTTGGTTGTGTCTCTGCCCGGCTTTGGTATCAGGATGATGCTGGCCTCATGAAATGAGTTAGGGAGGATTCCCACTTTCTCTATTGATTGGAATAGTTTCAGAAGGAATGGTACCAGTTCCTCCTTGTACCTCGGGTAGAATTCGGCTGTGAATCCATCTGGTCCTGGACTCTTTTTGGTTGGTAAGCTATTGATTATTGCCACAATTTCAGCTCCTGTTATTGGTCTATTCAGAGATTCAACTTCTTCCTGTTTTAGTCTTGGGAGAGTGTATGTGTCAAGGAATTCATCCATTTCTTCTAGATTTTCTAGTTTATTTGCGTAGAGGTGTTTGTAGTATTCTCTGATGGTAGTTGGTATTTCTGTGGGATCGGTTGTGATATCCCCTTTATCATTTTTTATTGCATCTATTTGATTCTTCTCTCCTTTTTTCTTTATTAGTCTTGCTAGTGGTCTATCAATTTTGTTGATCCTTTCAAAAAACCAGCTCCTGGATTCATTAATTTTTTGAAGGGTTTTTTTTGTCTCTATTTCCTTCAATTCTGCTCTGATTTTAGTTATTTCTTGCCTTCTGCTAGCTTTTGAATGTGTTTGCTCTTGCTTTTCTAGTTCTTTTAATTGTGATGTTAGGGTGTCAATGTTGGATCTTTCCTGCTTTCTCTTGTGGGCATTTAGTGCTATAAATTTCCCTCTACACACCGCTTTGAATGCATCCCAGAGATTCTCGTATGTTGTGTCTTGGTTCTCGCTGGTTTCAAAGAACATCTTTACTTCTGCCTTCATTTCGTTTTGTACCCGTAGTCATTCAGGAGCAGGTTGTTCAATTTCCATGTAGTTGAGCAGTTTTGAGTGAGATTCTTAATCCTGAGTTCTAGCTTGATTGCACTGTGATCTGAGAGATAGTTTGTTATAATTTCTGTTCTTTTACATTTTCTGAGGAGAGCTTTACTTCCAAGTATGTGGTCAATTTTGGAATAGGTGTGGTGTGGTGCTGAAAAAAATGTATATTCTGTTGATTTGGGGTGGAGAGTTCTGTAGATGTCTATTAGGTCTGCTTGGTGCAGAGCTGAGTTCAATTCCTGCGTATCCTTGTTGACTTTCTGTCTCGTTGATCTGTCTAATGTTGACAGTGGGGTGTTAAAGTCTCCCATTATTAATGTGTGGGAGTCTAAGTCTCTTTGTAGGTCACTCAGAACTTGCTTTATGAATCTGGGTGCTCCTGTATTGGGTGCATATGTATTTAGGATAGTTAGTTCTTCTTGTTGAATTGATCCCTTTACCATTATGTAATGGCCTTCTTTGTCTCTTTTGATCTTTGTTGGTTTAAAGTCTGTTTTATCCGAGACTAGGATTGCAACCCCTGCCTTTTTTTGCTTTCCATTTGCTTGGTAGATCTTCCTCCATCCTTTTATTTTGAGCCTATGTGTGTCTCCGCACATGAGATGGGTTTCCTGAATACAGCACACTGATGGGTCTTGACTCTTTATCCAATTTGCCAGTCTGTGTCTTTTAATTGGAACATTTAGTCCATTTACATTTAAAGTTAATATTGTTATGTGTGAATTTGATCCTGTCATTATGATGTTAGCTGGTTATTTTGCTTGTTAGTTGATGCAGTCTCTTCCTAGTCTTGAAGGTCTTTACATTTTGGCATGATTTTGCAGCGGCTGGTACCGGTTGTTCCTTTCCATGTTTAGCACTTCCTTCAGGAGCCCTTTTAGGGCAGGCCTGGTGGTGACAAAATCTCTCAGCATTTGCTTGTCTGTAAAGTATTTTATTTCTCCTTCACTTATGAAGCTTAGTTTGGCTGGATATGAAATTCTGGGTTGAAAATTCTTTTCTTTAAGAATGTTGAATATTGGCCCCTACTCTCTTCTGGCTTGTAGAGTTTCTGCCGAGAGATCCGCTGTTAGTCTGATGGGCTTCCCTTTGAGGGTAACCCGACCTTTCTCTCTGGCTGCCCTTAACATTTTTTCCTTCATTTCAACTTTGGTGAATCTGACAATTATGTGTCTTGGAGTTGCTCTTCTAGATGAATATCTTTGTGGCGTTCTCTGTATTTCCTGAATCTGAATGTTGGCCTGCCTTGCTAGATTGGGGAAGTTCTCCTGGATAATATCCTGCAGAGTGTTTTCCAACTTGGTTCCATTCTCCCCGTCACTTTCAGGTACACCAATCAGATGTAGATTTTCACATAGTCCCATATTTCTTGGAGGCTTTGCTCGTTTCTTTTTATTCTTTTTTCTCTAAATTTCCCTTCTTGCTTCATTTCATTCATTTCATCTTCCATCACTGATACCCTTTCTTCCAGTTGATCGCATCAGCTCCTGAGGCTTCTGCATTCTTCACGTAGTTCTCGAGCCTTGGTTTTCAGCTCCATCAGCTCCTTTAAGCACTTCTCTGTATTGGTTATTCTAGCTATACATTCTTCTAAATTTTTTTCAAAGTTTCCAACATCTTTGCCTTTGGTTTGAATATCCTCCTGTAGCTCGGAGTAATTTGATCGTCTGAAGCCTTCTTCTCTCAGCTCATCAAAGTCATTCCCTGTCCAGCTTTGTTCCGTTGCTGGTGAGGCACTGCGTTCCTTTGGAGGAGGAGAAGCGCTCTGCTTTTTAGAGTTTCCAGTTTTTCTGCTCTGTTTTTTCCCCATCTTTGTGGTTTTATCTGCTTTTGGTCTTTGATGATGGTGATGTACAGATGGGTTTTTGGTGTGGATGTCCTTTCTGTTTGTTAGTTTTCCTTCTAACAGACAGGACCCTCAGCTGCAGGTCTGTTGGAGTACCAGGCCATGTGAGGTGTCAGTCTGCCCCTGCTGGGGGGTGCCTCCCAGTTAGGCTGCTCGGGGGTCAGGGGTCGGGGACCCACTTGAGGATGCAGTCTGCCCGTTCTCAGATCTCCAGCTGCGTGCTGGGAGAAACACTGCTCTCTTCAAAGCTGTCAGACAGGGACATTTAAGTCTGCAGAGGTTACTGCTGTCTTTTTGTTTGTCTGTGCCCTGCCCCCAGAGGTGGAGCCTACAGAGGCAGGCAGGCCTCCTTGAGCTGTGGTGGGCTCCACCCAGTTGGAGCTTCCGGGCTGCTTTGTTTACCTAAGGAAGCCTGGGCAATGGCGGGCGCCCCTCCCCCAGCCTCGCTGCCGCCTTGCAGTTTGATTGCTAGACTGCTGTGCTAGCAATCAGCGAGACTCCGTGGGCGTAGGACCCTCTGAGCCAGGTACGGGATATAATCTCCTGGTGCGCCGTTTTTTAAGCCCATCGGAAAGGTGCAGTATTCGGGTGGGAGTGACCCGATTTTCCAGGTGCTGTCTGTCACCCCTTTCTTTGACTAGGAAAGGGAACTCCCTGACCCCTTGCGCTTCCCGAGTGAGGCAATGCCTCACCCTTCTTCGGCTCGTGCACGGTGCACGCACCCACTGACCTGCGCCCACTGTCTGGCACTCCCTAGTGAGATGAACTCGGTACCTCAGATGGAAATGCAGGAATCACCCGTCTTCTGCGTCACTCACACTGGGAGCTGTAGACTGGAGCTGTTCCTATTCGGCCATCTTGACTCCTCCCCAGTGTTAGTGTATTTTATGTGTGACCCCATTCTTCTTCTTCCAATGTGGCCCAGGGAAGCCAAAGGATTGGACACCCCTTATTTGACAAAGGAGCAAAGGCCATACAATGGAGAAAGAATGGTCTCTTCAACAAATAATGCTGGAACAACTTTACATCCACATACCCAAAGAGAAAAATGAATCTAGACACAGATTTAACAGCCTTCATAAAAATCAATTCAAATTAATTACAGACCTAAATTTGGTGGCGGGTTACCAAATTTATTTATTTTAAGGAATGGTATAAATCAAAGAACTTAAGTGGACGTTTTGGCATAACTTATAGAAAAGGTAAAGGAAACCCCACCGTGCAGGCACTGCTTTGGTCCAGAGAGGTCACCCCGTGGCTACAGGAAATGAGCCTAAGTCTTAGCTGTCATTATCCCTCTCTCCCAGAGATTCTGCCAGGCCAGATTCCCTGCTCTTGTCCTGCACAAGTTGGTCACGTGGACACCCAATTCTTTGATGGATTTCACCAGTTCATTGAGGTAATGTGTCTCAATAAGGTGACACAAGCGGGGGTCGTTTTTATGCAGTTCCAATAGCGACCGATTCACGTGTTTTCCAAGTGTAAGTCACACTCCATCGCATTCAGCCGGTTCTCCGGTTCTCCGCCTGGTGTCTTCACTCCTGAAGGAAGACTCCGCCCCTTCGTTGTTTCTGCAGCTTCATCAGTTTCTCAGCGGGCTCCCTCTCCTCATGAGATTAGTGAAGAAATAAGTTTTTGGCAAAATTCCTCAAAGCCACGTTATGGCGGTGAAAGCAGTCAGATGTGGACCGGTAGATGGAGGAGGGTAGAGCGCCAGGTTGACCGGGGGCCTCAGGGCGGTCTCAGCACACAGTGAGGAGGTGGAAGCTCTGGCTCTGAGCTGCCAGCTGCTGGGGCACGGGAAAAGCGCCAGTTCCCTCCAAGCACAGGTGAAGCAGGAAACCGCGGTGACTCTTGGCGAAGAACATCTCCAGACCTAAATATTAGTTGCAAAACTATAAAATGCCTAGAAGATAATCGGAGAAAATCTGGAGGACCTTGGTCTTGGCAGTGACTCTTTAGATGCAACATCTAAGGCAAGATCCATGAAAGAAAAAATTAATAAGCTAGACTTCGTTAAGGTTAAAATTTTCTTGGGTAGGTTTAGTGGATCACGCCTGTAATCCCAGCACTTTGGGAGGTCAAGCTGGGAAGATTGTTTGAGCCTAGGAGTTTGATATCAGCCTAGGCAATATAGTGAGACCCTGTTTCTATAAAAATTTTCTTAAAAAACTAGCCCAGCAGGGTGGCACACACCTGTAGTCCCAGCTACTAAGGAGGCTGTGGTAGGAGGACCACCTCAGCTAGGGAGGCAGAGGTTGCCATGTGCCGTGATCATGCCACTGCACTCCAACCTGGGCGACAGAGCAAGACCTTGTCTGAAAAATAAATTAAATTAAATTAAATTAACATTTTTTGCTCTCTGAAAGACAGTCAAGAGAATGAAAAGACAGGCCACAGGCTATGAGAAATTATTTGCAAAAAACATGCCAGTTAAAGGATTATTATTCAAAATGTACAAAGAACTCTTAAAACTCAACAATAAGAAAACAAGCAGCCAGATTAAAAATGACCAAAGACCTTAAAAGACACCTCACCAAAGGAGATATACAGATGGCAAACACCTAAGCACATGAAGAGATGCTCTATATCATATGTCATCAGGAAAAATGCAAATTAAAACAACAATGAGAATACTGCTACATACCTATTAGAATGGCCAAAGTCCAGAATACTAACAACACTAAATGCCAGTGAGGATGTGGAGCAACAGGAACTCTCTAACATTGCTGGTGGGAATGCAAATGGTACAGCCACTTTTAAAGACAGTTTGGCAGTTTCTTATAAAACTGTACATACTTTCCCCATACAATCCAGCAGTCATATTCCTTGGTATTTACTGAAAGAAGTTGAAAACTTGTTCATACAAAAGACTGCCCACACATGCCCAGAGCAGCTTTATTTATAATGACACCACTTGGAAGCAACCAAGGTGTCCTTCAGTAAGTGAATGGATAAATAAACTGTGGTACATCCAGACAATGAAATATTAGTCAGTGCAAAAGAAGTTAACTATCGGCCGGGCATGGTGGCTCACGCCTGTAAGCCTAGCACTTTGGGAGGCCGAAGCAGGTGGATCACTTGAGGTCAGGAGTTCCAGACCAGCCTGGCCAACATGGTGAAACCCTCTCTCTCTTAAAAATACAAAAATTAGCCAGGCATGGTGGCATGCACCTTAGTCCCAGCTACTCGGGAGGCTGAGGCAGGAGAATCACTTGAACCCAAGAGGTAGAGGTTGCAGTGAGCCGAGATTGCACCACTGCACTCCAGCCTGGATGACCGGGTGAGACTCCGTCTCAAAAAAAAAAAAAAAAAAGTTAGCTATCAAGCCATGAAAAGACATGGAAGACTTAGATGCATATTACTAAGTGAAGGAGCCAATCTAAAAAGTCTACACATACCATATGATTCCAACTATATGACACTCTGGAAAAGGCAAAACTGTGGCTACGGTAAAAAGATTAGTGGTTGCCAGGTGTCAGATGGCAGGAAGGGATACATAGCAGGAGACAGACAGTTTTCTGAGATTTGAAAATACTTTGATTGATACTATAATGGTGGATACTTGCCCTTACACATTTGTTCAAACTCAGAATGTACGTCAAGAGTGAACCTTATTGTAAACTATGGACTTTAGGTGATAATGATTTGTCAATGTAGGCTTATCGATTGTTAAAAAATGCACCAGTCTTGGTTGGGGATGTTGATAATGGCGAAGGCTATGTGTGTTGGGGGAGACAGGGGGGATATGGGAAATTTCTATAACTTCCTCTGAATTATGCTGTAAATCTAAAACTGTTCTGAAAAATAAAGTCTATTTTTTTAAAGTGCTTACCAAGGACCTAGCACCATGAAAGAAATGTATTCACACCAAGATATATGATTGTAAAACTTCAGAACACTGGGACAAAGATTAGAAGGGGAGAGAGGAAAAGGGGTAAGGGGAAGGAAGAAGAGAAAAGGCAGTGGAGAGAGAGACAGAGAGAGACACCTTACCAAGTATCAAGAATTAGAAAGAATTAGAATAGCACTGGATTTCTCAACAACTATACTGGAAGCTAGAAGACAACAAAGTGATGCTTTCAAATTCTGGGGGATTTTCAGCTTAGTATTCTAGGCAAACTATCAACTATGCATGTGGCTTATAGAGAAAACATGTGTTATACAAGCTTTTCTGAGGCATGAGTCATAGTGCTGGTGGCCATGAGTTCAATGTTAATGCATCAACAATATATCTCAAATAAGATGTCTTTAAACAGAAACACACATAAAATTAGGTTTTGTATTGATCAGTTGATTCACTGTTTACTCACTCAGTGTTAAGGCTCACACGAATCTAACCCTGTATTTCCCCTGAGAGCAATGTTTCAGTTTGCTAAGTCAGTGTTTACAATAACTTTACAGAGCATAACTACCATGAATAGTGAGAATCGGCTGTATAGACTTTTCCTTTTCTTTCTTTTTGCACTGCCTTCAGATTACCTCTTCTCATATCCCCTTTTCCACCACTGGACCAACTACACTGTTGCTGATGACTGCTGTGGTGATGAGGCAGGAAGGGTGTGAACAAGTAGAGAGTTTACCAGCTCTCTCCTGTCCTGCCCTTCTCTGCCCCAGTTTGCAGACACCCATCCCCCAACATGTGCTTGCTCACATTCTGGTTCAAAAGAGCCTTCAGTCTTCTCAAAGGGTTCTCAATTACATGCTAGTTTATCATGTCCATGATTATTTCTCTTTTGTAGCTTTTCTCTGCTATAGTTCTGTAGTTTACAGTTTTGGAGGAAGGTACCAGCAGTACAAGCTGGTTCATTGGCTTGTCAAAAACTTGATCAGGGAGGATGTTAGCAATATGATGCAAGAACAACCAAGAGGAAATATCAGGTATGAAAAATATAACTGTTGAAACAAAAAGCACAATAGCTGAAGTATGAAGCAGGATAGATACAGCTAAGGACTGAATTAGGAAACTGCAAGATCATTGCAAAGACCTATGCAAGAATGCAGGGGAAAGTAAAAGAGCTTTTCTTTTAAAAAAAAAAAAGAAACAATAGGGATATGAAGGATAAAAATATCAGTATTCAGATAATAAAGATTCCACAGGGAGAAAAACATAAAGTTGAAAATTGAGCCTATAATATAAAGCCAAAGAGAGAGAGAGAGAAAACCCCAAAATTAGATATTTTACTGTGAATTAGAATCATCAAAGACTGCAAGAAATTTTCAGAATGTTTTCAGAGAGAAAAACATACAAAAGAACAAGCATTAGATTGACATGAGACCTCTCAGTAACAATGCTGGATGCAAGAAGACAAAGAAGTAATATTTTTAAAGTGTTGTAAAGTCATCCCTAGGTTTATGCGGGGGATTGGTTCCAGAACCCCCATATATATCCACGTCTGCACATGCTCAAGTCCTGTTGTTGGCCCTGCAGAACCCACCCATGTCTATGAAAGGTCGGCTGCCTGTATATGTGGGTTTCACATCCCACAAATACCGTATTTTTTATCTAATTTGGTTGAAAAAAATCTACATATAAGTGGACCCCTGCAATTCACACTCAGGTTTTCAAAGGGTCTACTGTACCTTGAATTTTACATACAGACAAATTGACAATGAAACATGAAGATATAATTTAAAAATTCTGGACATAACAACCATAGTTTCTGGTATACAAAATCTCAGAACCTATGTCATACAAAGACTTACTTTGAAAAACCCTTGGAAGAAATATTCAAATTAGAGGAAAATAAATACAACAGATGTTGTATAGAAATGTGAAGTTAGGGTGATTAAATAATTTGGTAAATTAATTGTTATCTTAAAAAATCAAAGGCTGATGAAAACACAAATTAAAAACCATATTCATAAAAACCCAGAACTAAATTCTATCTAGACCATGTCATTTGTGTGTATGTTATTGTTGTTGTTGTTATATGTATTGGTGGGGGAGAGAGAAAGAAGAGTCCAAAGACATAAGAGAACATGCCTTATTGGAGGAAAGAAATAGGTATTTATAAGTTTAGTAAGTCAGGATGAATAAATAAACAAATATGTGTCTTAAGAGCAAAGACCATAAAAACAAAAATGAAATATGTTCTTTTAAACCAGCAAAAGAAAATTGTATCTACTCAGTGAAGAGTAAAATTAGAAAAGAAAAAAAGATATCAGTAATGAAAAACATGAAATAAAATGGAAGAAATAAGTAATAATATAAAGTGATTATGAGAAATGTAAATAGGTTAAACAACCAATCAAGAGAGCATCTCAAATTGAGCATTTTGAAGATCCAACAATATATTGTTTACAGAAGACAACTTTACAAATAAAGAATACAGAAAGGTTGAAAATAAAGAAAATATGATCCAAAAAAAAGCTGAAGCAACAATCTTAATATCTAATAGAAAAATTCAAAGGACAAAAAAGGAAACCATACTTGTTGAAAGAATAGTAGAGCAAACACATATGCACCTGACAATATTGCAACAAAAAAATAAGGCAATCGACAGAACTTCATAGCAAATAAATAAATTAATAATTTTAATTGGAAGTTTTAACACAAAAAAATTATTGAGGAGGAAATGGAGTCTTCAGAAATGAATAGGTTAAACAGAGAAAAAGCAGTGATATAGAAATCCAAGTATTTTAATTAATAAGCTTTATTTATATCCAACAGAGAACACATATTCTTTTTGGGCATGTATGAAACAATTTCAAAACTTAATCACATATTAATCCACAAAGAAAGTTACAAGAAAGTCTAATGAATGAATGTTATCAAGAATATATTTTCAATCATAATGAATTAAAATTATAAAATATTTTTCAAAAGTGTACTGAAAAAACTGTTAGATTACTACAGAACATTTTTCTAAAACTATGTTATTTCTAGAAATAGAATTTTTTTCTAGAAATGCATTATTTCTAGAAAACCCAGAAAACAATTATTAATAGTTGGTCTAACAGTAAAATGAAAGTTTTGATAATAAAATAATAATGGCAAATGAAGCTAATAAATATATAAAACTGGTAATGAAAACACTTCAAAATTTGAACCACATCTACAGTAGGTTTTAGAGACAGATGTATAGCTTTAATTACATTTATCAAGATATAAGACAGATTGAAAACAAAGAGTAATACTCAAGAATACGGGGAAGGGACAAGCAAAGAAACAGAAAGAAAGAAATAATAACAAAGATAGAACAGATATCAGTGACCTAAGAAAAACAACAACAAAACAGAGAAGATTAATAAAACCTTAAACTGGTGTTTCAGAAAGATTAATAAGATAGATGTGGCAAGGCTACTAAAGTGAAAAAAAAAAAAGAGGTAGAAAGTACAAAATTTAAAAACTGAACGCAAACGGGGAAATAACCACAGACACAGCAGAGGTTTTAAAATTAATAATTAATATTGTGAACAATTAACTATAAATTAATACATTTTTAAAAGTACTGGCTGGGCGTGATGGCTCACGCCTGTAATCCCCAGCACTTTGGGAGGTCGAGGCGGGTGGATCATGAGGTCAGGAGATCGAGACTATCCTGGCTAACATGGTGAAACCCTGTCTCTACTAAAAAAAAAAAGTACAAAAAATTAGCCTGGCATGGTGGTGGGCTGCTGTAGTCCCAGCTACTCGGGAGGCTGAGGCAAGAGAATGGCATGAACCTAGGAGGTGAAGCTTGCAGTGAGCCGAGATCACACCACTGCAATCCAGCCTGGGGGACAGAGTGAGACTCCGTCTCAAAAAAATAAATAAATAAATAAAAATAAATAAAATAAAACTACAAGCCCATTTGACATATAAATGTAGATGCAAAAATTCTAGATGAAATATTAACAAACAAATTCAACACTATATTTTTAAAAACATATCATGATGAAGTGGAGTTTATCCCAGCAATGTAAGGAAATGGCAACATAAAAATAATCTATCAATAAAATTACAACATTAATAGTCTAAAGGAGAAAAATCATGATTATATTAATGTATGCATGGATGGAAGGGGTAAAACCAAATATTTACTCAAAAGCCTTAACAGGCTAGGAATAGAAGCTCTTGCCATCATTGCTAATTGGCCCCCTTCTAATGATAAAAGTTTACCTGGACACACAGTTGTGAAGTTAAGACTACGTTTTCCATCCACTCTTTTTTTTTTTTTTGAAACTGAGTCTTGCTTTGTCACCCAGACTAGAGTACAGTGGCACAATCACTGCAGCCTTGACCTCCTCAGCTCAGGTGATCCTCCTACCTCAGCCTCCCAAGTAGCTGGGACCACAGGTACATGACACATCTGGCTAATTTTTAAATTATCATTATTTGTAGAGACGGGGTCTCCCTATGCCGCCCAGGCTGGTCTCAACCTCCTGGGCTCAAGTGATCCTCTGCCTTAGCTTTCCAAAAGTACTGGGATTATAGAATTGAGTTATTGTGCCTGGCCCCATCCACTCTTGCTATGTATTAAGTAGACTCTGGTCAAAGGGATACATTTTGAGCATCTGGCACTGCTGAGTCAAATCAACAAATCGTACAGCATTTGGCACCAAAAAATTCACTCCTGGCTATATATTAATACATCTTAGAGAAGTACCCACATGGGCCCATAATGTCTGTTCTTGTAAAGAATTGTAGGTACTCTAGGTCATGACCAGGAGAATGGATAAGTAAAATTTGGTACTTGCATGGAATGGTTTTTTTTGTTGTTGTTGTTTTGAGGCGGAGTCTCTCTCTGTCACCCAGGCTGGAGTGCAGTGGCGCAATCTCAGGTCACTGCAAGAGACAGGGTTTCACCGTGTTAGCCAGGATGGTCTCGATCTCCTGACCTCATGATCCGCCCGCCCTGGCATCCCAAAGCGCTGGGATCACAGGCATGAGCCACCGGGCCCGGCCATTTACATGGAATTTTATTAGCAACTAGAGACAACAGATTAAAAGAGTACCCAGCAACAAGAAGACACCTTAAAAACAATACTGCTAATCAGTAGTTGCCAAGGGAAAGCAAATAGAAAGGAGTAGCATGCGGGAGCTCCTTTATGGTGATGGACCAGTTCAGTATCTTGATTGTGGTGGTTACATGAATGTATATATGGGATTAAATTGCATAGAACCACACACACACACACACACACACACACACACACACACAGAGAGAGAGAGAGAGAGAAAGAGAGAGAGAGAGGGAGTTCATGTGAAAACCAAATTAAAATTTGTGATTTAGTTAATAGTATTGCGCCAATACCTATTTCCTGGTTTTGATATTGTAATGCTGGTAAATAAGGTACCACTGTTGGAGAAATCTGGGTTAAGGGTCCACTAGACTCCAGGTTCGATTTTTGTAACTTCCTTGGAGTGTGTAATTGGGTGGGTAAGTCTATTGACTATTCCAGGACAAATTAGACATTCTGCAGACAATTAAAAGGAGAAGCCAAAAGTAAGCAAAAACCGTCCATACAAATATTATAGAACCAGAGTCTTGCAATAATGGCAGAACTAGGAAAAAGAACATGAGGGTTATCACTAAAAACAATATTTAGATTTTTGTTCTCTTAATTTCATTTCCTGATCACGAATTTTATGGTATATTTGTGTGGCATGAAGTTGATATTTGGCTTATAAGAATGTGACTGTGAAGAGCTCGGTGCTTGGGAATTTCTGTAACATCACAACAAGGTATCTTCTGCTCTCTATTATAGCAGTGAAGAAACTCTAGTCTTTAATAAAAAAATAAAAATAAAAAATAAATAAATAAATTAAAAAAACACAGCATTGCTTAAAATCTGTCTTATTTCTATTGCTCCAAAGAAAAAGGACCTACTTTTTACTGCCATTGTTTGAAGCACTTCCAGCCTGGCCCCTGCACGCCTCTCCTGTGGCAGTGCTCCGCATGCCTACCCCATGTGTAAGTTCCAGGCATAGTCAACTTTATTTGGTTCTTTAAATATGCCACTTTCTTTCACTCTGGCCCTATGCCCATGCCATCCTTACTGCCTTATTTAGCTAACTACTATGTGTTCTTCAGATCTCAGCTTAAACATCATTCTTTTTACCTAAAACCCCCGCCATCTTCCTAACACCTAGAATAGAGCACTAACTGAGCTGATTCCTGAATTCCCCATGGCACCCTGATGTCTGGCCCCTTTTACAAACGATCCTGACATTTCAGAGTGGTTACTTGCCTAGTGCCTGCCTTCTAGGTTGGGCTATGTCCTAGGTCTGTCTTGTTTGCTTCAGAATTGCCAGTACTTAGCATGGTGCCTGAAACATAGTAGATGCTGAATAAATATTTTTAAACAATATATTTGCCTGAGTGTGACTGGCTGGGAGCAAGGGGTCTGCCTTAAGAACCAGATCCCTGACCTGAAGTATGAAAATGGGGCTGGTCAGGACTCATCTGAGAACTGGCACAGGGTTGTATGTGCTGGGAAGTTGATGACTGGGACCATCCATGAGAAGCAGGGCAGATAGCAGCCAGAAAAGAGCCCAGGGACCTGAGGCAGGTTCCCCACTCACACTAGATGATCCCTGCGTGAAGTGACTTGGAGGAAATAGAGAAACAATTCCCAGAAAAAAAAAAAGACATCACTTTGAATGTTTGAATCTTCTTCCACCCTCACCATCAGCAGGCTGCCCATTAACCTTCAGGGGGCTTAAGAAGAGGCTGGGCGCGGTGGCTCACGCCTGTAATCCCAGCACTTTGGGAGGCCGAGGGGGGTGGATCATGAGGTCAGGAGTTCAAGACCAGCCTGACCGACATAGTGAAACCCTGTCTCTACTAAAAATACAAAAATTAGCCTGGCATGGTGGCGCGCGCCTGTAGTCCCAGCTACTCGGGAGGCTGAGGCAGGAGAATTGCTTGAACCCGGGAGGCGGAGGTTGTGGTGAGCCAAGATTGTGCCACTGCACTCCAGCCTGGGTGACAGAGCGAGACTCCATCTCAAAAAGAAGGAGGAGGAGGAGGAGGTGGAAGAGGAGCTTTCAAGAAGTGGATTTCCTCCTATCAGACAGAACAGCCCACAGAAACTAGCTGCTTCATTTACTCCTGTCTCAAGGTCAAGGGCATCAAGGTTAATGTTACAGGATGCCTTGGAAGCAAAGCTAGCTTTAAGAGTACTAACATTAGGGAAAATCAAGGAAAATGGCATATAGGAGGCAGGACTAACTTGTAGATCCCACACTGATGAACAGAGCAGCATATGGAGGCCCACACCGTGAATTTTGTTCCAAGAACTGCCACAGAAACATACCAACAAAGATGAGAGAATCCACAGACCATTAAAAAGAGGTGGATTGCTGCTGCAGCCTCCATGGGACAGCCTAGGAACAGTGAATCTTCTTGCTTTCTTAACTGAGAGGTCTGTAGCCTGGGGCAAGTTCTCAGCCTTCCTCACTGGTTGCCTGGAAATAAACTTGTGCTGTTGTGGAGCACGGTGGAAGTAAGACCAGCCTTTTGAGCTGTGGGCTGCATGGCAGCTGGGTGAGGCCTATGGCTGCTGGTTTTTCCCCATTTCCCTGGAGACCTGTGTGACATAGCAGTTATGTTACCCCTGGGAACATAACTCCATTGGCTGAAAACCACATCCCCATCCCCTACAGCAGTCACAGCAAGCCGTGTCCAAGAAGAGTCTGAGCTCAGACACCTAACCCTGTCCTCATCTGATGGTCTTTCTGTGCCTGCCCTGGTAGCCAAAGACAAAGGACATAATCCTTTGGTAGCTCTATGGCCCTGCCCACCACCTCACCCTAGGGCAAGCTTATATCTTCCTTATACAACCGCAGCTGATGTGTTCTTGAAATCTCCACCTCCTAGCTGGAAGCCAAGCAACACAAAACCAGTGCCCTTAACAAAAGTACAACCAAGGACCCTCACAGAGTCCACTTTACTCCCCTGCTACCTCCACCAGTGTAGGTGCTGGTATCCACAGCTGAGAGACCTGAAGATGGATCACATCACAGGACTCTTTGCAGACACTCCACAGCCTGGAGCCTGGTAACTCCACTGAGTGGCTGGGTCCAGAAGAAAAATGGTCACTGCAGTTCAGCTCTCAGGAAACCCCATCCCTAGGGGAAAGGGGAGAGCATTGCATCAAGGGAGCACCCTGTGGGACAAAAGAATCTGAACAACGGCCCTTGAGTCTCTGATATTCTCTGACATAGTCTACCCAAATGAGAAGGAACCAGAAAAACACTTCTGGTAATATGACAAAATAAGTTTCTTTAACACCCCCAAAAGATCATATCAGCTCACCAGCAATAGATCCAAACTAAGACGAAACCTCTGAATTGCCAAAAAAAGAATTCAGAAGGTTGACTATTTAGACAATCAAGGAGGCATCAAAGAAAGATGAAGTCCAACTTAAAGATATGAAAACAAAAAAAGATATAGATGAATGGAAAATCTCCAGTGAAATACCACAAATAAAAAACAATCACAACTTCTGGAAATGAAGGACACATTTAGAGAATTGCAAAATGCACTGGAAAGTCTCAGCAATAGAATCAAACAAGTGGATGAACTTCAGAGCTCAAAGACAAGGCTTTAAAAAAAAAAAGAAGAAGAATTTTTAAAAAATGAACAAAGTCTCCAAGAAGTCTGGAATTATGTTAAATGAGCAAACCTAAGAATAATTGGTGTTCCTGAGGAAGAAGAGAAATATAAAAGTTTGGAAAACATATCTGAGGAATAATTGATGAAAACTTCTCTGGCCTTGCTAGAGATCTAAGCATCCAAATAAAAAAAGCTCAAAGAACACCTGGGAAATTCTTCACAAAAAGATCATTGCCTAGGCACATAGTCATCAAGTTATCTAAAGTCAAGATGAAGGAAAAAAACCTTAAGAGCTGTGAGGCAAAAGAAAGAATCAAGTAACCTATAAAAGAAAACCTATCAGATTAACAGCAGATTTCTTAGCAGAAACCCTACAAACTAGAAGGGATTGGGAGCCTATCCTCCTAGCCTATTTAAACAAAACAATTATCAGCCAAGAATTTTGTATCCAGTGAAACTAAGCTACATAAATGAAGGAAAGATACAGTCTTTTTCAGATAAACAAATGCTGAGAGAATTCACCACTAACAAGCCAGCACTACAAGAACTGCTTAAAAGGAGATCTAAATCTTGAAAAAAAACTTCAAAGTACACCAAAATAGAACCTCCTTAAAGCATAAATCTCACAGCACCTACAAAACAACAACAACACACACACACCAAGGTATTCAGGCAACAAATAGCACCATGAAGAGAATAGTACTTCACATCTCAATATTAACATTGAATGTAAGTGGCCTAAATGTTCCACTTAAAAAATACAGAATGGCAGAATGATGTAGAATTCACCAGCCATGTATCTGCTGTCTTCAAGAGACTCATCTGACACATAAGGACTCACATAAACTTAAGGTAAAGGGGTGGAAAAAGATATTCCATGCAAATGAACACCAAAAGCAAGCAGGAGTAGCTATTCTTATATCAGAAAAAAAAAAAAAAACTTTAAAGCAACAGCAGTTAAAAAAGAAAGAGGGACATTATATAATGATAAAAGTACTAGTCCAACAGGAAAATATCACAATCCGAAATATGTATGTACCTGACACTGGAGCTCCCAAATTTATAAAACAATTACTTCTAGACCTAAGAAATGAGATAGACAGCAACACAATAATAGTGGGGAACTTCAATACTCCACTGACAGCACTAGACAGGTCAAGACAGAAAGTCAACAAAGAAACAATGGACTTAAACTATACTCTAGAACAAATGAACTTAACAGATTATTTACAGAACATTCTACCCAACAACTGCAAAATATATTCTATTCATCATAATGCATTCTATTCATCAGTGCATGGAACATTCTCCAAGATAGACCATATGAAAGGCCACAAAACAAGTCTCAACAAATTTACAAAAAAAAAAAAATGAAATTATGGCAAGTACTCTCTCAGACTAGAGTGTAATAAAATCGGAAATCAACTCCAAAAGGAAGCTTCAAAACCATGCAAATACTTGGAAATTAAATAACCTGCTCCTGAATGATCATTGGGTCAACAACGAAACCAAGATGGAAATTAAAAAATTATTTGAACTGAATAATAATAGTGACAAAACCTATAAAAACCTCTGGGATGCAGCAAAGGTAGTGCTAAGAGAAAAGTTCATAGTATTAAATGCCTACATCAAAAAGTCTGAAAGAGCACAAATAGACAATCTAAGGTCACACCTCAAGGAGCTAAAGAAACAAGAACAAAACAAATCCAAACCCAGTAGAAGAAAAGAAATAATCTAGATCAGAGCAGAACTAAATGAAATTGAAACAAGAAATAATACAAAAGATAAATAGAACAAAATCTTGTTCTTTGAAATGATAAATAGAATTGATAGGCCATTAGTGAGATTAACCAAGAAAAGAAGAGAGAAGATCCAAACAAGCTCAATTAGAAACACAACGGGAGATATTACAAATGATATCACAGAAATACAAGATTATTCAAGGCTACTATGAACTTCTTTTATGTGCATAAACTAGAAAACCTAGAGGAGATGGATAAATTCCTGGAAATATACAACCCTCCTAGTTTAAATCAGGAATAAATAGAAACTCTGAACAAACACAAGCAGTGAGATTGAAATGGTAATTAAAAAGTTACCAATAAAAAAAGTCCAGGACCAGACGGATTCATAGCTGTCAGACTTTCAAAGAATTGCTACCAAGCCTATTGACACTACCACAAAAGATGGAGAAAGAGAGAATCCTCTCTGAATCATCCTATGAAGCCACTATCACCCTAATATCAAAACCAGGAAAGGATATAACAAAAAAAGAAAAACTACAGACCAATATCCCTGATGAACATAAATTCAAAAATTCTCAACAAAATAGTAGCTAACCTAATCCAACAGCATATCAAAAAGATAATCCACCATGATTAAGTGGGTTTCATACAGGGGCACAGGGATGGTTTAACATCCACAAGTCAATAAATGTGATACACCACATAAACAGAATTAAAAACAAAATTCACACAATAATCTCAATAGATGCAGAAAAAGCATTTGACAAAATCCAGCATCCCTTTATGAATAAAACCCTCAGCAAAATCAGCATAGAAGGGATACACCTTAAGGTAATAAAAGCCATCTATGACAAACCCACAGCCAATATTATACTGAATGGAGAAAGGTTGAAAGCATTTCCCCCGAGAACTGGAACAAGACAAGGAGGCCCACATTTACCACTTCTATTCAACATAGTACTGGAAGTCCTAGCCAGAGCAATCAGACCAGAGAAAGAAATAAAGCACATTAAAATTGTTAAAGAGGAAGTCAAACTGTCACTGTTTGATGATGACATGATCGTATACCTAGAAAATTCTAAAGACTCATCCAAAAAGCTTCTAGAACTGGTGAATGAATTCAGCAAAGTTTCTGGATACAAAATTAATGTATACAACTCAGTAGCCCTGGTATACACCAACAGCAACCAAGCTGAAAGTCAAATCAAGAACTCAATCCCTTTTACGATAACTGAAGAAAAAAAAATTACTTAGGAATATGCTTAACCAAGGAGGTGAAAGACCTCTACAAGGAAAACTACAAAACACTGCTTAAAGAAATCAAAGACCGGCCGGGCTTGGTGGCTCATGGGCTGGGCGCGGTGGCTCACACCTGTAATCCCAGCACTTTGGGAGGCCGAGGTGGGTGGATCATGAGGTCAGGAGATCGAGACCATCCTGGCTAACATGGTGAAACCCTGTCTCTACTAAAAATACAAAAAATTAGCCAGGCATGGTGGCGGGTGCCTGTAGTCCCAGCTACTCTGGAGGCTGAGGCAGAAGAATGCCATGAACCCGGGAGGCGGAGCTTGCAGTGAGCCGAGATCACGTGACTGCACTCCAGCCTGGGCGACAGAGTGAGATTCCATCTCAAAAAAAAAAAAAAAGAAAAAAAGAAAATGACCATACTGCCAAAAGCAATCTACAAATTCAATGCAATTCCCATCAAAATACCACCATCATTCTTTGCAGAACTAGAAAAAAAAAATCCTAAAATTCATATGGACCCAAAAAAGACTCGTAGCCAAAGCAAGACTAAGCAAAAAGAACCTATCTAGAGGCATTACATTACCTGACTTCAAACTATACTATAAGACCATAGTCACCAAAACAGCATGGCAGTGGTATAAAAACAGACATATAGACCAATGGGACAGAGTAGAGAACTCAGAAATAAAGCCAAATACTTATAGTCAACTGATCTTCAACAAAGCAAACAAAAACATAAAGTGAGAAAAAGACACCCATTCAACAAATGGTGTTGTGATAATTGGCTAGCCACATGTAGAAGAATGAAACTGGATCCTCATCTCTCATCTTATACAAAAATCAACTCAAGATGGACCAAAGACTTAAATCTAAGACCTGAAACCGTAAAAATTCTATAAGATAACATTGGAAAAACTCTTCTAGATATTGGCTTAGGCAAGGACTTCATGACCAAGAACCCAAAAGCAAACACAACAAAAACAAAGATAAACAAATGAGACTTAACTAAACTAAAAAGCTTCTGCACAGCAATAGAAATAATCAGCAGAGTAAAAAGACAATCCACAGAGCAGGAGAAAATCTTCACAATCTATATATCCAACAAAGGACTAATATCCAGAATCTATAAGGAACTTAAACAAATCAGCAAGAAAAAAACAATCCCATCAAAAAGTGGGCTAAGGACGTGAATAGACAATGCTCAAAAGAAGATATATATACAAATGGCCAACAAGTACATGAAAAAGTACTCAATATCACTAATTATCAAGGACATGTAAATCAAAACCACAATGCGATACCACCTCACTCCTGCAAGAATGGCCACAATAAAAAAATCCAAAAATAATAGATGTTGGCATAGATGTAGTGAAAAGGGGACATTTTTACAATGTTGGTGGGAATATAAACTAGTACAACCACTACTAAGAACAGTGTGGAGATTCCTTAAAGAACTAAAGGTAGAGCTACCATTTGATTCAGCAGTCTCACTCCTGGGTATCTACTGAGAGGAAAATAAATCATTATACAAAAAAGATACTTGCACACACATGTTTATAGTAGCATAATTTGCAATTGCAAAAATATGGAACCGCCCAAATGCCCATCAATCAACCAGTGGATATATGTATGCCATGGAATACTGCTCAGCCATGAAAAGGAATGAAATAATGGCATTTGCAGCAACGTGGATGGAATTGGAGACGATTATTCTAAGTAAAATAACTCAGGAATGGAAAACAAAACATTGTGTGTTCTCGCTCATATGTGGGAGCTAAGCTGTGAGGACACAAAGGCACAGGAAAAATACAATGGACTTTGGGGACTCAGGGGAAAGGGTGGGAGGTGGGTGAGGGATAAAAGACTACACATTGGGTACAGTGTACACTGCTTGGGTGATATGCGTACCAAATTCTCAGAAATCACCACTAAAGAACTTATTTATGTAACCAAATATTGCCTGTTTCCCAAAAACCTATTGAAATAAATAAACAAATAAAATAAACTGAAATTAAAAAAAAAAGTACTAACATTAAGATTGGTGTGGTAGCTTATGCCTATAATCCCAACACTTTGGGAAGCCAAGGTAGGAGGATGACTTGAGCCCAGGAGTTCAAGACCAGCCTAGGCAACATAATGAGACCTGGTCTCTACAAAAAATCAATCAATCAATCAATCAATAAATAAGCTGGGCATGGTGGTGCATTCATGCCTTTAGTCCCAGCTACTTGAGAGACTGAGGTGGGAAGACTACTTGAGCCTGGGAGGTTGAGGCTGTAGTGAGCCAAGATCATGCTTGTACTTCAGCCTGGATGACAGAGCAAGACTGTCTAAAAAAAAAAAATACAAAAACAAAACAAATAAACAACAACAACAACAACAAAAATAAAACAGAGTACTAACATCAGCAATAGCCCAGTGCCACCAGAGTTACCTGAGGTAAGACTGCTGCAGACCCAGTGAGTGTTCCAATGAATAAATGGACCCCACACCAATAAGTCCATTAGGAGAGGCAAATCTGGACAGGAAGAGACAAGGTGCCTGTGACCTAGATTGGTCACTGTGTCATCACCTGCCCTTGCAGAGCTGATAAAGGGATTCAGCTGCGACTGTTGGTTACACCATAAAAACACATTTCTCTAAGAAAGCAAGAAGGAACAAAAGAACAGAAATTCCTGCTACTTAGGGACTAGTGAACTTGTCAGCAGTGTGTCATATCACTTACCTCTCAGGGGCAGGATTTTCTTGGAAGCTTTAGTTAGGGATGTGGAAGAAAATCTCCATCTGTGCTTCACAAAGATCTGTGTCTCAGTACGAGGTCCAAGGAGAGCCCACTGGTGTGATTTCTGAGAGATTAGTAAGCCCTGCTGCCCCCTAAGTGGCCCCATACCACTGGCTGGTAACTGAAATTCCACTATTTATTTATTTATTATTATTATTATTATTTTTAGATGGAGTCTCGTTCTGCCGCCCAGTCTGGAGTGCAGTGGCACAATCTCGGCTCACTGCAACCTCTGCCTCCTGGGTTCAAGTGATTCTCCTGCCTCAGCCTCCTGAGTAGCTGGGATTATAGGTGCGCACCACCACACCTGGCTAATTTTTGTATTTTTAGTAGAGACGGGGTTTCACCGTGTTAGCCAGGATGGTCTCGATCTCGTGACCTCCTGATCTGCCCACCTCGGCCTCCCAAAGTGCTGGGATTACAGGCATGAGCCACAGCGCCTGGCCTGAAATTCCACTTTTTTTTTTTTTTTTTTTTTTTTTTTTTTTGAGACAGAGTCTTGCTCTGTCGCCCAGGCTGGAGTGCAGTGGTGCGATCTTGACTCACTGCAAGCTCCGCTTCCCAGGTTCATGCCATTCTCCTTCCTCAGCCTCCCGAGTAGCTGGGACTACAGGCGCCCGCCACAATGCCAGGCTAGTTTTTTTTTTTGTATTTTTAGTAGAGATGGGGTTTCACCGTGTTAGCCAGGATGGTCTCCATCTCCTGACCTCGCGATCCGCCCACCTCGGCCTCCCAAAGTGCTGAGGCGTGAGCCACCGCGCCCAGCCAAAATTCCACTATTAAAGCTTCCTGTTGCGTTGGATGCGGTGGCTTACACCTGTAATCCCAGCACTTTGGGAGGCTGAGGAGGGCAGATCACTTGAGTCCAGGAGTTCAAGACCAGCCCGGGCAACATGGTGAAACCCCATCTCTACAAAAATGCAAAAAAATTAGCTGGGTGTAGTGGCATGTACCTGTGGTCCCAGCTACTCAGGAGGCTGACGTGGGAGGATTGCTTGAGCCAAGGAGGCAGAGATTGCAGTGAGCCATGATCATACCACCACACTCCGGCCTGAGTAACAGAGCGAGACCCTGTCTTGAACAAACAAACAAACAAACAAACAAAAACATTATGTTTTTCAGCATGAAGCAGTGATGAGCAACTTGAGGACTGAGATCTATCTACATGGAAGAACCACCAGACTGGTGAATGATTTTCAGGATGAATGTCCAGATACTAACTTGTTAGTGACTAAAAAGCCATGACAGTTTCCTCATTGGCATTTCTTTTATTCAATAAAGCAAGTATTCCAAGTCTTGAGAATCTATGTTGTTTTCCTTGCATTTTCATTTCCTGGAAAATAAATGGTATGCAAAGAAGGCTGCTCACCTCTGGTTTGAGGGTTTGAATCCTGTTAAAATGCAAATCATCACAGAAGAGTGCAGCTTAAAAACAACAACAACAACAACTTTATTTTTTAGAGCAGTTTTAGGTTCACAGCAAAATTGAGAGGAAGATACAGAGATTTCCCATGTACTCACTTCCTTCATAAAGTCATAGCCTCCTGAATTATCCACATCCCCCACCAGAGTGATACATTAGTTACAATGATGAACCTACACTGACACATCATTGTCATCCAAAGTTTACATTAGGGTTCACTCTTTATGTGCATTCTGTGGGTTTGGACAAATATATAATGAGATGTATCCACTATTAGACCATACAGAGTAGTTTCACTGCCCTGAAAATCCTCTGTGCTCTGCTTGTTCATCCCTCCTTCCCCCTAACCTCAGGTAACCACTGATCTTTTTGACTTCTCTGTAGTTTAGCCTTTTCCAGAATGTCATATGGTATGTAAGCTTTTCATATTAGCTTCTTTTGCTTAGTAATATGCATTTAATATTTCTCCATGTCTTTTCATGGTGTGGTGGCTCATTTGTTTTTAGCATTGAATAATATTCCATTGTCTGGATGCACTGTAGTTTATTTATCCATTTGCAACCAAATAGCTTAACTTCAAAATGCATTTTTTAAAAATGTCCCCTTTCTCTTTTCTCCCTAGTCTTGAAATACAATCTTGAAGCAAACTGCAGAAGCCTTTTCCTGTAAGCTTAAAGTAGACTCTATGTCCCACCCTTTCCCACCATATACTCCCTTTGCATTTATCTAACTGTATGCTAGTATCTAAATATGTTCTTACTTAGAAGTTCCAGGGGCTAATCTTTTTTTTTTATGGAATACACAGGGATTTAATATAGTATGATCTAAAAATTATCAAAAGCTGCCTTCCAGGGGCTAATCTTGAGACAGACAGACCAAGCCTGGAGACCCAGCTGCAAAATTCCAGAGATTACCTCAAGGCAGCTAGTCAACAACCCGGCCATTGTTCCAGGTGGACTGAGACCCAAGATAGCAACCGAAGCAAGACACATGGATCTTGTACTCAGCACAACTCCTGAATGCTTCACATGTCAAGTTCCTCTTTTTTTTTTTTTTTTTTTTTACAGAATCTTGCTCTGTCGCCAGGCTGGAGTGCAGTGGCATGATCTCGGTTCACTGCAGCCTCCACCTCCTGGGTTCAAGTGATTCTCCTGCCTCAGCCTCCTGAGTAGCTGGGGTTACAAGCAAGCGCCACCACACCCAGCTATTTTTTTTATTTTTAGTAGAGAGGGGTTTCATCATGTTGGCCAGGAGGGTCTTGATTTCTTGACCTCGTGATCTGCCCACCTCAGCCTCCCAAAGTGCGTGAGCCACTATGCCTGGCCAAGTTCCCTTTTTTAAACTCTTGTTTTCTCCCCAGAAATTTAAAGTGATTACTTTGGATGGGGATCTGGTCACTTTCACTTCTGCTTTACTAGTTTTGGTTAATAAAGTCACTTTTTTTCTACCATATCTCACTATTGTCATTGGACCCTGCAAGTGGCGAAGCATCCAGACCTGTGCTCGGTTACACATTCACCTACTGAAGGATATCTTGGTTGCTTTCAAGAATTGGTTACTATAAATAAAGCTGAGTGCAGCCCTTTTTATATGGAAGGAAGGGCATTTTGGCAAGCGTGCTGAAGGTATAGAAATGGTAGAAACGGGCAGGAGACTAATGTGGGGAAGGGAGTTGGGGCAACCCACCCCGTACACAGCTCTGCCTGTGGCCAGCCCTTCTCAGAATACACTGGGCCTTAGAGCCCCATAGCAGAGGAAATGAGGCTGTGGCATGAAGGGCAGCTGGCCTGGTGCTCTCCTAAGTAGCTGTCAATCCCATGGAGCCCTCCACTAGTAGCCTCCAAGAGCTGCCTAGATGTTAGAAGAGAAATCTGCCATTTTTAAAGCCAGAAAAAGTCCCCTCTTCCAGGGAAGGGACTCTTTCCTCAACGTAGAGCTCAGAGGATAATCTGTGCGGGAAAGGCTAAGGGAGTCTTGATCAGTGGGAGCACTCCTTGGGGGAGCACTCCTCAGGGGAAACACTTCTCAAGGAGACCTCTCCTCAGAGGGAATACCCTTCAGGGAAGAACTTCTCAGGGGCACTTCTCAGGGCAGCACTCCTCAGCAGGAGCACATCTCAGGGGAACTCTCCTCAGAGGGAACACTTTTCAGGGGTAACTCTCCTCAAGGGAAACACTCCTCAGGGGAGCACTCCTCAGGGGGAGCATTCCTCAGGGGGGAACACTCCTTAGGAGGAGCACTCCTTGAGATTACCACAAGGCAGCTAGTCAACAACCCGGCCATTGTTCGAGGTGGACTGAGACCCAAGATAGCCAGCAAAACAAGACACACGGATGTTGTACTCAGCACAACTCCTGCATACTTCACACGTCAAGTTCTTCTTCTTTTTTTTTTTTTTTGACAGAGTCTCTCCTTAGAGGGAGCACTCCTCAGGAGTAATTCTCCTCAGGGGTAACTTCTCTTAAGGGGAAGTCTTCACGGGGACCATTCCTCAAAGGGAGCTTTCTTTCCTCTATGTCCTTTCCACCTTCTGGCAGGGTCTCAGAGCCATATGTGCTCCCACTTCCTTATAGGGCAGGATCAGATACCACCATTTACATCCTCACTGAAAAGGCAGTCATACACACTCATACTGTAAGGGAGGAAAAATATCTTTTTCTTGACCCAACTTAGATTCATGGCTGAGGCCCCTGTAAAAAAAAACAGATTAAAAAAAGAAAGGTCAAAAACAATGTATTTAACATAAATTTTACATGACACAGGAGCCCTCATCTGGAAATGAGGAAACAGGTAAGCCTGAATATTTTCATGCTAGGTTTGATGAAGCATGGACAACCGTGGAGAAATATGAGAGGAGGACAAAAGGGAACGATTAATGGTGACAAAACTGGGGAAAACTTAGCAAGCCCTGTTGTTCAGATTCCCCTCCATGTCCCTGTGTCTCCAGGGACAAGGATGCTCCTTTCCCTTGGGTGTAGGGAGGGAACCGTTCACCTCTCATGTGAAGGTTTTATGACCTGCTTCAGGGCAAGGTGAGAAAATCCTTCCTATGTTTTATGGAGAAGACTGGGGAAGGTTAGAGAGACTTTCCTGCACATGCTGTTTTCTCAAATTCCTTCAACTTAGAATATTTTGGACTAGCATGTCCTGAGCCCCATCAACACTGATGCTTTCCCTTGCTAGGCCGTGTGAACCTTATGAAAAAAAAGTCTAGTGTCTTCTAGGAATTTCAGCAAGTATGTAAAGAAAATGCCAAGGACTGTCAGAGAACCTGTCTCTTTGCACCCCAAATCGTACTATGCTTGTGGCTGGTCCTGGAGTGCAACCTGGAGCTCTGAGAGGGGCTGGGAATTAATAATAAGCCATCTTTTTTGTGTGCTGCCTTGAGATGTGGGAGCACCTGGCTTGGACCCCTGCACAATGGAATTATTGTACCTTCAGCCCAGGGATCTGAGCCCCCTGAGCTGGCAGGAGCTCTCAGAACATCCACCATGAGGCAGGCATGTGCTATGTGATGTCAGCACTGGTGCTGCTGTGAAACAAGCTCATGGAAACAAGTTGGGCAGAAAGATTTTGAAAAGTCAGGAACATCTTGTTGAATAACAAAAAACAAGTACAATGTAAGAACTTGTTTTTAATGGAAAATGACTCTTCACATGACTTCTGTATGTTCACCTCTCTACCAGTCAGTGAACTGGCAGGAAGCAGAATGTCACTCAGACGGCTCAACTAGAGACTTCAATGGAGGGACCACTTAGGAAGTGTAGGCAAGGTCAAGGAAGCCAATAGGGATGTTGAGGCACCTAGAGGCTAGGAACTGCAGGAAGCTGTTGCTGTCCTAGACCAGAAGGGACAAGGGGTCCAATGGGAGCTGCAGCTGTAGAGAAGGGGTCCCCTGGACAGAGCAGCAGCCATGGAAAGACAGCTGCAGTCGAGATAGAGCACAAGAGCAGGAAAGGGTGTGGGAAAACTCCAACTTCTCTTTCCTTCTTGTTGGGGCCTCCCATTGGCCAACCCAACTGGAAGCCAGGTGGTCAAGGAGTGCAGGTGTTTCGGCCCATAGGGGTCAACTTCCTGAGGCACAGAAAGTCAGAGAAGGCTGGCGAATGGACTCCAGCGTAGGGGGCCAGGTGGAGACTTAACTGGTATTGTTATGTTGGGTGTGTACATTCTCTAGATACAGTACGGTTATAAAATCCATTCCAGAGGCGAGTCCCCTGCATTTCCATTCCATGTGCCCTCCGCCTCCCCCACTTCACTGTACTTACTAGGATCCATCCTGATCTTCATGAATCATGAAGACTACCTTGGATCTGCTACATATATGAGTCAGACTATTGGCTCTTTGAGAAACTCATTTGCTTTCTGTCCCATAGACATTAAATGGCAGAAGGGCTGCAATGGAATTAGAGAGAGTTAGTGTTCATCTCTCACTGAGATCTGCTTCCGCTCCCAGCTGGCTTCCAGGGGATAAAGCCTCCTCGCAGAACACACAGAGGTGGTACAGAGAAAGCCCTAGGACCACACGAATACCACCAGACCTTGAAGTGTGGGAAAAGAGGGCCGTAGGAGGCAATTCTGAATTTTTGTTGGCATGAATGAGCACATAAAATCACTTAGAGTGTTCAGGAAATTTTTCAGCCCTCTTCGTTAGCTACCTTGCCTCCTTCCCCCTCAACTTTATTTTTTGTTTGTTTACTTCTTCTTTCAGGGGACCAGAAAAAATGTAAGATGTGCTATTCCTTTACTCATTCATTCATCCACACATTCCTTCAGTCATTTTTTACTGCAAATATCTATGGTGACAGGCACTGTGTTAGGCACTGGCTTTAGAAGGATGAAAATTATGAGGCTGGATATGGTGGCTCATGTCTGTAATTCCAGCACTTTCAGAGGCTGAGGGGGGTGGATCACCTGAGATCAGGAGTTGGAGACCAGCCTGTCCAACACGGCAAAACCCCGTCTCTATTAAAAATACAAAAATTGGCCAGGTGCAGTGGCACGCACCTGTAGTCCCAGCTACTTGGGAGGCTGAGGCAGGAGAATTGCTTGAACCTGGGAGGCAGAGGTTGCAGTGAGCTGAGACCAAGCCATTGCACTCCAGCCTGGGTGACAGAGCGAGACTCCGTCTCAAAAAAAAAAAAAAAAAAAAAAAAAAAAACAACAAAAACAAAAGCAGAAGGATGAAAATTTGAAAATTAGGCTAGCTGGCCTTGAAAACTCACCATTCACTTAAGGTGTACACGCACATTGATTTCCCAAGTCTCATCAGCCTTGGGGATAAACAAGGGCATGAGTGACAAGTGCAATGGTATTTAGCTCTGAACACCCACAAGGAATTGTTAAACTCCAAGCCCCACTGACAGTCCTAGAGGCAAACACTCCCAAAAGCTGCAGAGGTTTTCCTACATCATTACCATCATGTGCCAGACAGCCCTGCTGCTGCTATTGCCTGAGCAGGAAAACCAGGGACAGTGTCTCTGCATTGGGAGCCTTGGGTGGGCTTATTAAGCAGTTCCTGTTGAATCTCCTGCATCCAGTGGGATTTCCACATTCTCAGAGAAAGCCCTGTGGCCCTAGAATCTCCTTTCATCTGGGCTGTCACTCTTTTCCGGTGTCTCGAAGAAAGCACCTACAATTTTTTGAATCATTTAGTTATTTTACCTAGAGCAATTTCAGTCAAAATATATATGATATCAGACCTTTTCCTGTTTTGCAAAAATATTAGAGCATAGGAAAGTGCTGACTGGGGAAGATGGGGAGGGGAGATTCCTGGGGGTTGGAGGACCAAACAGAGGAGCAGGTGGGCCAAGGTCAAACTTCCTTACTTCACACCCTTACCAGGGGTGGCCCTGCTGGGTTGCAGCAGACAAATAAAGGTTGTGGGCCTTCTGTGTCCTATTAGGCAACAATAGTGGGTGCCTTAGGTGGGTGTAAAGTTCTTGATGATTTATGACATGCCAGAACTTGCCTGTGCTTAAAAAAAAGTCCTAGACGGCCAGGCGCGGTGGCTCACGCCTGTAATCCCAGCACTTTGGGAGGCCGAGGATCACAAGGTCAGGAGATGGAGACCATCCTGGCTAACACGGTGAAACCCCATCTCTACAAAAAATACAAAAAATTAGCCAGGCTTGGTGGTGGGTGCCTGTGGTCCCAGCTACTCAGGAAGCTGAGGCAGGAGAATGGCGTGAACCTGGGAGGCAGAGGTTGCAGTGAGCCAAGATCACACCACTGCACTCCAGCCTGGGCAACAGAGCGAGACTCCATCTCAAAAAAAAAAAAAAAAAAAAAAAAAAAGTCCTAGACAACAGGGGACTGATGTCTAAGAAATCAGATACACTGCCAAACATCAGAACATGAAATTTTTCCTGCTAGATTCCCTCTATAGTTTGTCTGTCCACTAAATAAATACATGTTGATCTACTGTGGCAAAGAACTAAGAAATGTGTAAAAAACAGCTCATTCTCTCAAAATGCTTAATTTCTAGCCAGAGAGGTGATATATGGGAGGAAGGGTTTTTTTCCTTCTTGCTCACCATCCTTTCCTCTTTCCAAAGAGTACATCTCACAAGGCTACAATAATAGAGGAAGGGTTTTTTGGTTGTGACACCTAGGTCTTGGAAAGGGCCAGCCTTTTCTCATAAGATAACAGGAGATACGTCAGTAGGAGGTTAACATCTGCTTTCTGAGAGATCTTATGATAATTTTAAATATTCCACGTCATGGTCAGTCTCCTGGGACTTCTCCTTTCTTCTACTTCGGCACCCAAAGTTCTCCTCCCCACCTCACATTTCAAGAGGAGAAAGAGTTGAAACAGAAAGTAATTGATAAGGTGTCCTGACGACGTTTAGACACAAGAAGAATCAGGACTTCGGGTGGGCGCTATGGAGAGAAAGGATTAAAATAAGTGTAGTGGGAGGGAAGAGGAGGAAGATCCAGGGAAGGGGCCCTGCCACTCAAAGCTGCTGCTCTGTGGCAGATCCCAAGGCCTGTGCCCTTGAGCAAATTAAGAGACAAAGTAGACTAACCACTGGGATCATAAGCATTTGGATTAGAAGGCTTTGGATGATCAGCAGAAATGAAGAGCTGTTTTTATATTCTTCATGATTCTGGCTGTGTGTTTGACCTGAGAAGAAGTGGATCAGATCGTCTTCCCACTCCACCCCACCTCCCACCTTCCTTCACCAGCACAGTCCTAGATGACAGAGCCTAGGAAATGAAGAGAACCACTCTGGGAGCCGACTGATCAACAACTGGAGGGGCACTCTCGTTCGACTGTACCACCTTCCACAAGAAGAGGGTGGTGCTCAAGTTCCAGACATACATAGAAATATTAAGTAGAACCCATGAAGTGCTTTGCAAGTCCAGAGTAAAGGGATGTTAATTCTTTATGCTTTGATGAAAGATAGGTTTGATGGAGGAAGTGGCATTAAAAGGGAGCTTTAAAGGACAGCTATAATCTAAGTCCATGGAGACGGAAGGGGAGGAAATTCCAAGCAGAGGGAGCAGAGGTGAAATGGGAATGGAAACGAGATGTATTGTCTTTAGGTATCATGGGTGTCATGGCATATCATGTGGAAAATCAGTGTGATTATTTATCTCTACAATGCTGACTTCTTTACACCTTTGTAATAATAACCTTGGCAGGAACTTACATAAAATCCCAACTGGAACCAAATATTCATTTCTTATTTTTAACTAAACCATAGATGAGATCAAACCAAATCTGAAACACACACACACACATCATATATACTCCTAAGTTTGAACCAGACAATAGAATCCTGCATATATTAAAAATCTATTTTGTAGTTTTAAACCAAAATTGTTGATAAGAAAGGTATATTTTTGAATCCTAAATTATTTTCCTGTTCTAAATATAATACCAAATTTATTCAGTAATCTGAGTTTGTACACCTCCTTATTAGCACACAGATTTCAGTGAGCTGGGGCTATATGTAATGATACTGATTTCTGCATGTAGTGTGTGGAATTAATTGTCATAATTAAACCTCTATACATTGCTATATCCACAGGCTATCAGTCAGAGTCCATAATTGAAAACACAATCACCTGCTTAGCTAGGTTAAGCAGAAAGAGACTATACTATGGGATGTTAGGTATCACACACTCCCTGGGAAGTCCAGAAGGTCAGGATTGGAAGCTACACAGTCAAGTGTATCACTCATCATAGGACTGAATCTGCAAAGACCACACAGAGCAGCACTGCAGAGCCCACTGATGATGCTGGGCACTGTACATCAGAATCTCTGCCTCTGCTCTCTAGAAAAGCAGACACACTGTCACTCTGTCTGCCAAAACATGGGTCCCATGTGTTCCTGCTCTTCCTGTTGCTTCTTTCCAAATGTAAGTCTTATCAATATAAGGCTTGGATACATCAGCTCTAATGTACTTGGTCCATCCGATGGGCAGAGTCTAGGAGGCATGCCTGCCCCTTACATCTGCACTGGAATCTGGAGAAATGAATCCTGACTTCCGACTTGGAAAGTGCAAGTCCATAATGTGGGAAGAGGCCCAAACATAAGATGTTGAAACAATGCAGGGTGGCCACAAAGCGTGACAGAACTCCACTATACCAGGTGCCATGGTGCTATATCAATCCATTTTATTTTCTGTGTTCAATTTGTTTAGCACATAGGAGATTTCTGTTTTGGGCAATATCATGAACAAAAGAGCCTGAGAAAATATCCAACTATAAGACATTTAGAAATGCTGAATAAAATATATCAAAACTCCTCTGAAAGGCAAAATCTTCACAAAAATGGTAGTGAAATGATACCAAAATGAAACTGAAGCTGGAAAACTTAGTGAAGAGCTGACTCTGAAGCTGTAGAGATCCTTTGGAGATGTTCTAATGTTTGTAACCCAGACTTTGGGGTTTAATGGTGTTGTAAGGAGTAAAGTTAAAGCCTCAGGCCCTTAGAAAGGTAGGAGTTGGAATAGAAACCCTCATATAATGTTGACATAGTCAAAAAGCCTCAGCGAAAGAGTATCTACAGAAAAACTGCTCAAAGCGAAGGGACACATTGAGGGAATTTTTTCAGCCTGCATTGAAGCTGTCTAGGGAAAAAAGTCTCTCCTAAAACCGAATTTGTGGGCCGGGCGTGGCGGCTCACGCCTGTAATCCCAGCACTTTGGGAGGCCAAGGCAGGCGGATCACCTGAGGTCGGAATTTCGAGACGAGCCTGGCCAACATGGTGAAACCCCGTCTCTACTAAAAGTACAAAAAATTACCCGGGCATGGTGGTGGGTGCCTGTAATCCCAGATACTCGGGAGGCTGAGGCAGAAGAATCACTTGAACCCGGGAGGTGGAGGTTGCAGTGAGCTGAGATCATGTGACTGCACTCCAGCCTGGGCAACAAGAATGAGACGCCATCTGAAAAAAAAAAAAAAAAAAAGAAACTGAATTTGTGGCTGGGTTTTGCATTATCTTTGTAGCTCAAGAAGGTATAAGCTGAAAATTTTACTGAGATGCCTCCAGGTTTGTAATATGCATGGCGACAGGTAGAAGCAAACACCAATTGCCTCTAGAAGGCATATTCTTAATCCAGGTCTCTCAGGAATCCCACAAATGAAGTCCAGCCAAATTTAAGATCACCTCATGAAGTTGTAAAAGGCCTAAGAAAACAAGACACCCCAGGCAAGAGTCAATAAAAAAATAATCAAATGGCCAAGCGCAATGGCTCACACCTGTAATCCCAGCACTTTGGGAGGCCGAGGTGGGCTGATCACCTGAGGTCAGTAGTTTGAGACCATCCTGGCCAACATGGTGAAACCCCATCTCTACTAAAAATACAAAAATTAGCTGGGCATGGTGGTGGGTGCCTGTAATCCCAGCTACTCAGGAGGCTGAGGCAGGAGAATTGCTTGAACCCAGGAGACAAAGGTTGCAGTGAGCCAACATGGTGCCATTGCACTCCAGCCTGGGTGACAGAGTAAGACTCTGTCTCAAAAAAAAAAAATCAAAATAGATCACCTATGACAGGGGTCCCCAACACTTGGGCCACTGCACAGCAAGAGGTAACCAGCAGGTGAATGAGCATTACCACCTGAGTTCTGCCTCCTGTCAGATCAGCAGTAGCATTAGATTCTTATAGGAGGGCGAGCCCTGTTGTGAACTGTGAACGCGAGGGATCTAGGCTGTCTGTTCCTTATGAGAATCTAATGCCTGTTGATCTGTCATTGTCTCCCATCACCCCCAGATGGGACTGTCTAATTGCAGGAAAACAAGCTCAGGGCTCCCACTGATTCTACATTATGATGAGTTGTATAATTTGTTTCATTATATATTACAATGTAATAATAATAGAAATAAGGTGCACAATAAGTATAACCCACTTGAATCATCCTGAAACCATCACCCCCGCCCCAACTGCCCTGTCTGTGGAAAGATTGTCTTCCACAAAACCAGTCCCTGGTGCCAAAAAGTTTGGGGACTGCTAATCTACAACATCAGATACAGTTTAAAGTGTTAAAAGAAAGGGGAAAAAAGAAATGGAAAACATGAGCAAGAAAACAGATATCATCAAAAAAGGAAGGATTATACAATAGATTCTACATGGCTAAAGAGAGATTTAGGAAACTGAAATAAATTTGCCCAGAATGAAAAAAGGTAGAGATAGAAATATGAGAGATATAAAATGGAAGTTAACAGACATGGGAAACAGAATGTCTGACATCTTAATTAGTATTCCAAAATAAGAGACTGGAAGAGCTCAGGGATATTGGAGTCTATGAGGATGGTCAATAAATGACACTCCATTCTCCACCATGTTTGGAACCTATTAAAAATGCACATTGGCCAGGTGTAGTGGCCCACGTCTGTAACCCCAGTTCTTTGGGCAGCTGAGGCTGAAGGATTGCTTGAGCTCAGGATTTTGAGACCAGCCTGGGCAACATAGCAAGACATTGTCTCTACTAAAAGTAAAAAAAAAAAAAAAAAATTAGCCAGGCGTAATGGTGCAGGCCTGTAGTTCCAGCTACTTGGGAGGCTGAGGTGGGAGGATCGCTTGAGTTCAGGAGATCAAGGCCACAGTGAGCTGTGATAGCACCACCGTACTCCAGCCTGGGTGGCAGAGGAAGATCCTGTCTCAGAAAAAAAATTAAAAGCTTATTTTTTTAAAGGTACTTTAGATTTGGGCAGATGGAGATAAAAATGTCAGGTTTATTACTGACGTAACTAGTGAATAAATAGGCATTAACTGTAGCCTTCCTAATACCGAACTTCAGAATTAAGCAAATTTCCCCATCCCATCACTGGCAGCACTTGACAATTGAAGCCCCATCCCCTGTCTCCCATCCTCCATAGGATGTGCCCTGAAAACCTTAAGCACAGAGGAACACAGAGAAAAGTGTATGCCCTGCAGCCAACTCCCAAAGAGGAAGAGGACCGCAGACTTAGCTGAGCATGCTCAGATACCCTCCCCAACCTCACTGTTGAATAGGTCATCTCCTCACCCCAGGGAGGAGAGAGAATAGACAGAGAGAGTCCAGGAGTATTAGTTTCAAAGGATCTCCTCCTGAAGCTGCTTAATGGGTACAAAGATACAGTTAGATAGAAGGAATAAATTCTAATGAATCTCTCTGATAGCAGAGTGACTAAAGTTAACAAGAGTGTGTCGTATTTTTCAAATAGCTAGAAGACTTGAAATGTACCCAACATATAGAAATGATAAATACTTGGGTGACTGATACCCTAAATACCCTGACTTGGTCATTACAGATTCCATGAATGTAACAAAATTTTACCTGTGCCCCATAAATATGTACCAATACAACGTATCAACAAAATTCTGCTCCTTAAAGACAACAACAACAACAAAAAAGCAAAGAATATCCTCCTATCAGAGGAGAGGTATTACTCAAAAAGATTGTACATATGAATTTTCAAATTCCTTAGATCAAGGAAGTGTTAATAAATGCTTAGCAAGATAAATAAAAAATAATCTATACCTGGACATACTGTAGTAAAACTGCAGAACACCAAAGACAAAAAGAATGTAAAAGTAGTGAGAGGGTAAAGAAAGGTTACCTGTTAATGACTGTCAGAGGACTTACGAACAGCAAGAATGTAAACTAGAAGACAATAGAACAAGATCTTCAAGTTGCTAACAGAAAATAACTGTCAACTTAGAACTGTACCCAGCAAAAAATTATTTTTTAAGAAAAAAGAAAAAAATGAAGACACTCTTCTGACCAGAAAAAAAAAAAAAAACCCTGAGAACTTCTTACTATAGAAACTTCTGAAACGCATTCATTTCAGAAAGAAGCAAAAAATATACAAGTGGAAGTCAGAGATGGAAGATGAAACAAAATATAAGGGGCTTCTTCAACAGTCCAACTTTTCTAATTTATGTCCCTTGTGTAGATCCCCTGCCTTAATTTTGTGAACTTGTTGTTCAGAGTTTGGGGTGAAATCTGTGATTCATCATCTTCATTCTGGATCTCTATAGAGCCCAAAGAAGGATGAAGGTGCTGCCACCTTTTTGGAAGGTGCAAGTCCGGGGTGTTAAGAGTGAGGAAAAAGGAAATGAGACCAAAAAAATGAGAAGTCATATGATGTGATGCATCACCAAGGTGTGCAGATCTTTCAAGCCATAAAGAAAAGAGCAGACTGCTCAGGTAGGACATCCTCTGGAAATGTTACAAGAAAAATCCAGGCCTCTGTGTGTTGTATCGAAGGTAGAAAGGAAGAGAAAATTGTTTCTTCTTCACTCTGGCCATCTCCTGCTGCCCAATGGTCAAGATTTACCCCATGCAGAAATCATTCCACTGCATCTTGAGTGGCATCACCAGGTGCTCAGAGGCTGTCAGAAAGCAAGTTCAAGCTTCATAGCGTATTATTTCATTCAAGTTCCAGAAGTGAAAATGAGACTTGGTGCAAATAAGGCTTGGTATGTGAGATGTGAAAACCGTGTCTGGGGATCTTGGTGGAGTGCCAGCAGTTTGGGGCTGGTGATGGTGCCATCAGGGTGGCAGGCAATCAAGGGGCTCTGAGAAGGAACACAAGGTCTGAGTCTCATAGGCTCCTGAAACAGCTTTTCTCTCCATGGAGCTAACTGATCTGCCTAAGATTAACCTGTGCTTTGGCCTTCTTAGAACTATTCTCTAACCAATGAACTAACTAACCCAGATTCAAAATTATTTTCATTAAAAATTGAAGGAAAAATCAACCACCTATCCAATCCAATCAAGATAGGATAGACTGCACTGTGGTAACAAACAACCCCAAAATCTCATGACTTAACACAGCAAAAGTTGATTTTTACTCAGGCAACATCCATTGAGTTCCAGGGTGACCTTCAGAGCAACTGTCCTCACAAGCTGCGTCCACCATCCAGGCTGTGGAGGCTCCATCTGAGCTTGTGTCCTCCTTGGTGAGTGTGGCAGGAGAAGGGGAGGCTGGGGAATCATGTGCCTGCTCCTAAAAGCCTCTTCCTGGAAGTGACACAGGCCACTTTGGCTCACAGCATAGCTCAAAGATAGTCCCACGCCTCCAGCTTCCAAAGAGTGCGAAAGCATAATCTTCCTTTCATCTGGACGAGGAGGAGACCCCTAAAAACACGAGTAATGTTTTCCTGAAACATTTTTTTAGAAATAGGATTTATGTTGAGAAGATAAATTTAATCACTAAAATATTATCTCCTTTATTCTTATTCTTCTTCATATTTCTATTCTGTACACATAAGTGTATTCAGCTTAAGTATAAATGTCAGGAAGACTTAAATTTATTTTCTGTGATAATACCATCATTTTGGAACTATCCTAATGAGAAGTCCTATATTTGATTTTACTTACAGAACATTTGGTAGAGTCGGTGACATTGAAATTGGCTTAGAACAAATAGGTTGTTTTAGAACTGAAAACGACCTTAGCATTTCACTCCCACAAAAATATGTTTTCAGAAACATCTGGAGAAATCTATACTGTCAAAGTAAGAGTTTGCTTTTAACGTATCAGTCACTACCCCTGCTGGCACTGCATCAGCGTCATTGTTCTGTCCTTTCCTCTGCCTCAGCCCTAACACAGACCATCATCTCTCCCTGGGCCAGCTAGCTGCCTTTTGATGGTCTCTTTGCCTCTCCAGTACCCATCCGACCCATGTCCCATGCTGAGGCCACAAGTCTGATCTATATTCAGTCTGTGGTTTGAAAATTTAGACATTGTCCTATTTTCTCACTATTTCCTAAGTGTGTTTCGTTTCTCTTCCACTACTGAAAGCTTCTGGGGACGAGAACCATTTCATAAAACGTTGCATGTTTTCTTCCCCCCTCCTTTCCCTCCTCTTCCAGCACCTGGTCCTGAACACTGTGTGTTCACAGTGCACTCAATAAATACTTGCTGTATTGAATTCCCTAAACCATACTAATTATTCATTCAGCTCAAGTCCCTGTGTCTGTGTAGAATGATGGATTTCCAGACACAAGGACTGAGGGTCAATTCAAATCCCTCGAGGGCCTGTTGGCTTCACCATTGCGCACCACCTTCTCCTTTCACACTGGTAAACAGAGAGCGCAGGATTACGCCGTGCCGCACTCCTACGCAGCTGTCCCGCATTTTGTGCCATCCCTAGAATTAGTCCTAGCGGCGCCATGAAAATAAACCCATTTTTTTCCCAAATTCTGCCAACAAAAGGGCCAATGAATGTCAAATTAATGACTCATTGAAAGTCCACTGCATCCTGTTTCTGACTTCTTGGAGGAAGTAGACCCCAAGATTTCCGAGAACACTCTTAGTAATTTCTCCACTAAGCACTCCTTTCAGATGCTTACAAGAGTGACAAAGTCTCCATTATTATAAGCCTGAGACTCAAAGACGTCCTGGAGTGTGATATTTGAGTATTGTCAATCTGTTTCTAGTTCTAAGTGCAAATGGTGACAGTTTGGAGTCGTGCCATAGGCCTCACCTTTTTGCCTGTTTTTATGTAATGGGATCTTGCAGGTACAAACAAGAAAGATGTATTACATAACAGGAGAAGATGTTTCTAATTGTTGAGATCAATTTTAATACTCCATCAAATAAACTGGCAAAATAACAGTGCCACGTGTACTGAGAGTACAATAAGTAAAAGAAAAAATTATACAGGTCATAGCACATACAAATGGCTGATGCTAAAACGTATTCAATGAATCACTGTGCCCAGCAGGGACAAGCAGGAACTTCTAAGAAGATGCCAGAATCTTCCAAGTGTTGGGTAATTCCACACAAATTGTCTGTCCTGATCATGGTGTAAACCGTGGATTATTCAGAATTCTTTATAATGCTGTGGACTGAATTCCAAATTTTAGTTTTCAAAAGCGAAATTTGAGACAGGATGTGTGTACAAATAACTTAAATGAGACAAGAAATCACTTTGGGGAAGCTGATAAATACATCCCTTCAGGCTGGAAGTGAAGGCTCAGGCCTGTAATTTCAGCACTTTGGGAGACCAATGCAGGAGGATCGCTTGGGCCCAGGAGTTTGAGACCAGCCTGGGCAATACAGTGAGACAACGTCTCTACAAAAAATAAAAAATTACCCGGGCACAGTGGCGAGTGCCTGCAGTACTAGCTACTTGGGAGGATGAGGTGGGGAGATCGCCTGAGCCCAACAGGTTGAAGCTACAGTGAGCCGTGATCACATCACTGCACTCAAACCCAGGAGACAGAGCAAGACCCTGTCTCCGAAAAAAAAAAAAAAAAGAGAGAGAGAGAGATCCCTTTAGCTAAATATGTCTGCACTATGATTGTGCAAACTTGCATATTTTACTAATATTTTAATAAATTCAATAAAATCATTGTGGCAACATACAGCAACGATGTTACCAGACTAACGACAGCAGCTAGTGTCAGAGATAAAACTGAAACATGTGAAATCGAAATGAAAACCAAAGTTAGATTTACTGTTTTTAAAACTGAATATGCCTCATGTAACAAGAAGTTACATGAAACTTTGTAAAATGTCATAGATCAAAATATCCTAATATAAAAATTTACTGGATAACTGATAAGTATTTTCTTCCAAATAGTGGAGATTTATTATCTGAGAAGTCAATTTATTCATACTCTCCACATAGAATGCTAACCAATTAAGGAATGACAGCAGTTATTAGAGTTTGCTAATGATTCAACTTTGAAACAGAAGACACTCTACTATTCCCCTTTTGAGACTCTAGAGTAGTTAATAAGAGTATTTTAGATTTTTAAGCAAGCTATCTTTTAAAAACATGTGTTTGTTAACTTCTATTCATCATAATTAGGATTTTCTCAATGTTATACCTTCAAAACCAAACACAGAAATCAACTGGCTAACATGAGACTCAAACTGTTATCCACAACCTCTGACTTAAAGTTATTGTGCTCATCAAAACAGCCTCATTTTTGACTGATAGACTTCAAAATAAATAAATGGCATACACTTGAAATAACAAACTTAAACCAGTAAAATATTAGGGAATCTGTCCAATATTTTAGAGTTGATAAAATTCATTTATTGCTAAGAAAAAAATGTTAAAATCAGTGGAATAAACTTTAGTTATGAAGTCTTTGGGGTTCTAGAATTCTAGGATATCATCATGGTAGTGGGGGCACTCTCTCTGTGTGTAAATAATTGTAATTAATTGTAGATCTGCAGAGTTCAAAAAATGTATGATAAAATGACATTTGCTTTAGCTAGGACACTGTTGTATTCAGTACAATTCTGTATTCAGGTCAATTCAATTCAATTCTATTCTATTCAGTACAATTTTGTATTCAGGACAATTCTATGATATAGTAAACAGCCTTCTAGGACTAGTTGGAGCGTGAGCCATAAGCCACAGGGCCAAGGATCTGTCTTGAGTTATGAGTGAACAATGATAACTGAGTAAACAGCCTCCCTAATTTTGTATGGAATTATTCATGGAGGCTGCAGTGCAGGCATAGTGAGGAAAGGTGAAACTAGGGGAATCATTCTTCAGCCTTCAGCCCCGGAGGGCGTCACTGTGAACGAAAGCAAACCAAAGGCATATCTATGGAGTAAAGCCACTGGGAGTCACCCACTGGGGAACCCACTCAGTGCTGATTGCACTGATGTGGTTTCTCTTGGTAAGGGACCCATCAAAGGGTTTTACCCAGAGCCAAGGAAGCTGCATGGCCTCTTGCCGATAATCACACATGAAGAGTAGCAGGAATTTCTATGTGGCTAAGACAAAGTACGTGAAGAAATGCTTAAAAACTGCTTGGAGTAGAACACAATTTACTTTAATGCAAAAGCAGTGCCCGGGAAGCTGAGTGAGATGTAAAGGCTGAAGTCTAAAAGGGAGAAAACTCAGTAGGCAAAAATCACCAAATGATTTCTACAAAATCATTTCCTGAGCACCCACTTTGGTATATAATATGCTTTAAGCTTTTCACTACTCTGCCAGGCACGGTGGCTCATGCCTGTAATCCCAGCACTTTGGGAGGCGAGGTGGGAGGATCACCAGGTCAGGAGTTCAAGACCAGCCTGGCCAACATGGTGAAACCCCATCTCTACTAAAAAAAAAAAAATACAAAAATTAGTCACGCGTGGTAGCGTGGGCCCGTAATCCCAGTTACTTGGGAGGCTGAGGCAGGTAAATTGTTTGAATCCAGGAGGTAGAGGTTGCAGTGAGCTGAGATCCTGCCACTGCACTCCAGTCTGGGCAACAGAGCAAGACTTCGTCTCAGAAAAAGTAAATAAATAAATAAATAAAAATAAACTTTTCTTTACTCCTAAGGAAAAGTAAGTCTCAGAGTCTCCTTTTCTTGGCCAGTGTCACATGAAGAGTAAAGGACCTCCTGTGAGATTTGAACTCAGATCTTATGACTGATGGCAAGTCCAGGCAAGGGTCTTTCCAGCTCACTCAGCACTTTTCGGATACATTGTAAGGAAATTTGCAAAGACTTTCAATGCCTGTGTGGAAAGCCTTTGAGTACCTGCTGAATGTTAATACTCTGGGCAAGGCCTGTGACTGCCATCCTTGGAAAGACCTACTTTGCAAGGTTGGCCATTGGTTGGCATCTGGGAATTTGAATTGTAAACAGTTCCCTAGACTGATATAAAACTTTTCTTAAATGACAAGAGTGGCTCACTGTGCCTAAACTGTTTGCTATGCTGAACATCTGATTTTCTTCTGGGAGTCTGGAATTTTCCTATGTGTTAGGCATAGACTGTCTACATGACCAGCCTCCAGTAAAAATCTTGAACACTGGGTCTCTACTGAGCGTGCCTAGTAGACAACATTTCACGTGTGTTGTTACAAGTCACTGCTGGAGGAATTAGATGTCCCTTGTGTGACTCCACTGGGAGACTCTCAGAAGATCATGCCTGCTTTCCTCTGAACTTTGCTCCTTTTCCCTCTGCTGATTTTACTTTTCATCCTTTTGCTGTAATAAGTGATAGCATGAGTACAACTATATGCTGAGTCTTCCTAGCAAATCACCAAACCTGGGGGTAGTCTTGGGGGCCCCAGTACACTGCCTCAAAAATAGCAAATATAATAGGGATAAATTTCAAGTCATTGACATTTTCTTTCATATTTAATTGTTGATTCACATAATACTTACACAGGGTATTAAAATTCAGCAAGTACTCAAAGTCTTACAATAAAAAAGGATAGCCTCTTGTTTATCTCTTCCCCATACCTTCAGTTTTACTCCCTAGAAAGAACCATGTTCATGTCTTTTAGACATTTCTTCTGATATTTATATTATCTATATTGATATATATGCTTTTGCTTAAACTTTTGACATTATTTATCATGTTTCCCCTATAAAAAATGAGGATTTAACTATCTTACAACCAGTGCCCCAACACACCCATGTGACCTTTTCTCTTCCTCCATTCTCATACAGTGGTTTTTGGCATGATTTTTGGTTAAATAAACATTTGGTGTTTACATTATTTTGCCCACCTACTCTTCACAGCTGAGCCACAAAATGTACTGTGATTAATTTCCTTTCTTAAGTTACTTTTTAAAATGTCCTGAAGATAATTGTTTTACATTTTTATTTGTTCTGTCACCAACTCTTCCTCTAAACTCTGTCAAATTTTAAAATTTCTCTCAGTGACACAAACACAAAAGGTAATTTATCATATTTATTTCTTTTTTTTAAGATACACCTTTCAGAGTTCTCTGACTCTTCTGCTGTAAATGTGTCATCCTGGGAATATCTCTGCTTTGCTTGTGTGTTGAATGCCTTGTTATGTAGCTCTCATATTCTGCCATTTCTTCATTTGATGGAGCACATCCTCTAATGGCCTCCTAGAAATGTTATATGGGAGTGAAATGTTTGAGACTTGCATGTCTACAAATGTGTTTATGCTACTACCCTTACACTTGATTGACAGTTTGGCTGGGTGTACGATTCCAGTTTGCCAATCATTTCTCCTCAGAATTGTGAAGACATTCCTCCACTTTACTCTAGATTCTGAGCTTGCTGCTTATAAGCCTATAGGATTTCTGATTTTAGGATCTTCTCTTTTTCCAACTATAAAATTTCACAGTGATGTGCCTTGGTGTTACAGTTCTGGGAACTCAGAAACTCCTTTTCAATTGGGAGACTCAGATCTTTCAGGTCAATATTTTCTTGTATTACTTTCTTGAAAAATTTATTATTCCATTTTATCTGTTAACTTTTTCTAAAATGCCTACTAGTATAATGTTTTACTTCTTGCATTGATCCTCTAAGTTTTGTATTTTTTCTGCTTTTTTTCATATCTTGATCTTTTTGGTTACTTTCTGAAGATTTCTTCAGCATTTTCCAATATTCTGTTGAATTTTTATTTCATGACATTTTTACATTTCCCATAGTATTTTTTAATATTTTGAATGTTTATTTTATATTTTTCTGGTTTTGTCTTATGGATGTAACATCTTCTGACATCTCACATGATACTAAGCCCAGGGTATTCACCCTGCTCCACTTCTCTGTTACCAAAATTTTGTTACTAAAACTGTCTTTCATGGTGAACACTTTCTTCAGATCCCTTGTGATTCTTGGTTACCCATTTACATTTATCAACAAGGAACTAAAGAGCTGATTGTGTGCACAGGTGGAGCTTGCTATCCAATGGGCTTCACTGCAGTGCTATAAGGTAGAAGCCTGGCCATTTTGCTGGGGAGCCTCAAACTGTCAGGTCTTTTCTCTTGGTTTCTCCATAGAGGAATCCTTCTGCCTGGAAGACATAATTCTGGAAGCGAATGTTCTGAGAATTGAGAAAGGAAGGAGACTGGATGTCACCTTTAAATATAAACTTTTTCACTCGGTCCCCATTTTCAAACCTTTGTACTATATCAAACACATTCTATTAACAAAGCCCAACATTGAACCAATCAGCAAAGGAAAAATCCTCACAGGATCCAGCTCCAATATAAACAGATAACTGGCATATTCACCCTTCCTTGGCCTGTTATCTCTGAGTTTGGAGCCTCTTTGTCAATTTCTTAAGCATACATTTTTGTTTCCTAGTGGGGTGAAGGAAGGGATCTGGGGTCTGATTGCTACTTATACGGGCTGTAAATTGATGCTCCTCTTTTTATCTCCACCTAAGTTTCTGGTGCCTCTAATCTGTGAGTCTCTATGAGGCTCACTTGAGCAAATTGCCTTCCCATTATAGCTTCCCCTATTGCACATGGAGTTTCCTCCATGCTGCTGTATCATTCAGCATTTGTCTATCCGCTTTAAGACTTCCAAGCTTTTGTTGACATCCTTTTTCTAGGGTCATCTTTTCTCATGTTTTCTTTGTTCTTGTGGATTTATGACTTTTACAAAAATTGTCATTTTATTGGGGTTCCAGACGGGATAAAGATAACTATTCCTTCAATTCCCCATGTTTAACCTACCAATCTTTTACTGAAAGTTTAAGTATTTATTCATAAATTACAGAAAACTAGTTTGATTAAGCCGTGATTAATAACAAATCACTTTTAGTTTGGAAGGTATTTAATTTACTTCCATGGGTACAGACTTCTTCAAATCTTACTCTATAACTATCAAAGATCGGTCCAAGAAACACAAGCATCAAAATCAACTTATGGTATTTGTTGGAAATGCAAAAACATAAGCTTACCCTAGACTGTATGCATCAGACTCTTTGGGGATTGGGCTAAGTACTCTGCATCTTAAACACATTTCTCAGATGATTAACAACTCTGAAGTCTGAGAACCACTGTTCCATTTTGTACTATTAATAAGTGATAGAATCTTTTGATTTGGCATTTTGATGAAAAAGTACATTTTATTAGGAAAAGAACCCCCAAAAATGACTCTCAAATAATAATGTCTTATTTGTAGTTTTTTATCCGTATCTTGTTAAGTCTCGCTTATTGGCCAAAACCACTATAAAAGAAAGCATCATCAGTCATCTATTGTTTGCTACCTGAACCTTAAGGAAAGAGTCTCAGAATTCCAGCTCCACAGATTCAGACACATGAAAATGACAACAAATGTCACTGCCTCCATTAGACCGGGGGTGAAAATGAATGCGTGTTCCAAGGCCTTGATGAACTAAACTAATTATGCAAAGTGAAACCCTCCATTAGTCTTTTGTTCCAGTCCTAGTCTCTAGCTGACTGTAAAGTGGGAAATCAACCTTTATGGGTTCCAGGAAGGCCTGAAGAAGGTAACAGCAACCTTCCCCCCTCACCCTCCAGGCCTTGGCCACACAGCGACAGGTTTTGTTTTGTGGCAAAATATTTTGTACTCAAGATTATTACTTTTTCTTTTAAAATAATAACATTAATGTTCTTTCTGCTTATAAAATTAATACATACTGATTGATGAAAAATTAGAAAACTGAGGAAAAAAATGAGAAGAGAATAAAATTTACCCAAATTCCAGAGATAGCCAGTGTTAACATGTTAGTACATTCCCTTCTATTTCTATTTCTGCACATCCGTGTTTTAACACAGTTAAGAACTTTGAAGTAGTTGTATACCCTGCTTTTTTTCTACTTCTCATTTTGTGAGCCTCTCTCCACATAAAGTTCTTCGTACACATATTTAAAAGTTGTATAGTTACCCATTCATTTGGCCACTCCCCAACTGCTGGATATTTAAGTTGTTTCCAACTTTTTGCTGTTACAAATAACATGATATTCAGCTTTTTATATAAATTTTGGCCCACATTTCTAGCTTTTTCCTAAGGATGCATTCCTGGAGGCTATGAATATTTTAAGGCTCTTGATAGAAGCTGCTACACTATTTTCCAGAAAAGTTCTTTCAAGACACACTTTTCTACCAGCAACAAATGAGAGTGTTCCTCTCATTACTGTTTCAACAGCTCTAGATATTATAAATTTTTTATCAAAATAACATATTTAGATTATTTCAAAAATCAGTATTCTCAAAAGACATAATAAAAGACACCAGTCCCCTGGCCTACTGTGCTCTGCCCTCCTGTTCACAGCCCAGATGCCACTACTCTTAATGTTTTTAGATTATTTTAGGTATTTAGAATAATATGTTTATTTCATAATTTCAAAATTTTAGACATTATCTATTCATTTACTGCTGCAAAAGATTAGGACTTAGCTAATTTACATCAACTCCACACTTCTTCACTCTTTTCTTCTCACATCCTCCCAATAAACTTATATTGCTGTGTTTAAGCAAAGCAATAATAAATCTACAATTATTAAGTAATATAGCAATAATATCTTGTTATAATTACCATTAATATATTTGTTATGTTACAATTAACAAAATAATAATTGTTGTAACTGCACAAATATTATTCAACACGTTGTATATTAATATTATGCATTGACTTCTCTGTCTCTTTTTTTTAGGCTGGCATTTTTAATTGCGCTTTTCTTCTTGCATTGCTCTCCTTATAGTTCACATTTGGCACCATTACATCAAGTATTCTTTTGAGTCTCCCATTTTCCTAAAGATCTTCCTGCCAAAGTTCTTCATACTCATGTTTTAAGATGGACCAGGAATCAAATTATTATCCAAACAGAATTCTAATTAATCTAATTTTTAATTCTCTGACTCTGCCTTTTGGTGCCGGAAGTTTCTGAGCCTTGAGGTGCTGCGGGCCAGCCAGCTGTCATCCTGTCTGCACTCTACGGTAGCTCTGTGGGCACATCAAGCTGTGGTTTCTTCCAGCCTACTCCATCGAACACCAGTTTGCAAGAATTTTGTTGAAATTTCTCACTCTCAGATAGCCCATATCCCAGTGATTCTCAACTCGTGGTGAATTTGTCCCCCAGGAAACATCTGGCATACTGCAGATAATTTTTGGTTACCACAACTGAGTTGGGGTTGCTACTGGTATCTAGTGGGTAAAGCCCAGGGATGCTGCTAAGTGTCCTACGATACACAAGACAGGCTTCAACAACAAATAATTATTTATCATTTCAGTAGCTTCTCAGGATAAAGAAGAGGTTAACATGTATGTTCAAATTGACATCTTTTTTTTTGAGACGGAGTCTCGCCCTGTTGCCCAGGCTGGAGTGCAATGGCGAGATCTCGGCTCACTGCAACCTCCTCCTCCCGGGTTCAAGCGATTCTCCTGCCTCAGCTTCCCGAGTAGCCGGGATTACGGGCGCCCGCCACCACACCCGGCTAATTTTTTTTTTTTTTTTTTTTTAGTAGAGACGGGGTTTCACCATGCTGGCCAGGCTGGTCTCCAACTCCCAACCTCAGGCGGATCCGCCTTGGCCTCCCAAAGTGCTGGGATTACAGGCGTGAACCACTGTGCCCGGCCTCAGGTTGACATCTTTATATCATTCAAGTTCTTGGAGATTGTTTCTTCAGTCATAAAATGAGATTGGTACTACTATTGGGACTAAATAAGATGATGTACAAACAGGATCCAAAGCATAAAATTTTTTTGAAACTAGTCAGAAGTTATTATTTTTAAAAATGTTTTGATAGTTTGGCAGATTAAAAATGCTACCTTGTTTAAATTTACATTTTTTGTACTGGTGAGGCTGAAATACTTTCATGTGTTTATTTTGCAATCTGCATTCATTCTGCTGTGATTTGCCCAAGTCTTTTGTTAACATTGATTGACAATAATATGTTTATTATTACCCACAGGCTCTGGCCCTGCCAGCATGTGACTGCAAAATACAGTCACATTTACTTCAATATTGAAATCACTCTGAATCACTATATCACAAATTAATAAGAAATTTTCTGTTTACCTAGGGTTTCTCTTCCCAAGTGACTGTGATTCCCCTGAGTTAAATGGCTGTCCTCGTCACTTGCTGCCCCCTGCTGGGAGAGCAGAAACTCACTCAACACTAGAGGGTCTGCACTCCGTGGCTATCTGGGGACCTCCCCACACTTTCTCGGGATGGCCCCACCTGCTGGTCTCCTAGGCTTCCCACGCCACCATTTCACACCTGGTGGTAGTGATTAGACAACCACGTCAAAGCTCTGCAGGCCTGCAGAGATGGAGCCCAGCTGGACACCTTTCTCTAACTCTCCTAGTACTCTCGTTTTCACTGCCAGGTGCAAGAATTGACCAGCTCTCCCAGGTGAAGATGAATCCTCCAAGATATAATAAAGACCTCAGTATTCAAGTCAACTAGGAATGTCCCATATTGAAAATGCCAAAATCCCAAGTGATTCAGCTCTTTAGTGATATATGTGTGATTAGTAGTTTCATATATAACATCTGTTGAGCATTTATTATGTGCTACATATAGCACTCAGTACTTTACATGAATTATTTCATATTTATTACTCATTTAAATATTAGGAGTTATGCATATTATTATTATATGTCCTCTTCATAGATGAGACTTAGAAGTAGGCAACATGCCAAAAGACACACCACCACAAATCCAATTTAGGACTGTCAGTCCTCCACACCTACATTTTACACAGTTAAGGGGCTATTTTTTTTCTATTTGCACATACTGTACTCATTTCCTCTAAGACCTACTTGGATGGAGTAGGTTGCCTCTGGGTCCAGACTCTCTCCTTTTGAAGGTTTACCCTCAGGAGCTACCATAGTTAACTCCTTCACTCTGATCTCAATCAGAGCCACCCCAGTCCATCAACACACATTTATGTTCTTAAACTTCAAAGTGGGGCAAGTGGCGGGAGAAGTCAAGGTCCTAATTCTCTTTTCCCAAAAGAAGATCCTCCTTTACTTAATAAATCCCATAACTACATAAATTAATGATGCAAAGACAGAAGGGAGGCCCAAGTGCCCACGGATACGTTGGGAAAAAAATAGCATTTAACTACTCTTCCCAATGGTGTCTAAGCTCAGTTCTTACTAAGCCAATCATGTCTTATTACATAAGGTCACTGCTATTTTGTGTGTTCCTTTATAAAATTATTATTTTGTTTTTTTGTCAAGGGATTATGGTTTCCAAATGCTGCAAAATAGTGACTTTTTACCATTTTAGGTTACTTTGGCATCCATTTTGAATACAAGTTTAACTGTCTCATACCAAAATCAGGTCTCAGACACCCTTGATACAAGTTTCAGTCCTACACTACACCCACACCCAAATGGCTCAAGCTGGTAGCCAGAAATAAGAACTTAGAGGCCTCTCTACCACCTAGCAGACTGGACTCCCCACTTTCCCACCGCTTCCTTTAAAAAAACCACTCAGGCGTTTGCCCAAGAACTGAGAGTCACCCACATCCTATTCCTTTATATATGTTGCTTATTGCCATGCACATGTGCTCTCTCCCTCTCTCCCTCTCTCCCAACCCTTTCTTTCTATCTGACTCTTCATTCCTGCCTCATGAGACCCAGGGACAGGCTGCCTCAGGCTGGGTTTTTCCCATGATGTTGGGGAGAACACAAGGTCAGGCTCCCAATGCTAGAGTGATGGAGGCATAAACTGGATCATAAACCAGAAGTCGTCTGCCAGTATAAACAAGTTTCCCACATGAGGGACCCCTGCGGTCATGGGTTGGGTAACTAGACATTAGGCCATCTGCCAGGTAAAGGGTATCCCATGAAAGGCACACTGTAAACACCTATGTCCAACCCCCCTTCATTTCCTGTTAGGGCAGGGTTGCTGGCCGCTCTGGTTCTAAACTCCAATTTATCTAAGGGCTCTCAAAACACACAGCCCCTGGGGAAGGAGCAGGGAATGGACAAGTTCAACAGACTTCATGTCTGTCTTAGTTTGCTGTTCCAGAGTCTTTAGTGTGGCAGGCCTCAGATGAGTACAGTCTCTAAATCAGAAAAGAAAAACAAAAGAAACCAGAAACATTTGGCCGGGCGTGGTGGCTCACGCCTATAACCCCAGCATTTTAGGAGGCCAAGGCAGGTGGATCACCTGAGGTCAGGAGTTCAAGACCAGCCTGACCAGCATGGTGAAACCCTGTCTCTACCAAATATACAAAAATTAGCTGGGCGTGGTGGTGCGGGCCTGTAATCCCAGCTACTTGGGAGGCTGAGGCAGAGAATTGCTTGAACCCGGGAGGCGGAGGTTGCAGTGAGCTGAGATTGTGCCATTGCACTCCAGGTGACAGAGCAAGACTCTGTCTAAAAAAAAAAGAAAAAAGAAACCAGGAGCATTTCAACAGGACCAGTACATCTCTCCCTGCTCTGCAATGGCACCCCTTGACATTCCACCTTCCAGATTCCTGGGCACAAATCACCCCTGTTGTTCCCAGCTCATTCATTGATACTACTTAGAGTGAGCTATGATAACGATCACCCTGGTGATTTTTGTATCTGCTACAAAATGGAGGGGTGAATCAGCCTTTCAAATATGGATCAGGCTATCATCTTACTTAACTGACCTTGCAATGGAAGGCCTGGGTTGAAATAGGAACATTTGGCAAAGGAAAAAGTAATTTCAAGGCCTCTAAAATCACTGGTGAGGATGGAGGCCCTGGAGCCGGTGTGAGTCCTGGCCATATTTACTAGTTTGAGCCTGGATCTGGGCAAGTTATTTGACTCCCTGTCACAGGGGGCTGTTAATCACAACTATCCCACAGGGTTGTTGTGAGGATTGAAGGCAGCACTGCGTGTGGGGTGCTTAGAATGGCACCTGACAGGTGAACGTGGGTTGCTGACACTTATTCCCACATTCCCAGTGTCTGGCACAGCGCCTGGCCCCAGGAGGTGCAATCCATTCTTGTTGCCAATGCTACCATTATCTTCACAGTCTGCGTCATGTTTTGTGAGGTCCCTGTGAAAAAATTCCAGGGCTGAGGTCTGTGTCTGCCCTCACAGAAAAATACAAAATCCCACATAGGTGATCAAGACCTATTTCCACATTTCAGTCTGAGGGTTGGCTTGCAGAGAAAATGCTTCATGGGTTTCAGGCTTATCTTATAATAGAAAAGCCTTAATGTGATTATTAGAATCTTTACGCTTGTGTTTAAATTTACACCTTAATTAGGTCTTGTATCTTTTTTTTTCCTCTTAGAAGTGAAACCCCAAAACCTGAAGGATAAGGTGTTTGTAAAAGACTTCCTTCAAAGTGAGAGGACACTACCAAATCACAGGTGTACCTGCAAAGTATCTAAGTGGATAGTGAAAACAGTGAAGTTATCCCAACACAGGAGCACTGAACACCTTGCTTCATTCAGAATTCAGTTGCAATTGGCCTGAATTTCTTATATTTCTATTTCACTCTGACATGGGAGTAAACCAATGTTCTGCATTAGATTTGCAATTATTCTAAAGGCACTGCTATAATTTCATTTCTTAACTCTTACTGAAAAGAAAGTAGCCTTTTTGTCCCATTAAGGATGGTTTAACATCTTTAAACATGGGAAGAGGTCTACCTTAGTGAAACATGCTGTAGACCAGGGGCCCCCAGTCCCCAGGTCCATGTCCTGTTAGGAACAGGGCCACACAGCAGCAGGTGAGCGGTGGGCGAGCGAGCATTACCACCTGAGCCCCGCCTCCTGTCAGATCAGCAGTGGCTTTAGATTCTCATAGGAACGTGAACCCTATTGTGAACTGCACACGCAAGGGTTCTAGGTTGCATGCTCCTTATGAGAATCTATCTAATCCCTGATGATCTGAGGTGGAACAGTTTCATCCCAAAACCATCCCCTCATCCCAGTCCACAAAATAATTATCTTCCACGAAACTGGTTCCTGGTGCCAAAAAGGTTGGGGACTGCTGCTGTAGATCATGATAATGTCTATTACATCCTTTGGTCTGGGGTCTAATACATAATAGACTCTCAATACATTTGATCCTTGCCTTACTCCCTTTTTTTGTCTGATCCACATGTAACTGTTACTAAGATCTCCAAGCACAGACATGGAGGATGTCCTGGAGGAACAGGTAACAGCAGCAGGCCAATCTGGTAGAAAGGCCATGATGTTAGGACTGAAAGAGACTGCACCGTGGTCCCATGTGGTATGGGAGTTCTTCATAGAGACTGCTGATTTACCTTCTGTGTCACAGCCACATAAATCTGAATCCTTGTCTTAGTTCACTTGGAGTGCTGTAACAAAATATCATAAACTCAGTGGTTCATAAACAACAGAAATTTATTACTCACAGTTCTGGAGGCTGGAAAGTCTAAGACAAGGCACTGGGAGATTTAGCATTTGGTGAGGGCCTGCTTTCTCACAGACAGTGCCTTCTAGCTGTTCCTCACATGGTGGAAGGGCAAACAAGCACCCTCAGGCCTCTTTTATATGGACTCTAATCCCATGGGTGAGCTAATCAGCTGCCAAAGGCCCCACATCTTTTTATTATTATTATTATATTATGATTGTTTGAGACAGAGTTTCACTCTTGTTGCCCAGGCTGGAGTGCGATGGCGCAATCTCGGCTCACTGCAACCTCTGCCTCCTGGGTTCAAGCGATTCTCCTGCCTCAGCCTCCAAAGTAGCTGGGATTACAGGCATGCACCACACCCAGCTAATTTTGTATTTTTAGTAGAGACGGGGCTTCTCCATGTTGGTCAGTCTGGTCTCGAACTCCCGACCTCAGGTGATCTGCCCGCCTCAGTCTACCAAAGTGCTGGGATTACAGGGGTGAGCCACCGTGCCCGGTGGCTCCACATCTTAATACCACCACATTGGGGATCAAATTTCAACATATGAGTTTTGGGAAGACACAAACTTTCAGACCATAGCAATTCTAAAGGCCAAAGTATTAAATCCACCTCTTACCATCCTCATTAGACACTGAGATTCTTAAATCAGAGACTGTTGTTAAGTCACGTCCATCAGCTGTACCATCCTACATCTTACTCAGGGTAGGTGCTTAATAGAGCAATATTTGATGATTCATTGATTATCTTTTTTTTTTCTTTTTTTGAGACGGAGTCTCTCTCTGTGCCCAGGCTGGAGTTTAGTGGTGCGATCTCAGCTCACTACAAGCTCTGCCTCCTTGGTTCATGCCATTCTCCCGCCTCAGCCTCCCAAGTAGCTGGGACTACAGGTGCCCACCACCACGCCTGGCTATTTTTTTTTTGTAATTTTAGTAGAGACAGGGTTTCACTGTGTTAGCCAGGATGATCCCCATCTCCTGACCTCGTGATCTGCCCGTCTCGGCCTCCCAAAGTGTGGGGATTATAGGCATGAGCCACCGCGCCCAGCCGATTCATTGATTATTTTAAAGGACAGGTGAAAGAGTTAGTGCCTTAAAGGAGAAGTAATAACTCACTTCTGTGAGTTCAGATTGGTATTGAAGGGACTGGGTCTTGTTCATTTTTGTAGGTTGAATGTTCCATGCATTCACTCAATAAATTAATATTTATTCGACGAGTGGTTGTATAAGCAAATGAACAGGAAAACCTCAAGGATCTCCTCAATAGGAGTCCACTGGCCTCTCCTTGGATTCATTCAGTTCAATGTGAATACCCCATAAACAATGCTAGAGAAGATATGATTTTCAAATTGCAGATGACAGGATGTGAGTTTATTAATACCATACTTCACTAATTCTAAGATTCACATTTTAACTTCTAAAATCAGATGCATCCTACAATCAGTTGCATCCCACAGTTTAATGGGCAGTATTCTTTCGTCTTAATGGTAATTTTTTAAAATGCATCTTACAATTAAAGGAGTTTTCTATTGGAGGAAATATGGTATATTGGTTGATGTAATCCAAATCAAAGACTATCAACAGGATAGAACAAATAGGAGTGACTTGAACAAGATGGAATTTTGTGGTGATAAACAGTATAGTCCTGCACTTAAGTTCAAAAAATCAATTGCCCAAGTAAAAGATGAAGACAAGTTGGCTTAAATTCAGTTCCTGTCAGGTTTGAGTAGACTGCTAAGGAAGTCAATAGCCATGTCACTGCCCAAAAGCTAATGCAATTATAGGCTGTGCTAATAGAAATATAGTGTCCCCAAACAGGCAGAAATATCTCATGGTAATGTTCTTTGGTCAGATCGAGTTTGAAATCTCTTCTTGCCATATTTTAAGAGGCACATTAACAAACTGGAGCATCTGCTTTTATTGAAATGGTGCTTTGGAGTTAAGCCCTAGATCTACAATGAGAGATGACTTTAAAAGAAACAATTTGAGTAAATGTGGTATTGAATTTATCATAAGGAAATTGTTAGATGCATTCTTCTCTGGGAGAACCCAGGAGAAAATTTTCTTTTCTGTTCATGTCCAGGGATAGCTATGTTTCCTGTTTGCTTTTATGAAGACTGAATTGTACAACTGTCCCTGTTTCCCTTTCTGCTCTGGCTGCCAGTAAGTTCAAAAGGCAAATTTAGAGCCTAATACCTAGCCAGGTTTAGAGATCTGTATGGCATGTGTTTGTACACTACACTTACCTTGGGTTAATATTTCCTGCGCTTATTTCTCTACGCTAATATTTCCTCCATTACTTTTATAATCCTGCTGTATCATTTACGCTTTTGCAAACTCCTTCAAGTCTCCTTTGGGATACGCTGGGGATATGAATGAATAAACACCAAAAATAACCAAGTAAAAAATGGATGCATATTCAGAGGAGAGCAACTGGGGAGACAAGTGATGAGGAAATTGTTCCCTAGAGATATGCTGAAGGAACCGGAACTATTGGGAAAGCAGAAGACTGATTGGGGAATGAGAGTAATCCTACACACATTGACAGGCCTATCATACTGGAAACAGATTAAATATATTCGGTGTGACTCTAAGTAAAATCAGTGAATGTTAGGGAGTGAGTTGTGTTTATTTTCTTTATATAAAAGAAAAAGTTGCTAACAATTTGAGCTGCCCAAAATTAGAATGGCTGCATTGTGAGGAACTGCGCTCCTGTTTGTGGAAGTGCTTAAGTTAAGGCCGGATGGCCACCTGTCAAGGATGTGAAAGATGGGATTCCCGAAGGATCCCGGAAGTCTCTCCTGACTGTGAGTCAACATTCTGTGAAATGGAGGCTGAGGTGTGGGAAGAAGACACAAGCTGAGGGAAGGGGGTTTGGCCAAGAACCTTGCCCTTGTGGAATGGGATTCAGGGAGACAAAGGCCTCTAGGGAAAGAGAGGTCACTTCCCAGGGAGAGCTGTCCTCCTGCCCATGGAGATGTTCTTCCACGCACAATTCCCACACTGGAAACAGCACAAAGACAAATCTGGAACACAGACATGAGCACTGAGAAGCACAGGCCTCCAACCGGCCTTCCTACTCTCCGTAGTCCCCTCAATCAGGGACAGGAAAGTGGCACTCTCAATTCCCTAGAGGTCTTTTATATTCCCTTTCCTGGGTTCAAATTCCATCCTTGCCTCTGATTGGCTAACAATTACCTCATTGTCTTTTCACTTTGCTTAGAAAATCACATCTGCCTTCTCCACCCCCTTTCCTCCTTTCCCAATGCCTCTTACTCCAAAATGACAGCATCTTTCCCTTGTTGTGTATTCCTGCCCTCAAGTTCACAACTCCCCATTGTCTTCGACCTGATGTCCCAGGGCTTTCAGCTTCTCTTTCCTGACTGCATTAGCCATGCAGATTTATGCAGTGCTTCTCTCAATCCTCAACCATCTTCCCTGCTATGTTAATATTCAATGTTTTCCTTTCCCTCAACTCTGCTTTTAGCAGATCTTATTCCAAACTGCCTCAGAGCCACTCCCAGCTTGGTGGGGGCAGCTGGGTGTGGTGAGCACAGGACACTCCTTTGGACAGATGGACGGGCGGAGGGACAGGAAAACACCCCCAGCCCCGGCTCAGCTGCTGAGTGATTTAGCCAAGAGTAGGAGGGGAGGAATGAGACAGCTCCACCAGCCCAGGCTAAAAACAGACCTGGCCTCCTCCAAATGTTCCACAGATTAGGACCCTCTTCCTCCCTTCTCCATTCCTACCGTCTCTCCAAACCTCAAATCCTGCAGCCACTGTGTAGCTTCTTTCCCCGTCAAGGCCACTCAGGATGTTGATCTTAATTTGATTTTGACAGACACAAAGAAGAGGAGGGGGAGGGAGTCCACCGTGTGATCTGTCCTCCCCTCTTCTCCCACCTCTCAGGGAGGCCAGGGCCCAGCCAGCAGGGCCTACAGCTTTGGTATAATTTACAGCCTGAGACCTCAGAAGACTGGAACCCAGCCAAGGCCATAAACTTTGCTCCGAGTGCTGTGTGACAGTTTATGGTGAAGGGCAGACGGGACTTGCTGGCTCCGGGCCTGCCCCTTCCTTGCAGAGCACCCTTCTGCCGCTCCTCTCACCAGCAGGCGGTGGTGACGTGCTGAATGGCAAATGGGAAGCAGATCTGGGTCCTCACACTTGGTTCCTGTGTCCTGGGATCCCCACACACCCTGGCCATCATATACCCAGATCCCAACACACCTAGCTCCCCACACACTTAGTTCCCCACACACCCTGGCCCTCACATACCCCATATACCCAGGTCCCTACACATCCTGGTCCTCACACACCAAGGTCCTCACACACACAGATCCTCACACACCCAGGTCATCGCACACCCAGGCCCTTGCACACCCTGGTCCTCTCAGACCCTGGTCCTCAAACACCCAGGTCCTTGCATCTTCTGGTCCTCCTATGTGGGCCTGTGAGGCACACGCACAGAGAATAGAGTGTCACAGAGTAGGCACATTAACCCATAGCAAAGGTGGGCCGTCAGGAAGGGGTGGAGGTGCTTCTCTGACTCCCATTCTGTCTACTGAGAAATGGTATGCAAATGAACTTCAGGAGCAGCTTTGAGGGAAAAGGACCACAAAGTAAGTCACTTGAAGAGGATATGAAGAGGAAAAGGGGCAGGCACTTGTTTATGCAAGTATAATCCAAATGTAAGGTCTCTACCAGCATTTGTCTAAACAACACTGTCACTGTCTCATTTTAAAACAAGGGATGGAACCTATCCTAGCCTCCTTTGACTACAGGAAACTTGTTTTTCCCTCACATTTCACCCCATGTATTTCTGAGGTAATCCCCATCCCTCAAAGTCTTCCCTGGTTGGCACAGCCCCCTTGGCCGGACCCTGTCTCCAGTCACAGCTTACTCCACTGCAGTCCCTCAACCACCCTTGGGAGCATTTTTCTCCTGACTCTCTCAAGCTGGCCACAGGTCCTTCCCTCCATTCCCCACCATGACAGCAAAAACCAGACTGTTAATCTTTAACAACATTCATACCTAAAGCTTAGGTTAAGGGTATTACAACACAGCCACAAAAATAACATAAACCTTCATGTCAGATAGAGGAGAAAACAGAATCTGCAATCCTCGCCTGCTTATAGAATGCCACCCTGTCCACCTCCCAGCCTGTTCACTCAGGAAGAAGCCAACTTTTCTCTCCCCATGTCTGAGCTCTGCAATCACTTACAGCCTACGTAGAGCCTCTCACCCCAGCACCCCTGCACAAAGCCCTGAGCTCCACTTCTTAAGGCTCATGGAAAGGAAACTGCAACTCTTCTTGTCCCACTTAGGCCTCATTTCCTGTCTCAGGCATTATCTGTTCCAAGGGTGATTAACAGTGGGATGGTTCACTCACTTCAGAACCACGAGGATGACTCATCCAACATCCTGGCCTCTGGTTTCCTCCATCTGCTCACCTCCAGCAACCTTTTCCTTCACTCCATCTCAGCCACCGATACCTGTAATCAGCTTAGACTTTGTCATCACCAAGAAGAGCACCAGCTCTGAAATTTCCCTCTCAGAAATCCCCACTAGACCATGAAAAGACATGGAGGGACTGTAAATGAAAGAAGCCAACCTGAAAAGGTTACATGCTGTATAATTTCAACTAAATGACACTGGAAAAGACAAAACTATGGAGATTAAAAGGAAAGGTGTTTGCCAGAGGTTTGGGAGAAGGGAGGGATGAAGAGGTTGAGTATAAAGTATTTTTAGGGCAGTGAAATGATACTGTGTGATACCCTACTGGAGTGTACATGTCATTATACCTTTGTCAGGACCCACAGAATATACAACACCAAGGGTGAACCGTAATGTGAACTATGGACTTTGGGTGTGTCTTACCTGGGCTGGGTAATTTACAAAGAGGTTTACTTGGCTCAGAGCTCTGTAGGCTGTACAGGAAGCATGGCGCCAACACCTGCTTGTAATGAGGGCCTCAGGCTGCTTCCACTCATGGTAGAAGGCGAAGGGGAGCCAGCTCATGCAGAGATTATATGGCAAGAAAGAAAGATGAGTTGCCGGTCTCTTTTTAGCAACCAGCTCTCACTGGAACTAATAAAGCAAGAACTTACTTATTTCCATGAGGACGGCATCACAGCCTTCATGAGGGATTCACCCATGATCCAAACACCTCCCGCTAGGCCCCACCTCCATCCAGCATTGGGGATCAGATTTCAGCATGAGACGTGGAGGGGACAAATGTCCAAACTGTATCAAGGTAATAATGATGTGTCAATGGAGGTTCATCTGGAGGTTCATCACTTGTAACAAATGTACCACTCTGGTGGGGTGTGTTGATAGCAGGGTTGGTTGTGCACATATGAGGGCAGAGGGTATATGGGAAAGCTCTGTACTTTCTGTTCAGTTTTGCTGTGGATCTAAAACTCTAAAATCAAAGTAGACTTTAAAAAAAATCTCAACTAATTTCCTGTCCTTCTCTTCCACTTGCTCTAGTGCCCTTTTGGCTGTGACTCTTTAATTACATTGAGACACATCATGTGTCACTCTTTAGCAGGCCTCTTGTCTTCACTGCATTCCTGATCCGACTTACAGCCCAAAGCCCACCCTGATAAACACTACCTCACAAATACCCTCCATTTCCTCATCCTTTCTCTTTTGGCAAAAACCTCTCTCTGACAACCTCAATAACTGTTTTTTCTTTGCCTGTACCCAATGTGCCTAAATAAAATATTTCTTTTTTTTTTTTTGAGACGGAGTCTCGCTCTGTCACCCAGGCTGGAGTACAGTGGCGCGATCTCAGCTCACAGCAATCTCTGCCTCCGGGATTCAAGCGATTCTCCTATCTCCCAAGTAGCTGGGATTACAGGCGCGCACCACCACACCCAGCTAATTTTTTGGTATTTTTAGTAGAGACAGGGTTTCACCATGTTGGTCAGGCTGGTCTCGAACTCCTGATCCGCCCACCTCGGCCTCCCAAAGTGCTGGGATTACACGCGTGAGCCACCGCACCCGGCCAAATAAAATATTTCTAAAGAAAATCTTGTATCAGGCTGACCCTCACATTTTGAATTCATGACCAGAAGCCTGACCAGAGGGCTCAAAGCTGCCCTCAACACTGACTGTTTCCCACTCTCTGGAGTAACTAACTCATATCTTCTTGTTCCTACCTTAGACTTTCTACATTTTCTGCCACTGCACCCTCTTCAGCAGGTGAACTCACCTCATACTACATGGAAAAAATAGAAGCTTTCAAATAGGAATGGTCTTATCTTCCCATCACCAAATCTAGAGTCCAGCCTGCATTCCCACGTACCTCCTCTTCTTCAGGCCAGGTAAGTAGGTCGAAGTGTCCTTGCCATAAACAAAGCCTCATCCTTGGTTTGAGGTGTAGACTCAGTCTTTTTTGCTCCTCCTTGTGGACATGGCCCCTGCAGAGATCCCTGATACCTCCTGCATCACCAAGCTCTTGCTTTACGGGGTCATTTGCATCACTTTACAAACATACTCATCTTTAAGAAGAAAAAAGACAGGGGAAGAGATGTTCAACATCATTAATCATTAGACAAATGATTAGTGGAGCGATCTTGGCTCACTGCAACCTCCACCTCCTGGGTTCAAGCAATTCTCCTGCCTCAGCCTCCCAAGTAGCTGGGATTACAGGCACCCGCCACCATGCCCAGCTAATTTTTTTGTATTTTTAGTAGAGAGGAGGTTTCACCATGTTGGCCAGGCTGGTCTCGAACTCCTGATCTTAAGTGATCCGCCTGCCTTAGCCTCCCAAAGTGCTAGGATTACAGGCGTGAGCCACCATGCCTGGCCTTCCTTCCCTTCATTTCTAATTTCAACTCTTCTTTCTCTCCCTTCCACATAGACACCCATTCAAATATGTTTTGCCTAAGTCCTTGAATGTGCATTATTTCTGAAAAAGAAAAGGTGCTGTATAGCTATGTTTCTAATGTACACAAATAGTACAGTGCTATACTATACAAATAGTATACAAATAGTATACTCTCTATACAGATAGAATAGCACTGTACTATTGTGCTATACTACTATTTGTGTAGTACAGCACCAGCCTAAAAGACAGAGAGCACAGTGGTCAGAATGTAGGCTGGAATCCCAGCTCTGCCACTTACTCACTGGGTGACTTTAAGTAAGCTACTTAATGCTCAGTGTTTCCATTCCATGTTTGTAAAATAAGGATTTATTCAACAAACATTCACAAATATTTATTGAGAGCCTTCTAAGTGCCAGCCATATAGACTGGGTAATTTATAAATAATAGAAATTTATTTCTCAGAGTTCTGGAAGCTGGGAATCCAAGACCAAAATGCCAGCAGATTCTAAGTCTGGTGAGGGTGCACTCTCTGCTTCATAAATGGGTCTCTTGCCGCAAAAAAATCTGTTTGCTCCTCCAGATTCATCAAACATCTCCTGACTATGAGGAGTCCCTTGGGAATTCAGAGAAAGAAAAAGAGTGAGCTAGTTGCTCCCTGAGAGCAGTTGCCTTGGATTGGCTCTTTTCTTCACAGAAGGTCAGTGCTTCTCGAATGGTGGCCAACTCTATGAAATTCTATCTCCATCTTTTTGGCCTAAGGAAAGTGACAGACTTACTGCTGCTAGTCTTGAGTTTTTGCACCATCTCTACTATTTCTCTATACGTGCTATCTTAAACAACCCTTCTCTCTCTCTCTCTGTCTCCCTTTCTCTCTGTCTCTCTCTCTCTCTCACACACACACACACACACACACACACACACAGTTGTCCTAAGTTGAATATATCATATTTTTCTACTGGGACTCTGACTGATACATTGACTAATCTCATTTATTGAAAAGCAAAATGCAAATTAAAACCACAACGAAGTATAACTTAATTCTCACCAGAATGGCTAAAGTAAAAAAGACTGATAAAACTGAGTGTTGGCAAGGTTATGGAAAAAAAACAGGGACTCTCATACACTGTTGGCAAAGTGTAAACTGGCACAACTACTTTGGAAAACAGACTGACTTTATCTGGAAACGTGAACATGAGCTCAGTAATCTTACTTCTACATCCATATCCTAGGGCGTGGTTCTCAAACTTTCACCTGCCATTAGCACACCCAGTGGGCTTGTTAAAACACAGATTGCGGCCGGGCGCGGTGGCTCACGCCTGAAATCCCAGCACTTTGGGAGGCCGAGGTCGGCCGATCACGAGGTCAGGAAATCGAGACCATCCTGGCTAACACAGAGAAACCCCGTCTCTACTAAAAATGCAAAAAAAAAATTAGCAGGGCGTGGTGGCGGGCGCCTGTAGTCCCAGCTACTCGGGAGGCTGAGGTAGGAGAATGGCGTGAACCCGGGAGGCGGAGCTTGCAGTGAGCCAAGATCGCGCCACTGCACTCCAGCCTGGGCGACAGAGCGAGACTCCGTCTCAAAAAAAAAAAAAAAAAAAAAGAAAAACACAGATTGCTGGGCCCCTCTGCCAGTGTTTCTAATTCAAGTCTGATGCAGCAGTTGAGATTTTGCATTTCTCATGAAGTTCCCGGGTGCTCCGATGCTGGGACTACATTTTGAGAATCGAGGCTCTAGAAAAGTTCTTGCACATGTGCACCAGGTGCCATAGCACCGTTGTCTTAATTCTTTTTTAAAAACTGGAAATAATTCAAACGTTCTTCAACTGTAAATTGGACAAATAAATTATCATATATGAAATAATAGCACTACAAAGGCATGAAACACTGCAACAAACATTAACATGGATGACTCATGAGGCAAAACTAAGAAAATTATTTTAGGAATACATAGATGTTAAAAGTATTAAGACAAGAAAGAGAAGAGTAATCAAAAATTATCATGGTAGTTACCTCTATAGGAAAGGGAGGAGATGTGATTGGAAGACACACACACAGAGTCTTTGATGTTACTATCAATGTTGTATTCTGACTAGTGACCAATTATGCAGATGTTTGTTCTACAGTTATTCTTTGAGGTGAATATAGCTTTCTTGAACCAGGCTGTGAGAAACATTGCCCCAGACCCTCAAAATGAATCCATCAAAAGCTGAAAACTCCTCACCAGTACTTTCCCCCATCTGGTTCTCTCATTTCGGAAAGTGAATAGGACATCAATAGTCTAAGATGTCCCACCAGCCCAGAGGAAAGGTGGGCTGGTCTGGCCTCCCACCATCTTTTGAGTCTCCTCTGAGCAAACTGCTGGGGCAGGAACACACATTCACACTTCCACAGGGACAAGTCACAATATATAAATAGTGCATGTTATCTAAATCCACGTTTAGGAAAGAAATATTTTTCTATCAGAAACACGATAGTACAGATGCGATATTTCCCACAAAAAAAGAGATATATTTTTCATTATTATGCACTGTAGTTTAGTTCCCAAGAGCCAGGCTCTCAAACCTGTCATTCTAGAAAAGGGTCATTGTTCTATATTTGCATAACCAAAGGGTATGCTTTTCCAGAACAATGAAGCAGTCTGCCTCCAAGTTAACCCAAGGCAGAAAACTGCTTCCAGCCTTCAAATGAAATGGGTAAGTTCTTACTTCAGTAAGAATTAGGAAGTCTCTGTTTTTCCCTTTCTTCTTCTCTCCCTCCCCTTTCTTCCTTTACATTAGCAATAAATTATTTTCTCACTCCAAAGTCACTTCCATTTGTGGATATTCTTGCCCTGTTAGAAAGTTCTTTCTTTATTGAAATATTTCTCCTAGGGAGTATTGAGCTGGCTGGTTTTGTTTCTGCCCCTTGGGGTGATTGTAAATCTAATCCCTCTTCAACGTGACAGCCTTTCAAATACTGTAGGTTAAGATCCTTGCTGCATCTTCCCTGAGTTTTCTTTTTCTCTTAGTCCCTCAGCGGTCTCCCCTAGGGCAGCTTTGAACCCCTTCTCCATTCTGGTGGATGTGTTCTTAGGCTCCAATTTGTTACTCCCAAACATAAAGTGGGGACCTCAGACCTGAAGGCAAGTTCCAGTTGTGGAGAAGGAAAAAATGCTTTGTCTCTACCTATCTTAGGTTAATTGGCTGAGGCCCAGCAAATTAGATGGACAAAAGACATATTAGCAAGAGTAAAACAAACAGAAGTTTACTAACATGTGTATCACGCATACAACTGGGAGCACCCAGTGATGAGTAACTCAAAGGGGTAGTTAGAACTTGGGCTTAGAGAGCATCTTAGCAAAGAAGAGTTTTGAAAAAAAGAAAGCGACAAGACAAAAGAAAAGGGCTTTGAGCTTCTAGTAGTGGCAATTGTGTGCAAATACATGGAAAGTAGATAAGGTTTAGTTTTAGCAAGGTTTGCAGAGATTTCTCTGGGCCATAAGGACCTAGAGTTGTCTCTGGTGATTAATTTCTGTCTTTCCTGTTAGAGAGGGGAGAGGGGACACCTTTACAAATTTATGTTCTGCTTTTAGGCAAATAAGGGGAGGGCAGAGAGCTTCTCATGTGTCTGTTTCTTCTCAATTGCCTTCAGCTCAAAATAATCCTTATGCTGTATTTTGGGGTGGCATTTTCTGCCACCCTGCACAGCCATAATGTGACTTCCAGCCTAGACTGAAGCAGGATTATCAAACCACCAGTCCTAGATATTATACACTTATTGACGACATAGTTTTAAGCATGATAATGTACAGAGAAGCAATAATTGACTGATGCCATGAATAGGTACTAGAGAGAGAAAAGGAGGAAGAAATTCGTTTGTCTTTTAAAAACCAAAAGCTATTGCAACCATTTTTGTGAAATGTTTATATTAATGCCTAGTTGTCATGCAGCACAATAACAGCTGATGTCAAAGCCTGAAGGGCTGCCAAACAAATGAGGGATTTGTCAGATTATATTTGCCATGCATTGGACTTGACAACAGCAGTTAACTCCAGATAAGTGGTCTCAGTCTTCATAGCGTGGTGCTCATTGTGTTAGTAACAGATAAACTCTGAAGGCTCAATGATTCAACACAATAAAAGTTTATTTCTTGTTTCTTTACTATCCAGCGTGGGGCTCTTTGTATGAGTAGCTGTCTCCTAAGCAGAGATTCAGGGATCCAGCCTCCTTCTCTGCCGTTGTCAACAGGCAGTTCCCAAAGTTGTCAAGGAGATGGAGTGGGGAAAAGGGGGATCTATTCCAGTTAACTAATCAGAGGGAGAAAGAGCACGGGTGGTCATCCTGGGAGGACTTCAGGGCCAGGTATGGGAGTAGAGGGCATCACTTCTGCCTAAAATCTATTGCTATGACTCAGTTACAGGGATAACCTAACTACAGGGCGGCTGGAAATGCAGTCTATCTATGTGCCCAAGAAAAAGAACCTATTTCTTATCTCCTAACAATCCAAAGTCAGGTTCCTGTATGGGTGGCAAATAATATCTTCCTATTATTGCAACAGTAGTTTTGACCTCATGGGTTTCTGAAAGGGTTTCAGAGATGTCAGGGGTCTCTGAGCCATACTTTGAAACCACTTTCCTAGAACATCAGATGACCTTAGGTAGGCTTATTAAACAACATTCCAGTGTGGCATTAAAAGGATATGCAGTTATCTTTTGCCTTCCTAAACATTTCACATTCAAGGTTAAAATGCCCTTCAGTTATCCTCCTTCCCCAGGCTCAATACTGAGTTCCAAGGAATGTAGGCAACTGCTTCCCTTCCACACTGGGAGGCTCGTATAACTGGCAGCTGAGAGAGGCAGATCTGCTTCTTGGTCCTGGATCCTTCTTGGTGCTATGCTCATGGCTGTGGCTTATGACCTCTTCCCACCTGTTTCTTTCAGCTCAGACAGTGTGTGGTCCTCCGTGGGGCAGATCTCAGCAGCCTGTCCCTGCTGATTCACTTCTCACCTCTCCTCCTTGGCAATGACAGCCACCAGAGGAGCAGCCATGCTCCCCTGACTCTTAGCAGGAAGTCCACCTGACACCCCTCAGACCAGTGCCTCTTCTTCTTGACTTCCTGACAGTCACTGCCCTCCTGCTCTGCCCAAACAAATTGAGTGGTTGAGAGAAAGGTGAAGCAGACCCCGTCTCTCATTCTTAGTGATTCCTGCTACCTGAGTTTCTTCTGCCAAACAACACTGTCCCCTCCCTCACCATTCAGGCCTGGTGTCTCGTGCCTCAGGAGCCCATGCAGCCCTCTTCACCCCTCCTCCTGCCCAGATGGCACAGGTACATCTGTGCATCTTCCAACATCCTAGACAGGAAGTTCCCTAGGGACCAAGGCAATTCCTTATTGGACCCTTCCCCTTTAGCTCCTTTAGGTAGGGGATAAAACCCGTAGCTCACACACTGTTGTTGGAACTGTCTCCCTTGCTTCTCTTGCCGGTCGTCTTTCTGTAGGTGTGTGTCTGGGGTGTGGAGGGGCCTGGGGGACAGAAACCTGTTCTGCCTGCTTGTGCTTCCTTTCAAGTCTCTTTAGTTTCACTAGAGGTGGTGCCTTTGGAACCCTGAAGTCAGGAATCATGCACGTTTTCCACGGGTTTAGCCCTTGCCTGACAACTCCCCCAGGGGCAAATGGCAGGATCACATCTCAGTGTTCAAATTCCAGTTGTGGCGGCAGAAAAAAATAAAACATTCTGGTTAATGTCTCAAATTATTAGTCTGCTGTGTACTAACATGAGTGTAAATGTGTTCAGTTGTTCCTGGGCAACACTTATACTTTAGGGCACTTTTGGGAGAGAGCAGGACTTGTTCCAAAGGCCTGGCTTCAAGTGGGTACTTGGGGTTGCCTGCTGCAGTGTGCAGGCTGCCCTCGAGGCCAGTGGGCAGGGTATTCAGGGAATATGAGGGGAGAGGAAGGCAGGAACTGAAAACACCCCATAGAGGAAGATGAGAGGAGCTGGGTACCTTCCAGGCCGTTTTATCTGGAAAATCCTTGTCTTCCAGTCCCAGCTCTTGCCCTCAGCTCCCCATTTTGCTGAAGTTGAGCCAGGCCTCTTTCTTCCCCAGTGCTCTGCCTCTGGTGTTTTTTCTCAATCTTGACAGGGTTGCTGGGTAGAAGCAACTCAAGTAGCAGGAAGAGCTAAGAATGAGAGACGAGGCCTGCTTTACCTTTCAGCCACTCTGTCCTCAGATACCCACAGGGACTCAGGCCCAAGCCCAGCAGAAATGCCAGGTGATGTTTTGTCAGGATATCCCAGTTTCTGAACACTGATCAACATCTGCTCCAATACCCAAAAACTCACATGCAGGAATGCCACAGCCTGGAGAGGCCCTAAGGACTCCCAGGGAGTGTTAGATAAGCTCAAAATAATTCCTCCCTGAGGAAGCTGGCTAGGGACACATCTCTCCCTGAATTGTAAGTGCTTTTGTTGTGCTGAACAGAGAACCCTGTCCCTGAGGGAGAAGGCTGGTACTACCTTACCAGCCCCTGGGCCAGTGAGAAGCAGAGCCATGGGAAAGAGGCCAACCCTCCTGAGAGGGAGGCGGTCATGAGGGTGGAGGGAGGATGACATGGTTTGGCTGTGTCCCCACCCAGATCTCATCTTGAGTTCCCACATGTTGTGGGAGAGACCCGGTAGGAGGCAATTGAATCTGGGGGCAGGTCTTTCCCATGCTGTTCTCGAGATAGTGAATAAGTCTCACAAGATATGATGGTTTTTTGTGTTTTTGTTTGTTTGTTTGTTTTGTGAGACAGAGTTTCACTCTCGTTGCCCAGACTGGAGTGCAATGGCACGATCTCAGCTCACCGCAACCTCTGCTCCCAGGTTCAAGCAATTCTCCTACTTCAGCTCCCAGGTAGCTGGGATTACAGGCATGCACCACCACACCCGGCTAATTTTTTATTTATTTATTTATTTTTAGTAGAGACGAAGTTTCTCCATGTTTATCAGGCTGGCCTTGAACTCCCTACCTCAGGTGATCCGCCTGCCTCAGCCTCCCAAAGTGCTGGGATTACAGGCATGAGCCACCAATCCCGGTTGATCTGATGGTTTTATAAGGGGAAGTTTCCCTGCATAAGCTCTCCCTTTGACTGCTGTCATCCACATAAGATATGACTTGTTCCTCCTTGCCTTCCACCATGATTGTGAGGCCTTCCCAGCCATGTAGAACTATAAGTCCATTAAACTTCTTTCTTTTGTAAGTTGCCCAATCTCGGGTATGTCTTTATCAGCAGTGTGAAAACAGACTAATGCAGTAAATTGGTACCAGTAGAGTGGGGCACTGCTGAAAAGGTACCCAAAAATGCGGAAGTGACTTTGCAACTGGATAACAGGCAGAGTTTGGAACAGTTTGGAGGGCTCAGAAGAAGACAGGAAAATGTGGGAAAGTTTGGAACCCCCTAGAGACTTGCTGAATGGCTTTGACCAAAATGCTGATAATGATATGGACAATGAAATCCACGCTGAAGTGGTCTCAGCTGGAGATAAGGAACTTGTTGGGAACTGGAGCAAAGGTGTCTCATTATGCTTTAGCAAAGAGACTGGCAGCATTTTGCCCCTGCCCTAGAGATTTGTGGAACTTTGAGAGAAATGACTTAGGGTACTTGGCAGAAGAAATTTCTAGGCAGCAAAGCATTCAAGAGGTGGCTTGGGTGCTGTTAAAGGCATTCAGTTTTAAAAGGGAAACAGAGCATACGAGTTTGAAAAATGTACAGGTTGACAATACAACAGAGAAGAAAATCCCATTTTCTGAGGAGAAATTCAAGCTGGTTGCAGATATTTGCATAAGTAAGGAGGAGCCAAATGTTAAACCCCAAGACAATGGGGAAAAGGTCTCCAGGCCATGTCAGAGACCTTTGCAGCTGCCCCTCTCATCACAGGCCTGGAGGTTTAGGATAAAAAAATGGTTTCATGGGCTGGGCCCAGGGTCCTCCTGCTGTGTGTGGTCTAGAGACGCGGTGCCCTGTGTCCCAGCTGCTCCAGCTGTGACCAAAAGGGGCCAAGGTACAGTTTGGGTTGTTGCTTCAGAGGGTGGAAGCCCCAAGCCTTGACAGCTTCCATGTGGTGTTGAGCCTGAGGGTGCACAGAAGTCAAGAATTGAGGTTTGGGAACCTCCACCTAGATTTCAGAGGATGTATGGAAATACCTGGATGCCCAGGTAGAAGTTTGCTACAGGGGCAGGGCCCTCATGGAGAACCTCTGCTAGGGCAGGACGAAAGGGAAATATGGGGTCGGAGCCCCCACACAGAGTCCCTATTGGGGCACTGCCTAGTGGAGCTGTGAGAAGAGAGCAACCATCCTCCAGACCCCAGAATGGTAGATTCACCAACAGCTTGTACCATGTGCCTGGAAAAGCCACAGACACTCAAAGCCAGCCCACAAAAGCAGCCAGGAGGGGGGCTATACCCTGCAAGGCCACAGGGACAAAGCTGCCCGAGGCTGTGGGAGTCTACCTCTTGCATCAGTGTGACCTGGATGTGAGACATGGAGTCAAAGGAGATCATTTTGGAGCTTTAAGATTTGACTGCCCTGCTGGATTTTTGACTTGCATGGGGCCTGTAGACCCTTTGTTTTGGCCAATTTCTCCCATTTGGAATGTCTGTATTCACTCAATGCCTGTACCTCCAATGGTATCTAAGAAGTAACTAACATGCTTTTGATTTTATAGGCTCATAGGCGGAAGTCTCAGATGAGACTCTGGACTGTGGACTTTTGAGTTAATGCTGAAATGAGTTAAGACTTTGGGGGGCTGTTGGGAAGGCATGATTGGTTTTGAAATGTGAGGACATGAGATTTGGGAGGGGCCAGGGCAGAATGATATGGTTTGGCTCGGTCCCCACCGAAATCTCATCTTGAATTCCCACATGTTGTGGCAGGGACATGGTAGGAGGTAATTGAATCATGGGGGCAGGTCTTTCCCATGCTATTCTCGAGATGGTGAATAAGTCTCATGAGATCTGATGGTTTTATAAGGGGGAATTTCTCTGCACAAGCTCTGTCTTTGCCACCATCCACGTAAGATGTGATTTGCTCCTCCTTGCCTTCCACCATGATTGTGAAGCCTCCCCAGCCACATGGAACTATAAGTCCATTAAACCTCTTTCTTTTGTAAATTGCCCAGTCTTGGGTATGTCTTTATCAGCAGCGTGAAAAAGGACTAATACAGAGAGGACTTACAGAGTCAGACACAGGGACATCATTACTGTGTAGCTGGCACAGAAGGGAACTCCAAGAAAGAATTTCTAGCAGCATGCCACAGACACTGGGGTACCACACACCCTTCACGGGTGTGCCACCAAACACAGATCAGTGTGTAAAATGTGGTTCTGATACAATCGATGACAGATATTGAACAGACAGTGGGACGTGGAGTAGAATGGAATATAATTTCCTGCAAAAAGTGGTAGAGGGCAAGGCGGTGGCAAAGACATTTCTCAATTTGACTCAAAATGGAGAATATTGCCCCCTGAGGATATGTGTCCAGCCAAGGCAGGGAATAATTATACTCAAATTGTGACCCTAGGGTTAAGGACAGCCAAAAGACCAGGAGGATGGCAGTAGATATCATTGCATTTCTTCACATGTACCAGGAAAAATCCTAGTATTTAAAAGTGTGCCAGCATGCTGATTTGGACATCACAGGGAGTAAAATGGTAAAACATTGGAGCCAGGTGCGGTAGTGCACATCTGTAATTCCAGCCACTCAGGAGGCTGAGGTTAGAGGATCACTTGAGCCCAAGAGTTTGAGACCAGGCTGGGCAACATGGTAAGACACCCATCTCAAAAATAAATAAATAAATAAATTAATTAAAATATTGGAATAATACAGAGACTATTATGGCCCCTGCACCAGATGCCTTATACCTTCATAAAGCACTCCGTATTTGAGAGCACTCTTTTGCATGATTGAATAATTTATAATATATACATTATATTTCTCAGTTTTTCAAAAACAAACAGCAGAATGGTTAAATAAAAAAGGACTGGAAGGCTGGGCACGGTGGCTCACGCCTGTAATCCCAGCACTTTGGGAGGCCAAGGCAAGTGGATCATGAGGTCAGGAGTTCGAGACCACTCTGGCCAAGATGGTGAAACCCCGTCTCTACCAAAAATACAAAAAATTAGCTAGGTGTGATGGTGGGCGTCTGTCATCCCAGCTACTCAGGAGGCTGAGGGAGGAGAATTGTGTGAACTCAGGAGGTGGAGGTTGCAGTGAGCAGAGATTACACCATTGCACTCCAGCCCAGGCAACAGTGCAAGACTCCATCTCAAAAAAAAAAAAAAAAAAAAAGGACTGGAAATAAATTAATCACCATATTAATGGTGGTAATTCCCAGTTGTAAGAATATGAATGATACTTCTTTTCTTTTTTGTACTTTCTATATTTTTTAATTTTCTAAAAATAAAATGAAAAGACATAAAAATAATAAAAGAAATGCAAACAAACTGATTGAAACTCCTAGGGTTTCATAAATGTTGTCTCATTTAATCCTCACAACATCTCTATGAGACACAAATTATTTTTCTTATTTTCAAATGGGGAAACTGAGGCTAGGGCTGTTAAACTCTTTAAGGTCACGCAGCTATAAGTGAATTAATTGGAACTTGAACCCAGGTCTTTTGACTGTAGATTTCATGCTCCTTCTTCCACATCCCATTCCCTCTGCAAGAACCACATATTCTTCTAACAGCTAAAATAACAGGATATATTAGAAGGAAAGCCACTGGTCCTCTTCTGCTATTAGCCAGAATGAGTGAAGAACTTCAAACTCCAACAAGTGTCTTGGAAAGTGTACTAGGTCATACCAGACTACGAGACAGGTGACTCAGGATATTTGACGCCTGTCAAAAAATGACCAGGGCTTGCCCACGGACTCGAGGGGCCCTCAGATCACAGCCTAGAAGAACTAGGTCCTTATTTATGAAATCTCTTCTGTATAATACATATAATGCATAAGTATACATGCAATCTTGATCTGTCACCTACGTAGGGAAGGCCTTTGAGGTCTTTATTCCAGCTACTATTTCTGAGATACAAATTAGCCCAAAACAACACCTTAAAACTACTATATTATTTTGTGGGGTTTTTTTTGTTGCCGTTTTGTTTGTTTGTTTTTGAGACAGAGTCTCACTCTGTCGCCCAGGCTGGAGTGCAGTGGCCCGATCTTGGCTTACTGCAACCTCTGCCTCCCAGGTTCAAGCAATTCCTGCCTCAGCTTCCCAAGTAACTAGGATTACAGGTGCCCACTACCACGCCTGGCTAATTTTTGTATTTTTAGTAGAGACGGGGTTTCACCATCTTGGCCAGGCTGGTCTTGAACTCCTGACCTCGTGATCCACCTGCCTCAGCCTCCCAAAGTGCTGGGATTACAGGTGTGAGCCACTGTGCCCAGCTTTTTTTTTTTTTTTTTTGAGACAGAGTCTGCCTCTGCTGCCCAGGCTGGAGTGCAATAGCACGATCTCGGCTCACTGCCACCTTCACCTCCTAGGTTCAAGCAATTCTCCTGCCTCAGACTCCTGGGTAGCTGAGATTAGAGGCACCTGACCCCATGCCTGGCTAATTTTTTTAGTAGAGACGGGGTTTCACCATGTTGGCCAGGCTAGTATGAAACTCCTGACTTCAGGTGATCCACCCGCCTCTGCCTCCCAAAGTGTTGAGATTACAGGCGTGAGCTACTACTCCTTGCCAAAACTACCATATTATTTTACTCATGATTTTGTGGGTCAAAAAATTTGAGAAGGCTGTGCCTAGGACTTCTCACTTGGTGTCTCTCTTGTGGTAACAGTCAGATGTTACCTGGAGCTGAAATCATCTGAAGATTCAACAGGACTGGATGTCCAGCATGTCTCATTCACATGATTGGCAGGTGATGGTGGCTGATTAAGCTGTCAACTGGGTAACTCACATGTGGCCTTTCCAGTATAGCTAACTCAGGGTAGTTGGACTTCATACCTAGCATCTAGCTTCCCTCAGGACAAGCATCTCATAAGAACCAGGCAGTAGCTGCAGGACTTTTTCTGACATGGCTGAAGAAATCACGTAGCACACTTCTACTTCATTGTATTGGTTACAAATGAATAATTAGACAGACTAGATTCAAGGGGAAGGGAAGTAGGCTCTACCTCTTGATGGAGTAGTACAAGGTCACATTGTGAAAGAGCACATGAGGTGAAAAATGTTGTTTCAGCCACCTTTAGAACATAAAATTTGCCTCAGTCATTTAATCCAATGTTTCCCAACCTTTGTCACCTCATAGCACACACTGAAAGCATTAATATGTATATGGCTTATGACACATCAGTTGGAAAGCTCTGACAGGCTAACTATCTGTGATTAAGAAAGCTTCCTTTCCTTACTTTATAGCTAGTGTGCATTCAAGGGCAAGATTTCTCACATGTTTCAGGGTAATTCTTGAACTAACAGAAAAAAAACCTTCCCAGTTCTGATCCCTCTATGCTATAAGTATCTATGCTATAAGGATTTTTGTGTCCAAAAGCTTTGAGACAGTTTTTCATCTTTCCTCCTCTAAACACTAAAGGAGAGATAGCATACATTCTTCATATACTGGATCAGTTAAAAATATATGCTACCAATCAAAAAGAATAATAACTGTAGCAGATTGAACACTTCAAACATGTTTAAATTCATGAGTTCATAATGCTTTTAAAATAATTACAACAGAAATTATTATAGCAATCTTTGGAGGTCTCCAGGACCCTAACTCATTTAGAAAACTGGAGAATAAAGGGAAAGACCAAGCATTTGTCCTGCCTTTCCTATATGAACTATGCTTCATAGTATGCCAGGTATCAATGTGCTATCTCTCAGCTCAAAGCCCACTCTTCTTCGCTCTGCTTTGCAATTCTGGTGCTGTACCCTGTAAACATTTCTCCTATCAACAGCTGACATAATGTTAAACTTTTTTGCCAGTGGACAGTGCTGGAGGGAAATTGCAGGAGGAAGGAGTTTTTCTGGCTCAGTGTGTTTTCCTCCTTGCTCCTGCAGTGCACAATGACCAACAGTGTGGAGGATGCCCCAGTTAATTTTAGCAGTACACTGTGGACAACTTTTTTTTTTTTCGAGATGGAGTCTCACTCTGTTGCCCAGGCTGGAGTGCAGTGGCATGATCTCGGCTCACTGCAACCTCCACCTCCAGGGTTGAAGCAATTCTCCCTGTCTCGGCCTCCCGAGTAGCTGGAACTACAGGCACCTGCCACCATGCCCAGCTAATTTTTGTATTTTTTAGTAGAGACCAGATTTCACCATATTGGCCAGGCTGGTCTTGAACTCCTGAGCTCAGGTGATCCGCACATCTTGGCCTCCCAAAGTGGTGGGATTACAGGAGTGAGCCACCATGCCTGGCCTTGTGGAGAATTTTCTATCAAGCTTTGTCAGCCCCACAGTGGGCATATGATGGTTAACACTTAGTGTCAACTTGATCGGATTAAAGGATGCAAAGTATTGTTCCTGGGTGTGTCTGTGAGGGTGTTGCCAAAGGAGATTAACATTTGAGTCAGTGGGCTGGGGAAGGCAGACCCACCCTTAATCTGACAGGCACAATCTAATCAGCTGTCAGCGCAGCTAGAATAAAGCAGGCAGGAGAAGATAGACAAGCAGACTTGCTGACTCTTCTGGCCTTCTTCTTTCTCTCGTGTTGAATGCTTTCTGCCTTTGACCATCAGACTCCAAGTTCTTCAGCTTTTGGACTCTTGGACTTACACCAGTGATTTGCCAGGGGCTCTCAGGCCTTTGGCCACAGACTGAAGACTACACCATCAGCTTCCTTACTTTTGAGGTTTTGGGACTTGGACTGATCCACCAATGGCTTCCTTGCTCCTCAACTTGCAGATGGCCTATCGCGGGGCTTTACTTTGTGATCGCATGACTCAATTCTCCTTAATAAACTCCCTTATATACATCTATCCTATTAGTCCCTCTGGAGAACCCTGACTAATACAGGGCATTTCCCTGCTTGCCAGCTCTAGCCTAAAGTACTTCAGTGAACATCTCCACTATTCAGTCTCCACTATCCATGGAACAGCCACACTCTTTCCATCATTGGGAATGGGGGACTGTCTTCCAGTTTGTTATTTCCTTGAGTGCTCTGACTCCACTCTAGAAGTAGTGGCTGTTCTCTATTTCTGCTATTTCTGTATTCTTTAGAGTTCCTTAATCTCTATTTAATAATTTCTTATGTTAAAATTTACCTATTTTAAGGCCAGGCACAGTGGCTCACACCTGTAATCCCAACACTTTGGGAGGCCGAGATGGGTGGATCACTGAGGTCAGGAATTTGAGACCAGCCTGACCAACATGGTGAAACTCTGTCTCTACTAAAAATATAAAAATTAGCTGAGTGTGGTTGCAGCCACCTGTAATCTCAGCTACTAGGAAGGCTGAGGCAGGAGAATCTCTTGAATCCGGGAAGAAGAGATTGCAGTGAGCCAAGATCGCGCCATTGCATTCCAGCCTGGGCGACAGAGTGAGACTCCATCTCAAAAAAATAAATAAAATAAAATTTACCTATTCTAAGCATCGTATGGTTTTTGTCTCCTATCTGGACTCCGATTCATACAGTAAGTAAATCATTGATGAGGAAAAGCTCTTCTGTATACAAGAATACCAGCTAATAAATGTGCAGTGAATGAAAGAATTAGAATATTTTATAATTAAAAAAAATAGATCTAGGCACTGACCATCAATCGATGCTAAAGTCAGTAGATAAGAGGCTGATGGGGAACATAATAATGGATGGATCAGACTGATGAATGGACTTCCTGAACCAGAGGCAAGTTTACCACAAGCTAATATGGTGTAAACTTCAGCTCTCCTCACTTGCATGGACCTAGAACCTAATTTTATATTTGTAATTTTGATTTATTTCTTTTAAAGAAAGCCCCTCAAATTGCACAAACTTCAGTCTCCACAAAACCTTGATTTACCCACTTGGTAAACCCACTGATCAATCTTAAGATCCCAAAACAAAGCAAGAGACCACCAGACATGATAAGCCTCCTCCTGTGATGCAATAGGCAATAGCAACAGCCACGAAATACTCCTGCCGAAAGTGTAATGCCAAACTGATCAAGCCTCTAGATATAATGACTGCTTTATACAAACACTTGGGATAGAACATGTTAAAGACACTATGAGAATGCAATAGCCAAATCCAAAATATGGGAGTTTTTTTTTTTAGGACAAATTACTCAGTATTTTCAACCAGAACAATAGCAAGTAAAAAAAATAATAACTGTGGCAGTGTGGGGGGCTTTCACAGTGATTTTTAAAGACTTGAGAAATATCAGCAAAAGCAATATGTGTCCCTCATTTGGATTTTGATTCAGACAAAATAACCATTTATGAGATAATGTGAATTTTCATGCTGACTGGATATTGCATGGTATTAGGAAATTATTGTTAGTTTCTTTTAGGTGTCATAATGTATTATGGATTTTTTTTAAGGAATTCTTATCTCTTAGAGGTATATATTTAAGCATTTTTGAATAAGTTATATAAAGCCTGGGATTGCTTTAAAAATAATGTAGCAGAGGGTAGGGTAATAGAAGTTATAAAGTAAAACTGGCCTTATGTTGATAAATGGTGATGCTGAGTGGTGAGTACATGGGGGTTCATTGTAAATCTATTCCTTATATTCAAACATACTTTAGTGATGCTTGGAAATGTCATCATAAAAAGTTTAATGGAACAAAATATATGCTACTATAGATGGCATATTATCTATACATTAATAATAACCAAATTCATATAGTATATTGCGGTTTACAGAGCACTTTTCATACATAATTTAATGTAATCCTAACCTCAGGCCTACAAGGTAGATTTTATTATTGTTATCTCACAGGGAACAATTCCAGAGTGGTTAAGTCAATGGCTCAGCAGTTCTGAGCTAGTAGGAGGCAAAAAATGAGATTCAGATCTAAGTCTTTGATTTCTAAATCCTATGCTCCACCTGGAGAGGGAGAAGAAAAGCTGGGTGATCCTGGTTAAGTCTCTTAACTTCTGAGCCTAAGGAAAAATGAGACCAATAATACTTAGCCTGTTTTCTTCCTAGTTGTTGGGAAACTCAGGTCTGAAAATTTCTAGAAAAGGACTTTGTGTATTGGGAAGTGCCTTATAAATTTAGATTGGCACATAGAGATTAGCTTTCTAGCAAAGAATGCTACAAAAAGGGAAGAAGGTGGAGAGCTCTGGGGGCTGGTTTTGGGCAATGCAGAGTTTGTTCTTGGTAACATTTGTATTCCCCCCACATCTCAAAAATCCCTCCCTTGTGTTCATACTAACTGATAACGCGTAAGATGTTTTTCCTGTGGCGTACTTGAATCCTTCCCATCATCCCTGATGTGCTGCGTTGTTACTATCTTGTAGGAGCAGAGGCTGCACAACAGCTGTTTATAATGGAAAGTTTTATGACTTGTTTTTAGACTGGTGAAATCAGCATGAAACTGCATGGTATTTTCTGCTGTTGTCCAGAACTCCTCTACTAGATTATTTACACTAAGTCATTGATAGCCATGAATTTTCACCAAGCAACACTGGAAAACAAATGAGACACTTTTGATTCTCTAGGGGGAAAAAATGGAGTGGTACAGTTAAAATGACCCACATTAAACAATTACAGCTACAAAAACAAAAACCTCTTTGGGGACTGGGTACAGATATCTAAAAAGTCAAGTCAAAATGGCAGCATCTGCTGGGTGTGGTAGCTCACGCCTGTAATCTCAGCATTTTGGGAGGCTGAGGCGGGCGGATCACTTGAGGTCAAGAGTTCGAGACCAGCCTGACCAACATGGCAAAACCCTGTCTCTACTAAAAATACAAAAGTGAGCTGGGCACGGTGGTGCGCACCTGTAATCCCAGCTACTTGGGAGGCTGAGACAGGAGAATTGCTTGAACCCGGGAGGCAGAGGTTGCAGTGAGCCGAGATCGCACCACTGCACTCTAGCCTGGGCGACAGAACAAGACTCTGTCTCAAAAAAAATAAAAAATGGCAGCATCCAAACAACCACTTCAAAACATCTTGGTCTGAAACACACATTCAATGATGACAATGTAATTCTGCCAGTACACATTGAAATACTAACGGGAGCACCTAAATATACCTATATATTTTGTTTTAAATATATAAATTAAAATATCTCATTTGTGATTACTACTTTCATAGTAATAATTTCAGCCATAAGTAACTTCGGAAGACTCTTTACCTGTCTGTGTCTCCGTTTTCTTCAGCATAAGTTAGGAATAATAATGATATCTATCTCATGGGCTAAAAATTAAATAAGATCATATATGTAAAAGTATTTTGTGCCTTGCTCAGGGCCTGGCACTGATCTAAATGCAGGTGCTAAATGTTGAGCACTGAAGTCTATAATAGCCGTAGGCACTGGGAGTGTGGAGATCAGTGTGGCTAAGAAAGGAGGGAGAGTTCTGTGGATAGTCCAGGACAAAGGTGTGGCTGCTGAGCCCCAGCAGTACTGGAAAGAGGAGGCCCAAATACTAGTGCTTGCACATGTGATAAAACGTTAGAATCTTGATGCTGAGTATATGGGTGTTAACTGCAATTTTTTTCAATTTTTCTGAATATTTCAAAATTGTGATAATAAAATGTTGGGAAATAAAGTTATAAAATAAAATCTGGTGTCTCCTCCAAACCTCCATGGCCATGGGTAGCCTCAGCAGAATAGATTGACAACAACTGACCAGGCCTATAAACCGATTAAATTGGCACTAGGGAGAGAGAAATGAGAGTGGGGGTGAGCCAGGAAGAGCCAGAGGAAGCAGCGCTTTCCTGATGTGGTGGACACGGTGCTGGAACCCCGGCTCACAGAGACTCGCTGGTGCAGCCAGGAAAGTTTGCATCATTTGGAACATGTGTGCAGGACTTCTCCCCGCCAGACAAGCCATGCTCATTTCCAGTTCTGCTTCCAGCCTGCCTCGGGGAGCCTAGGATTACAAACAATTACTCTGCTCTCAAAATGGAAAATTTCAGTCCTAGGATTTCAACAGGAACTTCTGGAGCTTGTGGGGAAAAAAAAAAGCACCTCGCTCCTCGAGAGCAAAATTAAATGGTAAAATTTCTAAATTACTGTAAACGTGGGTCTCACGTGTCTTGAAAATAGCATGTATGTGACTGCTAAGTGTTGTGTGGGTGATTCATCAGACTCTCATTTCTTGTTTTGGTTCTGGATAGCACAGGATGTGGATTAGAAAAGTATGGTGCAGTGCTTATGTCAAACACAGAGTAAGGGGTTGCCCTGCACAGTGGCAATTAACAATTACCAGAGTACGGTTCTCTTAAAATTTAGTCGAATGAGAGTATACATGTATGTCTGAACTTTGGGCAAAGGTTTAAATATTTTAAATATTATTGAAGCCAATACACATCTGTTGAGCACCTACTATTTACAATGTGAATATGCATGAATTGCAACAAATAGTACTTTTTCTGTAATGTGTGAATTACGTAATTTCAGAAATGTGTCATTTTCAAACCTTTTGCAAGCACAATCATTTCACCTGTATCTCTCTTCAAGAATCATTCTAGGCTGGGCGCAGTGGCTCATGCCCCATAATGCCAGCACTTTGGGAGGCCAAGGTGGGCAGATCACCTAAGGTCAGGAGTTTGAGACTAGCCTGACCAACATGGAGAAACCCCGTCTCTACTAAAAATACAAAATTAGCCAGGCGTGGTGGCATGTGCCTGTAATCTCAGCTACTCGGGAGGCTGAGGCAGGAGAATCACTTGAACCTGGGAGGCAGAGGTTGCGGTGAGCCAAGATCGTGCCATTGCACTCCAGCCTGGGCAACTCCATCTCAAAAAAGAGTGAAACTCTATCTCAAAAAAAAAACCTCATTCTAGTCTTCACAGTCATGCAAGAATCAAATCTGGGGCAAAGTTGAGACACTACACTCAATTGGTTAGGAGTCACCATCATTCTCCAGTTATATTGTCTGAGTGCTATACTTTTTAAAAAAAGATTGTTTTTAAAGTAAAAATGCTAGTGATTTGGAAGGGGATAAACTGAAAAGTCCACCTCCATAAAGCACCCCCAGTCTTGCCCCCCAGAGGTAACTCTGGCAACAGATCTTTGCATACGCTTCAATAAAATTTTTACACATACACAAGCATATGTGACCCAGATGTTGGCCATCCATCTCATCTGCTTGACTGACTCTCTTTTGGCCTCAGGCCATGCTTGACACAAATCTCAGTCCTTGACCAGTATTTACAAGAAATCCAATCACATTAAATATATCCTGATTTTTAAAGTATTATTAAAGATTGATGGGGTTAGAGAGAATGATCACAGCGTACAGCATCAACATCTCTGTCTCAAACAAAACAAAACTGCGTTCAACATGTCTCTCCACATTCTTACCAGCCCACACCACAAATTGGTCATGCTCCTCTCTGGCCTCTGTACACCATCTATTCTGATACACACAGCCTGTCATTCCTATCATTCCTGTTCCAAGGTCTCTGTATCTCCAACCCAATCCCAATTATCTCCCAACCACTCAAGCTGTAAGGATGCACTACATTTTTATTTCATCAGATCCTTTCAGATGGACATTAGGTTGCTCCCCATTTTTGTGTGTGTGTTAAACAATGTTATAATTAATATCTTAGAAGATACATCTTTGTACACTTGTGAGTTTGTTACTGGGTAAATTCTTAGAAGTGCAATGCCTGGATCAAGAACATATACATTCACAATCGGGATATATTTTGACAAAATATCCTTTAAAAATGATATAAATGTATATTCCCATAAGGTATGCAAGCATACACAGGGTTTCTCCACACTTTGGTCAACAGTGGATATTACTCCACTTTATCGTCATCTTGGTTATCTTTACCAAATGAATGGTGAAAAGTAGTACCTTATTGTTATTTTAATCTGCACTTCTCTAGTGATGAGTGGGATCAAAAGCCTCTTTTCATCTATGTATTTGCCATTTGTATTTCCTTCTCTGTGAAATGCCGGTTCATCTACCAGCAAAAACCCTCTTGTTCTTGAAAGAAACGTTTCCCTTTGCTTCCAGGACACTTCCATCTTCTGGTTCTCTGGAGCCTCTTTCTCATCCCTTTGTTGGCTCTGTTTTGTTTACCTTCCTCAGGGATGTTGCTATTCTCCAGGGCTCCACCCTCATCCTCATCCTGCCTCCTTTCCACTGTACATGCTCTTCCCATGTCATGCCACCTTCTTGCCCAAAATTACTTACCATTTATTGACCACTTGTTATGTTCTAGACATTCTACTAGGCATTCTAAGTGTCTAAGGTTGTACCACCAGTAAATGATAGAGCTGGGATTTGATGCCAGGGTCATTTCTCTCCAATGTCTAAGCTCTTTCTATTACATTGCCATGTCCTCATTTACTACCCACAGGGAGACAATTACAAGTCTGTATTGCCACTCTAAGTCTCTCCATGGTCTCAAAGTCACATGTGCTCAATTCCTCAATAGAAATATCTGCCTAGACATCAGCAGGACCCTAAAATGCAGCATGCTGTCCCTGAACCTGCCCTTCCAGCGATCCCTTCATGGATAATAGAGTCTCCCAGCCTCAGCCAATCAATTGCCAAGTCTCATAGAAACCACTCAGATATCTGAGCCCTCTGTCCTTCCCTCTGTTCCCCACTTTGCTCAGAGCCTTGTAATTTCCTGGCTAAATACCACACACTTCCTAAACTGTACATTCCAGTTAATCCCCCACTCAACATCCTGAGGTTGTTTCTCCAATAAGCATAATAATCTGTAAATGAAGAGATGCTCTTTATAAGGCTTTTATAAGGACTAAGTGAAATAATCTATGTAAAATATGCAGCTTATGCTCATTCCTCAATAAGTGTTAGGGCTCTTACCTTCCTCCTAAAACGTCAGTCTGATGATATAAGTCCCTATGGCCTGCACAATAAAGTTTAGAGCCCAGTGGCTTCCGAGGCCCTGACCCACCTCTCTGATTCCTGCCTCACACTAGGCTCTAGTCAACCAAATGCCTCACTTTTCATGTCTCTGTGCCTTAGTTCCCTCTGCTTGGAATTCCTTTCCTCCACTTACTGCACTAATGAGCACCTTTAATTATTATTCTTTCATTATTACTATACTAAGTTCTAGGGTACATGTGCACAATGTGCAGGTTTGTTACATATGTATGCATGTGCCATGTTGGAGTGCTGCACCCATTAACTCGTCATTTACATTAGGTATATCTCCTAATGCTATCCCTCCCCCCTCCCCCCACCCCACTACAGGCCCCGGTATGTAGTGTTCCCCACCCTGTGTCCAAGTGTTCTCATTGTTCAGTTCCCACCTATGAGTGAGAACATGCGGTGTTTGGTTTTCTGTCCTTGTGGTAGTTTGCTGAGAATGATGGTTTCTAGCTTCATCCATGTCCCTACAAAGGACATGAACTCATCCTTTTTTATGGCTGAATAGTATTCCATGGTGTATATGTGCCACATTTTCTTAATCCAGTCTATCATTGGTGGAGATTTGGGTTGGTTCCAAGTCTTTGCTATTGTGAATAGGAGCACCTTTAATTCTTTAAGATCTGGTTCAGATGGCACTTTTCCCCAGAATGCTGGCTCTGAATTCTTCCCATCAGGTTCCCGGGCCCCTTCTCTGAGCCTCTTCACTTTTTCTTACACTATTGCATTGCAATTACTTGTTTACCTGCCTGTCTCTGCAACAAGGCTGAGAACAGGGGCTGTTCCTTATCCATCATCATATCCTCAGTGTGTGGCACCCACTGGAGGTTCTTTAAAATGTGTGTGGAATTAATGTGTTCCATGTGTTAATAAGTGCTTGCCATGCCCCACCTTCTCCAGAATTGTGGTTATAGACAAAAGGGATTAAAGTGCTGCAGCCTTGCAGGTGGTGTACTGCAGGCTCAGAGGGTGCAGTTAGCCTTCTGAACCTCACTTTTATACCTGCAAAGTGGGCCTCAGATACCTCCTGGGCAATTAAGGGCAAAGCAAATAACATGTAAGTAGCCAAAATGCAGTCAAGTTGCAAGTGGATGTTAAGTTGCTAGCCAAAACCAGGGGAAGAATGATCATTTTTAGGGAATGGACCAATACCTGGAAACAATGCAGGCTTTGGAGTCAGGCGCATTTAAATGCACTGTGTTATTCTGTTATAACAGACTAACTCTGAAGTGTTGTTGATTTGACACAACAAAGGGTGAATGTGGGAATGGCCACCGCGGGAATGTGGCTCCTGCTCTAACCAGGCCTCAGGGGCCCATATTGACGGAGTCAGGGTCCCAGAAAAGCAGACTCTGAAAGGAGATTAACATGCAGGATGTTTGTTAAGGGGTACCCTTACGATTGACACCTGCAAAAAAGAGCAGAAGGAAACAGGACTGTGCAGAGGGAGGAGTTGAGCTGCAGTGCAGGCCCAGCACCAGCCTTCACCTAACCCACGGGGTCTCTGGAGCTTGAATAACCCTTCAGAGATGTCCGAATTGGGCCAAGATGGCTGGACCCTGATACCTCTGTGTTTATCAAGGGCAAAGCTTGGGTGGGGTGACTCTCGGCAGCTGAGGCAGCCCTGCAGAGATTGACAACTGAAGGCTGCCATAGTCAGCATTCCCAGCCCCTGGGGCCGTGCATCTTTTACTGAAGGGGAGACAGCTCACATGTGGAGGATCCTCATCATATAGTTGCTGCACCCTGGGGACACATGCCAAAGTATCTCAGCTTTGGTTCTTCTAGAGGCTGACTCTGAGCCTGGGATATGAGCACAAGCCATTTATCTGGGAGTATGGAAGTGAGATGGGAAAGGAAAGGAAATCAATGGAGAGTACTTTAATGAACAGGTAACTGCTGGGGGCCCCTGCAAATCAGAATAGAACATGTCCCAGAGTTGTCCCACTCAATGGGCAAAGATGAGGTGGTATTTATCCACCAAATCCTGTGTGTCATTACTCACAGCCACTCCTGGACAGACTCACCCACTGGCAGTTCCCGCCTACCTTTCTATCTTGAACAAAGAGTGGCAGGGGACTGCAGTAAGAAGCCATTGACATGAACACAAACTGTGAGCACCAAGGGGATGTGCGCAGAGCACTAATGGAGTCTGTCCCAGCAGGGAGGAGGGAGCCTGCAGAGTCTCTCAGGAATGTTATGCTGCCTCAGCCCAGGGGTGACACATTCACACAAGCATGGGCAGAGCTAGCTAGCCACATGGCCCACATCACTGTAAGGTAGAAAATTCTACCTTACCCTCAAGGAAGGAAGGGAAGCAAATATTGCTGAGTTCTGATAAGGTCGGCCACAGTACCTCTCCTGCCTACTGGCTGGGTGAGATTGAGAAGTTGCTTTATCTTTCTGAGCCTCAATTTACTAATTCTTAAAATAGGAAGAATAACATCTATCTCATAAGAGTGTGAAAAATGGAACAAATGCACGCAAAGAATCTACCACAATGCAACAGAACTGGTGATGAAACAAAGCTACCACAGTTCGTTTTACTCATTTTATTATTACTCTTTATAACACAAATATGTGACCTATATTCTTTTTATGTATCAAATGTAACATTAAAATAATAAAAGGGACACTTATTTAACATTAGATGTTTAAATTCAAAGAGAGATTTTAAACACATAAATAAATCAGTGCTAAGAAAAAATTTTGAAATAGTCTATCATAGTTTCTAGTATGTCATGGGTACTTACTAAATGGTAACTATTATCATTATCTGGGAACTATTGAAAACCAATTTCATTCATTACAGCCAAAAATAAAATTGATTTGGAATGTGATTTACCCAGATAAATCATCAGCTCAAGGGTCTACTTGGAGAGAAGGAGAGCTGACCTATGCCTGTTGACTCACCATGTAAACACAGTCATGGTAATTTACTAGCAGCAAGACCTGTTTCCTGCTGAGCACTTCCAGTCTGAGCTCCAGAGCTAGACGCAGAGGAAGGGGTCAAACATGCCCACATGGAACCTGTTTCCCCCCCACCCCCCACCAACTTCTGAGGGATCAGAGGCTCCCTTGTTGCAATGTCATCAAAATAAGACATGGAAATTCCTCACCTGCCATAAGCTAGACAGAGCTTTTGAGATGCAAACCGTATACACTCTCAGAGGAGAGGATTGAAACCAAAGAGAGAAGTCACTTTCAAAGCACCATCCCCCTACCTTCCCCCTTCCATACACATGCTAAGCACACAGAGCTTTTGCAATCTGCTACGAAAACAGAATTTTAAAATAAACCCCAGTCTACTCTCTCAAATCAGAATTTAGAAGAAAATGGATTTCTGTAAGGTGAATTTGCTCTCCCAAAGTAGTTCCATTCACACACATGTGCACACACACACACACACACATAAAATGCAGCAGTCATTAATAGGCCAAATATGGAACAAGCAAGTTTATCCTCAGCAAAAGAGAGACATTCAATAATTATGAGGACAGGCTTGAGGCTGCGTAAAAATAAAACTTACAGAAGCCAGCAGATGGCACTTAATCATAATTTTTCCTATGATTTCTATTAATTGTCAAATATTTTTCATTCTGTCTTCCCAATAAAACAAATGATATGCTAATATGGCACAGTAAGTAACATTTTCCCTTTGAGATATTGAATAGGCTTGTTACATAAAATTTCCCCACCTACATAACTAGCCCAAGACCCACATTTCTCATGCATAGATTTATCATATCACACTATGCATATGCATGTCCATATATCTGTGTGCTTCCAAGCATGCAGCACATTTGATAAATGCAAAAAGTAAAAGCTAACACCTTCATTTATTTCCAAAAGCAAGTCCAAATCAAGGATCTGTTGTTCCTGAAACAGTCACATAAAATCATTTAAACCACATTGTCCACCAGAAATAGAAATGCAGAAATACCTCAGGAGGCCACTTTGGCAGTTTTCTTCAGGGCTCCTATTACAAGCATTAACAAGGTGAATGACCCCTTCCAGGCTGCTCTGTCTCCCCTGCCAATTCCTCTACTTTCTTCCCCCAAACTCCTTCCTTCTCCCCACGCTTCCACAACGCTGCACCCTTTTTCTGCTTTTTTATTTCCTTTCTGTATTCTACTTCTGTTTTCTTTAATCTCTTCTCCCTCTTGAGCACTGGACTTGGTTTCCTGAATCTTGTAGGGACAGATGCTGTACCAGTCAGAGTTCTTGGTTTCTGACACCAGAAATCGACTCTGTTAAGCAGAAAATATTTATTGCAGAGCAATCAAGTAGTTCACAGAATCCACAGGAAGCCTGGAGAATCTGGCTCAGTAAACAGGCAAGAACCAAAGGTGTTGGCACCAGAAAAGACAGCCAAGGTCACACTACTGAAAACCACATGTCTGGGACAGTGCCACCAGCACCACGGTCACCAGCCACTAACAGCTACCACTGCGCCCAGGCTCTCCTGAGTAATGGTTCACTGGCTCTGAGGGCTTGCTTCATTTCCTCCAGATTCCCTATCCAGGCTGGGAAGCCCACAGCCAAGGCTGGGAGGGCTGGCCTCATGAGTTGCTCTCCAAGAGCAGAGCTGTTGTTCTGGCTCAGACCAAAGCAGGGCGGGGGCACAAGCTTCGGTGCTGAGAAGACCTAGCACGAATGCAGGAGAAAGTGGATCTCGAGAAATACTGGCAATGAGAGAGCACCAGGTGTCACAGACACTACTCATTTTAAACCTGCCCTTTCTTGGTGCACAGATAGGGAAATCTGTGCTCCCAAACTAAGTGGAATAATTTTGGGGAAAGGAAAGACATTGAGTGGGATACAGGTCAGTTATGCCCGTTTTAGAAAGACAAACAATAAAGCAAAATCCAGCTGATGCTGTAGCCCTGCGCAGTCCACTCAGTTATTCCATACATACTTTGGTCTAGACAAAGCAAGGAGCTACAGTTGCTAATGTGAACACTCTTCATTTTCAGGTTCTATTTAGCCAATTTAAATTCCAGCTTCTAAGCACTATTCCTTTGACCTCCCACATCTTAACCCTTAATGGATGAAGGCTAGCCTCTTTCTAGGGATGAAATTTGTAACATGATTCCTAGCTCAGCACAGGGGCCTCCTTCTCTCCTCCTGCCAGCTGGTCCCAATTATGAGCTGGTTTGGGTAATTTGAGAGTGTGGAGGGTGCCTGTGCAGTAGGAGGAGTATTTTCTAAGCACTCAGCTTCCCAAGCCCAACTAGAACTAATAGATGCTTTAATATTCTGAATTCTGAGGGAATTTGTAATGGTTTTCCAAAAAAAGGAAATAAAACGTATAAATAAAATCACTTGGTGGCATGCCTGGTAACCACTGCAAGTGCAGAGTGAGAAATCAAGTCTGTAGCATTCCAGCAAAGCTCCAACTTTGCCTACATTTCTTGGGCAGCTACCTCAATTTTCCTGTGTTTTAACAGAGGGGGCCTGTGTGGCTGCAAGTTTTCTTGTGAGAGATGACACCAGACTTTGTGAGAGATAACAAAGACTTTTGGGGATCTCCAGCCCAGATTTTAAAGGGCTGAGGATATATCTGAGCTCAATTTTGTTATTTTCAACTTAATGTTTCTTGAGCATCTATTATATCCAACGCATAGCACATTCTGGGAATTCAAAGCTGAGTAAAGCTCAGAATCTACTAAGATTGTTCTCTTTCAGCAGCATTCCAAGGGTAGAAGAGTTAGCCCTTGGCTGGGAGGAGCATTTTGTCACTTACATTGTCTGAAATTGCCACGGCTCATGTGATTATACAAACCAGATGGCATTTAGTTGGTTTTATTATTATTATTATTTTATTTATTTATTTATTTTGAGACAGAGTCTTGCTCTGTCGCCCAGGCTGGAGTACAATGGCGCGATCTCGGCTCACTGTAACCTCTGCCTCCCAGGTTCAAGCAATTCTCCCACCTCAGCCTCCTCAGTAGCTGGGATTACAGGCACCCGCCATCATGCCCGGCTAATTTTTTTTTTTTTTTTTTTTTTTTTTTTTTTTGTAGAGACAGGGTTTCACCATGTTGGGCAGGCTAGTCTTAAACTCCTGACCTCAGGGGATCTGCCCACCTCGGCCTCCCAAATTGCTGGGATTACAAGCATGAGCCACCACGCCTGGCCAGTTTTATTATTATTTTAAAACCCTGTACAGACTAATGCACTTCTTCTTATCTGAACCTGGTCTGACTTCTCCCACTGTCTCCGCTGCTTCCAATCACCCCTCCCAGTTTACATCATCATAGGCAATCTGAGTATGTGCAGGAGGAAAAGAAAACTACATTTGAAGATGTAAATGTCACCGGAAGACAAGTGCCCATAGCTGCCTGGGCGTGTGTTCCATTAGCTGATTAATGCCAATTATAGTTACTTAGACATTGTCCTTTTGGGTCTTATCTGAGACACTCTCCCAATGCACACAGGCTAGTCCTGTTAGGAGCAGATTTATATTCCAGGGACAGCACAGTCTCCTGGTGACACTAGCAGGTCCTTAAGTCACATTATCAGCATTTATAAGCCAGCTCCTTTTCTTACTAAGTTATTATTTAATGTCTTTGGGTCTAAGTGTTCTCATAGGTAGAGTGTGGATAAGAGTATCTTTCCTGGAAGAAATATTGTAAGGATTAAATTAGAGAATACATGTAAAACCATGTGGCACGTGGAAAGCACTCAAATATTTGCTTTTATTTTATTTTATTTTGTAGTAGCATAGTCTCACTATGCTGCTAGGCTGGTCTTGAACTCCTGGCCTCAAGCAGTCTTTCTGCCTCAGCCTCCCAATATATGCAAACCACCAAACTCAGACTTATTTTTTACTTTGTTTTATTTAGTTATTTTTAATAGAGACGAGGTCTCCTTAATGTTGCCCAGGCTGGTTTTGAACCCCTGGGCTCAAACAATCCTCCCACCTCAGCCTCCCAAATAGCTGGGGACCACAGGCATATGCCACCATGCCTGGCTAATTTTTTATTTTATTGTAGAGATGGGATCTCACTATGTTGTCCAGGCTGGTCTGTAGCTGCTGGCCTCAAGTAATTCTCCCTCTTCAGCCTCCCAGAGTGCTGGGATTATGAGTATGATCCACTGTGCCTAGCCAATGTTAGCTGTTATTGTATCATTATTCTGTTAGAAGATATTATAGTATCATGCTTAATTCCAGGAACAGCTTGAAAACCTTTTATAAAATTGTGTTCAAGCTCATGAATTAGAAAGATCACAAGCAGTAAAGAAGGAAACAGAGTGTGAGAGACGGACAGAGTTGTGCACCCAGGCCAGCCATATCGATGCAGGTACAATTCCGAGGGACATCTGCCTGAGCATTCCCGCCACACTGATCTGGAAATGCCAAGAGACGGAGTGGGTGCGCCTGGGCCCTGCCCTCACCCACATTGACCCACATTCACCATTATCCATTGATGTTTCTTGCCTGAATTAATTCTTACACTGATGACTGTCAAATAGTGATTTTCTCACCATTTATTTATTTATTTATTTATTTATTTATTTATTCATTCTGTTTATTATTATTTGACACAGGATCTTGTTCTGTCACCCAGACTGGAGCGCAGTGGCACAATCACAGCTCACTGCAGCCTCAACCTCCTAGGCTCAACAGATTATTCTGTATTTAATAGTTGGCTTTTTACTGTAAGAAATAATTTTCTTCATTTTCATTTGTTGATTTATATATCTGTATCTGTGTGAACACACAAACTTCTATTTTATTCAATGGATTATAATTATTTATTTTGATTCTCGTATTGTCCCAGATTTGGTCAGCAGAGGCCCTTTCAAGCTGGTTTTGGTATCTTTTCGACACACCCTCATCATTCTTGGAGAAGTGCCTTACAATAAGATATCCCAGGCTTATGTTGTTCTTTCCCTGCCACAGCCCTGGAATCAGCTATTTGTCCAAGGAAACCATAGTTACTTGTAGTGGAAAATGCTTCTGGGAACTAAGATCTGAGCACTATGTTTACTCAGTACTCAGGACTATTGTTACTGGGATGTCAGTCCTACACACACACGCGTGCACACACACACACACACACACACACACAGAGAGAAACTTACATCTCTTTTCATTATTTCTTTATCTATTTATAGTTATCTCTATCTGTCTGTCAGAGGCATTTGAAACAGCAGCTCCATCTTGAATAGGGCCTGAGTGAAACGAGGCTGAGACCTGTTGGGCTGCATTCCCAGGAGGTTAAGGCACTCTAAGTCACAGGATGAGATAGAAGGTTGGCACAAGATACAGGTCGTAAAGACCTTGCTGGTAAAATTTCAGTAAAGAAACCAGCCAAAACCCACCAAAACCAAGATGGCGACAAGAATGACCTCTGGTCGTCCTCACTGCTGCACTCCCACCAGCGCCATGACAGTTTACAAATGCCATGGCAATGTCAGGAAGTTACCCTATATGGTCTAAAAAGGGGAGATATGAATAATCCACCCCTTGTTTAGCATATCATCAAGCAATAACCATAAAAATGGGCAACCAGCAGCCCTCAGGGGGGCTGCTCTGCCTATGGCATGGCTATTCTTTATTCCTTTACTTCTTTTTTTTTGTTTTTTTTTTGAGAAGGAGTTTTGTTCTGTCACCCAGGCTGGAGTGCAGTGGTGCGATCTCGGCTCACTGCAAGCACCTCCCGGGTTCACGCCATTCTGCTGCCTCAGCCTCCAGAGTAGCTGGGACTACAGGCACCTGCCACTGCGCCCAGCTAATTTTGGTTTTGTATTTTTAGTAGAGACAGGGTTTCACCGTGTTAGCCAGGATGGTCTCGATCTCCTGACCTCGTGATCCGCCCACCTCAGCCTCCTAAAGTGCTGAGATTACAGGCTGAGCCACCACGCCTGGCCTCCTTTACTTCTTTAATGAACTTGCTTTCACTTTATGGACTCGCCCTCCTGAATTCTTTCTTGGGTGAGATCCAAGAACTTCTCTTGGGGTCTGGATCGGGACCCCTTTCTGGTAACATATCTATCTACCTACCAGCCTACCTGCCTGCCTATCTAAAGCACAATTTACACAGTGGTAATACCATGAAGATCATTTTGGTTTCCCCCTTTCCATATCAGTGTTTCCCTTCTCCAACAGTGGAAGCCTGGCTCCCATTATCTCAATTTACCTTTATGTAGCCAATCTCCCAATTCATGCCCCACCCAGCTCACCCCTCCTGAGCCTGCATCCTCTGAACTGGCTACCTACCTCATTCGGATTATTGCTTTTTTTTTTTTTTTGGATGAAGGAAAAAAAGCAAGAAGCTTTCACTCTTGTCCGTGTGAAGAGAAAACCCAATAGGCTTTGTGTGAGCAGTGAGCGACAAGGCTGTTTATTTCACCTGGGTGCAGGCGGGATGAGCCCAAAAAGAGAGTCAGCAAAGGGAGATAGGGGTGGGGCCATTTTATAAGATTTGGGTAGGTAAAGAAAAATTACAGTCAAAAGGGGGTTGTTCTCTGGCGGGCAGGAGTCGGGGGGGGGTCACAAGGTGCTCAGTGGGGGAGATTTTTGAGCCAGGATGAGGAGAAGGAACTTCACAAGGTAACGTCATCAGTTAAGGCAAGGACTGGCCATTTTCACTTCTTTTGTGGTGGAATGTCATCAGTTAAGGCAGGAACAGGCCATTTAAATATCACTTCTTTTGTGATTCTTCAGTTACTTCAGGCCTTCTGGATGTATAGGTGCAGGTCACAGGGGATATGATGGCTTAGCTTAGGCTCAGAGGCCTGACAGAAGCCAATACATATATTTAAAACAGAAAGAGAACAAAAGGGAATAGAAAGGAAGGGAAGAGAGAAGTGGGAGAGTTGGGTTATATATTGATTTGCCCCCTTTTTGAAAGAACACTGTGGCAGATTTGTAAAGAAAGAATTGAAGGGGAGCAATTCTCCAATTCTCCTCTTACTCATCTTGGCATTCCTAGCACTTTGGTAGCATATTTTAAGGAAGGTGCTATATAAATGTTTAGGGAAGGAAGAACGACAGTTAGGGTGGGGAGGAAAGACTAGAAGACTGAGGGAGGGGGACCAGAGGCTTCTCCAGAGGCACACACCATAGAATAAACTTATGTTTTTCTTTTCCGTAGTGGGAGTTGTTGCTCTCTACAGTCAAGGACAGAAAATCACTTTGAAGTGTGTCTTCCTTTCTTTGTGAAGAACCTCTTAAGTGGCTTCCTATAGTTGCTTACATTATGTAGTAGTGTTGGACCCATTGTCCTGTAGAAGGGTAAATCGTCCTGAAGCAGATATTCTTTGTTCAGTGACAGATCACTCACAGTCTCTTTTAGTCACATAAATATAGGACAAATAGGCCCTTTATCCTGGGAGAAGTTGTAAAAGAATTTTTTCCCTTTCTCTCTCACTTGTTCAGGGTGGAAACCTTCCCTTCTTTCACATGCAGATCTGCATGTAAGTGGAGGAGCTCTTTGCCTGGAAGCCCAGTGCCCCCTAGGAGGGAAGGGATTAAAGTTCAAGTCCCTGCTCCCTGAGGTTCTGAAGTAGCAGTATATGGCACTGTGGCATGGCCCAAGGTCTAGGCAATACAGTTCCCTTGAGGCTGGAAGCAACTGAACCAGACTGAATTCTCTTTAGGTCAGATGGGTCCACTGGGTGGCAAAGGTTGGCGTCTGTCCTGAACCCACCGTGTTGGGCCAGCCTGAGACCAGGGAAGTGGCTGTGTGTATAAACAAAAGAGTTGGCTACTAAGAGCAGGAAACTAGTGGTATTCTGGAGCTGGCTTAAACTGACTTGCAAGAACTGATTGTTAAATTTTCAGGAATGTTGCAAGCTGGTTGTTAAATACAACCATTAATAAATATATGTTTTTAAACTTTTTGTTATATCATAGTTGTACATATTTGGGAGTTTTTTTTTTAATTTGTTTTTGTTTTTGTTTTTGAGACAGAGTCTTGCACTGTTGCCCAGGCTGGAGTGCAGTGGCCCCATCTCGACTCACTGCAAGCTCTGCCTCCCAGGTTCATGCCATTCTCCTGCCTCAGCATCTCGAGTAGCTGGGACTACGGGTGCCCACCACCACGCCTGGCTAATTTTTTGTACTTTTTTAGTAGAGACGGGGTTTCACAGTGTTAGCCAGGATGGTCTCGATCTCCTGACCCCGTGATCCGCCCGCCTGAGCCTCCCAAAGTGCTGGGATTACAGGCGTGAGCCACTGCGCCCGGCCTAAAATTTTTTAATTTTTAATTTTTTGTGGGTCCACGTTAGGTATATATTTATGGGGATACATGAGATGTTTTGATATGGGCATGCAATGTGAAATAAGCACATCATACATGGGATATTCTGATACACGTAAATAATATAATAAATGTTAAATTATATCAACTTTCAATAAAATCATTATATTTAAAACAAATGTAATAATTATTCAAAACTTACCAGTAATTATTTTACCATATTTTCCTATTATCTATGCTTTTGAGGTTATTTAAATCTGTCAGGCGTCTGAGCCCAGGCTAAGCCATCATATCCCCTGTGACCTGCACGTATACATCTAGATGGCCTGAAGCAACTGAAGATCCACAAAAGAAGTGAAAATAGCCTTAACTGATGACATTCCACCATTGTGATTTGTTTCTGCCCCACCCTAACTGATCAATGTACTTTGTAATCTCCCCCACCCTTAAGAAGGTTCTTTGTAATTCTCCCCATCCTTGAGAATGTACTGTGTGAGATCCACCCCCTGCCCACAAAACATTGCTCCTAACTTCACTGCCTATCCCAAAACCTGTAAGAACTAATGCTAATCCCACCACCCTTTGCTGACTCTCTTTTCGGACTCAGCCTGCCTGCACCCAAGTGAAATAAACAGCCTTGTTGCTCACACAAAGCCTGTTTGGTGGTCTCTTCACACGAATGTGCATGACATTTGGTGTCAAAGACCCGGGTCAGAGGGACCCCTTCGGGAGACCAGTCCCCTGTCCTCACCCTCACTCCATGAAGAGATCCACCTATGACCTCAGGTCCTCAGACCAACCAGCCCAAGGAACATCTCACCAATTTCAGATCAGGTAGGCGGTCTTTTCACTCTGTTTTCCAGCTTCCCCTGCTACCCTTCAATCTCCCTCTCTCGCTACCCTTCAATCTCCCTGTCCTTCCAATTCCAGTTCTCTTTCCTCTCTAGTAGAGACAAAGGAAACACATTTTATCTGTGGACCCAAAAGTCCGGCGCCAGTCATGGACTCAGGAAGACAGTCTTCCCTTGGTGTTTAATCACTGTGGGGACGCCTGCCTGATTATTCACCCACACTCCATTGGTGTCTGATCACCACGGGGTCGCCTGCCTTGGTCATTCACCCACATTGCCTTGGTGGCAAGTCATTTGTGGGGATGCCTGCTTTGGCTGCTCACCCACATTGCAGCCCGGGGCTGCTCACCCACCCCCTTCTCCTTGTCTCTACCTTTGTCTTTAAACTTACCTCCTTCAATGTGGGCAAACTTCCACCCTCCATTCCCACTTCTTCTCCCTTAGCCTGTGTTCTCAAGAACTTAAAACCTCTTCAACTCACACCTGACCTAAAACTTACACGCCTTATTTTCTCCTGCAATACCTCTTGACCCCAATACAAACTCGACAGGAGTTCCAAGTGGCCAGAGAATGGCACTTTTGATTTGTCTATCCTACAAGATCTAGATAATTTTTGTTGAAAAATGGGCAAAAGGTCTGAGGTGCCTGACGTCCAGGCATTCTTCAACACATTGTTCCCTCCCTAGTCTCTGCTCCCAATGTGACTCGTCCCAAATCTTTCTTCTTTCTCTCCCGTCTGTTCCTTCAGTCTCCACCCCAAGCTCTGAGTTCTTTGAATCCTTCTTTTCTACAGACTCATCTGACCTCTCCCCTTCTCCCCAGGCTGCTCCTTGCCAGGCCGAGCCAGGTCCCAATTCTTCCTCAGCCTCTGCTCCCCCACCCTATAATCTTTCTATCACCTCTGCTCCTCACACCCGGTCTGGCTTATAGTTTCATTCCGCAACTAGACCTCCCCCACCTGCCCAACAATTTCCTCTTATAGAGGTGGCTGGAGCTAAAGGCATAGTCAAGGTTAATGCTCCTTTTTTCTTTATCCGACCTCTCCCAAATTAGTTAGCATTTAGGCTCTTTTTCTTCAAATATAAAAACCCAGCCCAGTTCATGTCCCGTTTGGCAACAACCCTTAGACGCTTTACTGTCCTAGACCCCAGAGGAAGGCCATCTTATTCTCAATATGCATTTTATTCCCCAACCCACTCCCAACACTAAAAAAAGCTCCAAAAATTAGATTCCAGCCCTCAAACCCCGCAACGGGACTTAATTAACCTCGCCTTCAAGGTGTACAATAATAGAGTAGAGTCAGCCAAGTAGCAACGTATTTCTAAGTGGCAATTCCTTGCCTCCACTGTGAGACAAACCCCAGCGACATCTCCAGCACACAATAACTTCCAAACACCTGAACCGCAGTGGCCAGGCATTCCTCCAGGACCGCCTACCCCAGGATCTTGCTTCAAGTGCCAGAAGCCCAGGGTTCCTCCTAAGCCATGTCCCATCTGTGTAGGACCCCATAGGAAATCGGACTGTCCAACCTGGCAGCCACTCCCAGAGCCCCTGGAACTCTGGCCCAAGGCTCTCTGACTGACTCCTTCCCGGATCTTCTCGGCTTAGTGGCTGAAGACTGACACTGGCCGATCACCTCAAAAGCCTAAAGGACCATCATAGATGCTTTGAGTAACTCTTACAGTGGAGAGTAAGTCCATCCCCTTCTTAGTCAATACGGAGACTACCCACTCCACATTACCTTCTTTTCAAGGGCCTGTTTCCCTTGCCTCCATAACTGTTGTGGGTATTGATGGCCAGGCTTCTAAACCTCTTAAAACTCCCCAACTCTGATGCCAACTTGGACAATGTTCTTTTATGAGCTCCTTTTTAATTATCTCCACTTGCCCAGTTCCCTTATTAGGTCGAGGCATTTTAACTAAATTATCTGCTTCCCTGACTATTCCTAGGCTACAGCCACACCTCATTGCCACCCTTTTCCCCAGCCTCCTTCGCATCTTCCTCTTGTATCCCCCCACTTTAACCCACAAGTATAGGACACCTCTACGCCCTCCCTGGCAACTGATCACACTCCCATTACTATCCTATTAAAACCTAATCACCCTCACCCCGCTCAACACCAATATCCCATCCCACAGCACGCTTTAAAAGGATTAAAGCCCATTATCACTCACCTGTTACAGCATGGCCTTTTAAAGTCTATAAACTCTCCTTACAATTCCCCCATTTTACCTGTCCAAAAACCAGACAAACCTTACAGGTTAGTTCGGGATCTGCATCTTATCAACCAAATTGTCTTGCCTATCCACCCCGTGGTGCCAAACCCATATACTCTCCTATCCTCAATACCTCCCTCCACAACCCCTCCATAACCCATTATTCTGTTCTTGATCTCAAACATGCTTTCTTTACTATTCCTTTGCACCCTTCATCCCAGCCTCTCTTCGCTTTCACTTGGACTGAACCTGACACCCATCAGTCCCAGCAGCTTACCTGGGCTGTACTGCTGCAAGGCTTCAAGGACAGCCCCCATTATTTCAGCCAAGCTCTTTCTCATGATTTACTTTCTTTCCACTCCTCTGCTTCTCACCTTATTCAATATATTGATAACCTTCTACTTTGTAGCCCTTCTTTTGAATCTTCTCAACAAGACACCCTCCTGCTCCTTCAACATTTATTCTCCAAGGGATATTGGGTATCCCCCTCCAAAGCTCAAATTTCTTCTCCATCCGTTACCTACCTTGGCGTAATTCTTCAAAAAAACACACGTGCTCTCCCTGTCAATCGTGTCCATGTCCAACTGATCTCTCAAACCCCGACCCTTCTACAAAACAACTCCTTTCCTTCCTGGGCATGGTTGGATACTTTCACCTTTGGATACCTGGTTTTGCCATCCTAACAAAACCATTATATAAACTCACAAAAGGAAACCTAGCTGCCCTCATAGATCCTAAATCCTTTCCCCATTCCTCTTTCCATTCCTTGAAGACAGCTTTAGACACTGCTCCCACACTAGCTCTCCCTGACCCATCCCAACCCTTTTCATTACACACAGCTGAAGTGCAGGGCTGTGCAGTTGGAATTCTTACACAAGGACCAGGACTGTGCCCTGTAGCCTTTTTGTCCAAATAGCTTGACCTTACTGTTTTAGGCTGGCCATCATGTCTCTGTGCAGTGGCCACTGCCGCCCTAATACTGTTAGAGACCCTCAAAAATCACAAACTATGCTCAACTCACTCTCTACAGTTCTCATAACTTCCAAAATCTATTTTCTTCCTCACACCTGACACATATACTTTCTGCTCCCTGGCTCCTTCAGCTGTACTCACTCTTTGTTGAGTCTCCCACAGTTACCATTGTTCCTTGCCCGGACTTCAATCCAGCCTCCCACATTATTCCTCATACCACACCTTACCCCCATGACTGTATCTCTCTGATACACCTGGCATTCACTCCATTTCCCCATATTTCCTTCTTTCCTGTTCCTCATACTGATCACACCTGGTTTATTGATGGCAGTTCCACCAGGCCTAATTGCCACACACCAGCAAAGGCAGGCTATGCTATAGTATCTTCCACATCTATCATTGAGGCTACCGCTCTGCCACCCTCCACTACCTCTCAGCAAGCCAAACTCATTGCCTTAACTCGAGCCCTCACTCTTGCAAAGGAACTACACGCCAGTATTTATACTGACTCTAAATATGCCTTCCATATCCTGCACCACCATGCTGTTCTATGGGCAAAAAGAGGTTTCCTCACTACACAAGGGTCCTCCATCATTAATGCCTCTTTAATAAAAACTCTTCTCAAGGTCGCTTTACTTCCAAAAAAAACTAGAGTCATTCATTGCAAGAGCCATTAAAAGGCATCAGATCCCATCTCTCAGGGCAGTGCTTATGCTGATAAAGTAGCTAAAAAAGCAGCTAGCGTTCCAACTTATATCCCTCATGGCAGTTTTTCTCCTTCTCATCAGTCATTCCCACCTACTCCCCCACTGAAACTTCCACCTATCACTCTCTTCCCACACAAGGCAAATGGTTCTTGGACCAAGGAAAATATCTCCTTCCAGCCTCACAGGCCCATTCTATTCTATCATCATTTCATAACCTCTTCCTTGTAGGTTACAAGCCGCTAGCCCACCTCTTTGAACCTCTCATTTCCTTTCCATCATGGAAATCTATCCTCAAGGAAATCACTTCTCAGTGTTCCAGCTGCTATTCTACTACTCCTCAGGGATTCTTCTGGCCCCCCTCCCTTCCCTACACATCAAGCTCAGGGATTTGCCCCCGCCCAGGACTGGCAAACTGACTTTACTCACATGCCCCGAGCCAGGAAACTAAAATACCTCTTGGACTGGGTAGACACTTTCACTGGATGGGTAGAGGCCTTTCCCACAGGGTCTGAGAAGGCCACCACGGTCATTTCTTCCCTTCTGTCAGACATAATTCCTGGGTTTGGCCTTCCTACCTCTATACAGTCCAATAACAGACCGGCCTTTATTAGTCAAATCACTCAAGCAGTTTCTCAGGCTCTTGGTATTCAGTAGAATCTTCATAACCCTTACCATCCTCAATCTTCAGGAAATGTAGAACACACTAATGGTCTTTTGAAAACACACCTCACCAAGCTCAGCCTTCGACTTAAGGAGGACTCTGCCAAGGATAGAGTCCAAAAACACCCAAACCAAGCAAATAATTACGCTGAACCCCCTTGAGCACTCTCTAATTGGATGTCCTGGGTCCTCCCAATTCTTAGTCCTTTAATACCTGTCTTTTTCCTTCTCTTGTTCAGACCTTGCGTCTTTCATTTAGTTTCTCAATTCATACAAAACTGCATCCAGGCCATCACCAATAATTCTATACAACAAATGCTCCTTCTAACAACCCCAGAACATCACCGCTTACCACAAAATCTTCCTTCAGTTTAATCTCTCCCACTGTAGGTTCCCATGCTGCCCCTAATCCTGCTCGAAGCAGCCCTGAGAAACATCGCCCATTATCTATCCATACCACCTCCCAAAATTTTCACCACCCCGACACTTCATTATTTTGTTTTGTTTTTCTTATTAATATAAGAAGGCAAGAATGTCAGGCCTCTGAGCCCAAGCTAAGCTGTCGTATCCCCTGTGACTTGCACGTATACATCCAGATGGCCTGTTCCTGCCTTAACTGATGACATTACCTTGTGAAATTCCTTCTCCTGGCTCAGAAGCTCCCTCACTGAGCACCTTGTGACCCCCGCCCCTGCCTGCCAGAGAACAACCCCCTTTGACTGTAATTTTCCATTACCTACCCAAATCCTATAAAATGGCCCCACCCTTATCTCCCTTCACTGACTCTCTTTTCAGACTCAGCCCACCTGCACCCAGGTGAAATAAACAGCCTTGTTGCTCACACAAAACTTGTTTGGTGGTCTCTTCACATGGACGTGTGTGACAATATCTATTGCAACTGATAAAAATTATATACATAATGGGGAGCTACTATGCATTTCCAACTTCACATTGAATGGTGTCACATTAGTAGCTTGAAATCAGTCATGATGGGTGTATTTACACCAAGAAAATTGGCCAGCTCTATCAGTCAGGGTTTCCTCCCCGCATCCTCCAGGGAAGCCAGTGGTTAAACATTTAGCAGCACACTCCTGATTGCAATCCTTAAGACTTACTCACTATTCGGTATTTACTGGCTAAGACCAGCTACGGTATAAGGTCCTCATGACTGATCATATGAAGAGCACCTTTCCTCAAAGATCCACCATAAGGCAGGTGGAGCATGGGGCTCACGTATTCCTTCAATTTCCAGACTTGATGATTCTGAATTGTTTCAATTTCCTGAAATTCTTACCTTCCACCAGAAAGGCTCAACCACTATGAATTTTCTAACCTACCTTTTCTTCTACCAAGGTTCTAAATCATCTTGTGGCTATATTGCTCCTCAGCCCAGATCTCTGCTGTTGTGTGTCCATGAGATGCCTAACTCTGCTTGAGAAACCAAAAGAATGAGGGAACCCAAGTGTCCTTCTCCTGAGCAGTCCTAGAGATTGGGTTGTGAGTAGGTCACTAGCATAACTCTGGGGAATGGATCTGTTCTTAGAATGATGCTGCTGCCAAGGAGAGGCATGTTATCCCAAATCTCAGTGGCTGTTACAAGAGGAGGAGACTACCCAATTGCCTTGTTTGGAACATGACCCATGTTGGCCAAGTATCTCTCTGCCCAGTGAGTACACTAAGGTAAGACCAAACAGGACTGGACACTTTGCACTCAAGTTTCCCTGGACCTAAAATAGTAGCTATGGATTTGGAGGGGGAAAGACTAGCTTCCCCTTTTGGACTTCCTGCAATTACTAACATGGGGGGGGTCTTGAATAATGTGCTCTGGGAAATGACTGGGTACATTATTTGCATCTCAAACTGGGTAGAGAGACATCCCAGTTCAATGAAACAGAACAAGATGAAAAGGCTGGGCATGGTGGCTCATGCCTGTAATTTCAGCACTTTTGGAGGCCAAGGCAGGTGGATCACAAGGTCAGGAGTTCAAGAGCAGCTTGGCCAACATGGTGAAACCCCGTCTCTTCTAAAAATACAAAAATACTTGGGAGGCTGAGGCAAGAGAATCACTTTAACCTGGGGGGCAGAGGTTGCAGTGAGCCGAAATCACGCCACTGCACTTCAGCCTGGGCAACAGAGTGAGACTCCATCTTAAAAAAAGAAAAAGAAAAAGAAGGAGATGAAAACGAAGGAGAAGAGGAAGAGGAGGAAGGAGGAAGAGGAGGAGGAGAAGGAGGAGGAGGAGGGGGAGGAGGAGAAGAAGAAAGGAAAGGAAAAAGGAAAGAGAAGGAATGGCACAGATTAGACAATGAAGAACAAACCCCAGCTATTCTGCCTCAGACTACCCCTTCTGCTGCATTCTCCGACTCAGTTAATGTGATCTTCATTTTCTAGTTTCTCAGATCTTCATTTTTGACTTCTTTCTCTCACAACCCAAATTTAATCTATTATCAACTATACTTTCTCGCTCTCTTTTTTTTTTTTTTTTTTTTTTTGACAGAGTCTCTCTCTGTTGCCCAGTCTGGAGTGTAGTGGCTCAACCTCAGCTCAATGCAATCTCTGCCTCCTGGGTTCAAGCAATTCTCTTATCAAGCCTCCTGTGTAGCTGGGACTACTGGCATGCACCACCATGCCTGGCTAATTTTTGTATTTTTAATAGAGACAGGGTTTCGCCGTGTTGGCCAGGCTGATCTCAAACTCCTGAGCTCAAGTCATCTGCCTGCCTTGGCTTCCCAAAGTGCTGGGATTACAGGTGTGAGCCACTACGCCCAGACATTTATCAACCATACTTTCAAAATAAACCTAGAATGTACCCTTTCCCTCACCATTTACCCCTGCCACCCCCAGATCTCAGTCACCATCGTCTCTCTCCCACATGATCACAAACGCTGCTAATGGGCCTGTTTCTGCCCTGGCTTTCTCTTGTTTCAACAGAACAACCAGAGTGATCTTGTTAAATCATGAGCCAAATGACATCACTCCTCAGCTCAAAGTCTTCCAGAGGCTCTCTTCTCATCTGGAATGAAGGCCAAAGCCCTTCCTCTGTCCTGCGGGGCCCTACTGATCTGCACCCCCAGCCTCTTCAACCTCATTGCCAACTATCCCCCCTTTGTTCACTCTGCCCCATCTACACTGGCCTCTGTGCTGTTCCTTGACTCTATACCAGACAGATGCCCACACCAGGAACTTTGCAGTTACTATTTGCTCCCCCCAAGACACTCTTCCCCCAGATAACCACATGCCTGATTCCCCACTTCTCTTAGTTCTGTACTCAAAAGTCATCTTCTGAGTGAGTCCTTTCTTGGCTATGTAACCAAAATATCTCCACCATCTCTATGCTTCATATTCCCTTTCTTTGTTTTTTTACTCCTTGGCTTTTATTACCTTTTGTATATTTATCTTTTTTATTGACTATCTCTCATTAGCATATGGGTATATGAGGGCACAGATTTTTGTTTTGTTTACTCTCCAGATTCTAGAACAGTGCCTGGCTCATAGTAAATGCTCATTTCAATGATCTATTGCTGCATCATAAGCCATCCTAAAATACAGGGACTTGAAACAACAGTTTATTAGAATCTCACAATCTCATAGGCTGACTGGGCTCAACTGGGTGGTTATTCCTTGGGAATCTCTCATGTGGTTGGAGTCAAATGGCAGCTGGGACGGGAGTCATCTGAGAGACTTGGCTGACACAGGATGCTGGCTACTGGCTAGGAGTTCAGCTCTGTCCACTGTCTGGAGTGCCTACATGTGACCCCTCCAAGTTCACTGGGGGCACCAACTTTTTTCTTTTTTTTTCTTTTTTTTTTTTTTTTTGAGACTGAGTCTCTTTCCATCACCAGGCTGGAGTGCAGTGGTGTGATCTCGGTTCACTGCAACCTCCACCTCCCGGGTTCAAGCGAGTCTCCTGCCCCAGCCTCCCGAATAGCTGGGATTACAGGCACTTGCCATGACACCCAGCTAATTTTGCGTATTTTTAGTAGAGATGGGGTTTCACTACATTGGCCAGGCTGGTCTCAAACCCCTGACCCCACGATCCACCCGCCTCAGCCTCCCAAAGTGCTGGGATTACAGGCGTGAGCCACGGCGCCTGGCGAGGCACCATCTTTAAAGATTAACTACCACGATATTCAGTGAATATTTGTGGGATGAAGGAAGGCAGAAAGGGAGGGGAGATGGTGGGAGGGAAGTAACTGGAAAATTTACAAAGAAGAAAATGAGGAAGGAAAGGAGACAGAAGAAAAGGAAGGAGAAAAGGAGATGTGGATTTCTGAATATGATGACAATATTATAGCCTGGGAATAAAATTCATCCTTTCCTGCCTGATCCTTCTTTCCCATCTCCCTCAAGTTGTATAATAACCTGCTTGGAAGCAGAAATTCAACTAACGCCACATATCAGAACTGGAGCGCTCTTGGCAGAATCTTCTACAATTTATACCCCAAGTTCAAATTTGAGCCAAGGCATATTTCCAAGGAAAGAACAACACAGTACTTTATCTTGATGTTGCTCCTTACCCTTGGTGATTTCAAAGCAGTTTTATAAACAAGCACTGTCATTGTGCAAGAGAGGAAACGGAAGGGAACTAGTAATATTTAGGTAACCAATAACAAAATCTTTAAGTCAATATTATAGTGAAATGATTAAGTAATTATGTGGAATCAGAGGCAGGCTACAACTGCATCAAATTAATAAAGTAGAATTTGGAAGAAATAAGATATAAAAATTTCCACATAAAAACTGAAGTCAATTGAGGCTGTAAGGAGCTAGAAATTAAAAATAGATTTATACCAAACTAGGTAGAACAAAATTGAAGCAGTTGTTGAGATATTAAAAATGGATTTGCTTTTAAAACTGTTTGGAATAGTTTAGTCATTTTCCAGAGCCATAGATATTCTGTGCCAGTTGAGCACTTTTTCCCAAACCAACCTGGCAGACGGTTGTCTAATCAGGAAGCTTTGCAGGCAAGTTCCTTGGCTAAAACCCAGAGGAATAAATGAATTTGGGTTTCTAAAGTTCCAGTGTCTCAGTACAAAGAGAGATAGGTAACCCTTTTTCCTAGAGATACTGATGATGATATAAATTGTGGTATAACAGAATGCAAATTCCCTAAGCTTGGAATTCTCCTCTAACTGATGTGTCATAGAATAAGATGGCATCATGTTTACTTCAATTTGTGGTCTCTCTAAACCACTTTTGGTCTTTGGCCCCCAGATCTGCCCATTTTAGGGAAATTGGAGTAACTCAAAAAAGTAACTTTTCATGAATTAGTTAGGATTAGGTTTGGCAGCAGGATATTGAACTCTTTCTACCCCCCAACACCTTCACCTCCCTTAAAAAACAACAACAAAAAAGAAAACAGTGGCTTAAACAACATGAAAGTTTATTTCTCTTTCATATAAGCCTGAATAGGTAGTTCACAGGTTGTAAAGGGCTCCACAGTGCAGGGAATCAGATTATTTTTATTTTTATTTTTCTGCCTTAACTGCATAATCTCCACTTCCTAAATCATCCTATGGTCCAAAATGAATGCTTGAGCTCCATCCTGCATATTCCATTCCATCCAGGAGAAAGAAGAAAAAGGTAGAGAGCAGGAAAAGCTCCCTGCCTTTAAGAACACTTTCCAGAAGTTGCTCACACTACTTCTACTTACATCTAACTAACCAAAAGTTAATGCCATGACCGGGAGAGAATCAAGAAGACTGGGAAGCAGACTTTCTAGCAGCAGGTACCTAGCTAAACATTTAAGGTCCTGATACTTTAAAATAGAAGAAAACAAATGTTGTGAGACAATTAAAGTCTCTCTGCTATAGTTTATCCCTTTGACCTCCCCAAATATATGGGCATCCCTCTTTCCCCATGTAGGACACAATCCCTCCTCAAGGGGAAGAAACCCAGGGACTGCCTCCAGCTCAAAGTCAGGATCTCTGAGTGAAGTGTAGTCTCCGTCTTCAAATCCAGATCTTGCAAGCTGTTTTAGTCTGTTCAGGTTGCAATAACAAAATACCTTAGACTGTGTACTTTATAAATAATATAAATTTATTTCTCACAATTCTGGAGGTTAGGAAGTCGAAGATTAAGGCACCAGCAAATTTAGTGTCTGGTGAGGGCTCTCTGCCTTGAAGATGGCACCTCTTGCTGAATTGTCACATGGTGGAAGGGCAAAAAAGGGCCAGACTCCCTTCAAGCCCTCTTATAAGGGTACTAATTTCATTCATGATGTCATCACCTGCTAAAGACCACCCCCCCGACCCCTTACTATGATGACATTGGGGATTAAGTTTCAACGTGAATTTTGGAGGAGCCATATTCAAACCATAGCACAAACCATAAACTAAAAGATTAGTTATCTTCCCCATAACCCACTACATATGCAGTGATGTAGTAAGAACAAGAAAACCACAATTAAAACTACCAGTCAGAAAATGTGAAAGTCCCAGAAGCCGATCTATAGTAATTACCAAATCCTGCTGAGCAAGAACAGAGGGGACTCTCTTCTTAAACATCAGGAGTCAGCTGTCTGTCCTGTGGGAGGTGCTTCTGTGTCCATTATCCCTCATGGTTATGTCTGAGGCAGGAAGTGATGAGTTTGCCCTTTGGGGTGGGAGGACTGCTGCACAGCTTCCATGCCCTGTTTCTTGTTAATACATAGTTGGAGGCACAAAGGTTGCTTTAGGCATTGAATAGTCACAGGCTTTGGCAGATTAGGCTTGGATGTTTGGCAGTACAATTCCCTCAAAAACTAAGTAGGCATCTTTTCCATTTGCCTTCTATCAGTTCCACGTGTGAGTAACAATAGCCAAATATCTTGTCTAAAAATGGTTTTTAAACTGAAAGACTCAGATCTTTCAGACCTTTGTCCTCTGCCCACCCTTGGCCCCAGTTTAATGGCAGCTAGTTGAGTTTTGGAAGGAAAGCAACAGCTTTAATTGGATAGTAACAGCCAAGTTGTCACCCATTGTGTAGCAGACAGTTTTTAATAGCATTTTATTTTTATTATTAATTTTTTTTTTTGAGATGGAGTCTGTCTTTGTCACCCAGGCTGGAGTACAATGGCATGACCTCAGCTCACTGCAACCTCCACCTCCCAGGATCGAGCCATTCTCCTGCCTCAGCCTCCCGAGTAGCTGGGACTACAGGCATGCACCACCACGCTTGGCTAATTGTTGTATTTTTAGTAGAGATGGGGTTTCACTATGTTGGCCAGGCTGGTCTTCAACTCCTGACCTCATATTTTTTGAGGCAGTTTCTCACTCTGTCAGCCAGGCTGGAATGCAGTGGTACAGTCATAGTTTACTATAACCTTGAACTCTTGGGCTCAAGCAATCCTCCCACTTCAGCTTCCTGGGTAGCTGGGACTACAGGCACACACCACTACATCTGGCTAATTAAAAAAAAATTTGTAACAGTCTTGCTATGTTGCCCAGGCTAGGTTAGTCAATTTAGATGGCAGGCCAAAGGCAGAGAGCATAGCCTGTACCACTTCCCTAATATCTTAACAATTGGACAGATTTAGCTGTAGTTTTCTACACTTCTGCTGCTCATGGAATTGAGGATTTTGCAACAATAACCACCAGCCCCCAGCCGCACTCTTGGTACTGAAATGAGAAAAGTTCCCTTGCCCCCCTTGCAGGGCGTGCGGTGGGGATGTGGCCCGCTTCTTCAGTGCGCTGCTGTTCAAACCTCTAGGGGAGCATATAGAGAGGCAAGCTGTGGGGTTCCGACCCCACTGCAGTGTCTAGGGGTGGATGTTTACAGCTCCTGAAGCCCCAGTGGGCGTGTGTTACAGGGTGCTCTTTTAGTTTTGCCGTCTATAGGCAGCTTGTGTTAACCAGCTCAATTAGACCCTCTACCTTGTTGCAAGGACAGAAGGCTTTCTGTATCCCGAGGTTCTTGCCTTGGTGTACTGGAAGAATCGGATCGCACGCGGGCTTGGGGAATGGGTGCAAGGTTTTTTACTGAGTGGAAGTAGCTTTCAGCAGATGGGTGAGCCAGAAGGGAAATGGTTTTCCCCTGGAGTCGAGCTGCTTGACGACGGACCAGGCTCTCCTCTAACTGCCCCAGCCCAACTCCGTGTCGTTCTGCAGGTTGGTGGCCTGCTGGTGTGCCGGTGCCTGTGGGTGTGTTCCTCTCCACCTCCAGCCACCTGTGTATTCCTCTGCTGATGGGATCCTCTCGCCGTCCAGCTGCCTGTGTGTCTGCCTGCTAGGGTCTCCAGGGTTTTTATAGGCACAGGATGGGGGTGTGGCAGGCCAGGGTGGTCTTAGGAAATGCAACATTTGGGAAGACAAACAAACATGCCTGTCTCACCTAGGTCTGTGTGGGTGGAGCCCTAGCCAGGGACCACACCCTCCTCTACCCAGCACTTCCCTTCCCCCATTCTGTATCATTTAAAGGGACCATGCTTTTCCCTTCCCAGCACTCCTGTTTCAGTACAAATTTATGGTTTAGTTAGGGTAGGCTAAATGGCTACCAGTAGTAGACCTAAGAATTTAATCACTCTAATACAAAAGATACATTTCCCCTTCTTTTTTTTTTTTTTTTTTTTTGAGACAGAGTCTTGCTCTTGCTCTGTCGCTCAGGCTGGAGTGCAGTGACACAATCTTGGCTCACTGCAATCTCCGCCTACCAGGCTCAAGCGATTCTCCTGCCTCAGCCTCCCAAGAAGCTGGGATTACAGGCATGCACCACCATGCCTGGCTAATTTTTTTGCATTTTTAGTAGAGATGGGGTTTCGCCATGTTGGCCAGGCTAGTCTTGAACTCCTGACCTCAGGTGATCCACTTGCCTCAGCCTCCTAAAGTGCTGGGATTATAGGCATAAGCCACCACGCATGCAACTGTCCAGGATAGGTGCTCCAGAGATTCAGGGACCCAGACTACATGAGTCTATGTCTTCGTAAGCAAAGGACTCATGTTAGTGAATAGTCTGACTAAACATCTTATCTTAGACATTTTCCTATTAAGAGGTATAGATCTGCAATAAGAAAGTAAATTCTGCTGGGTAGTCAAAACTCAGGATTTTCAGCCAATAGAATTTAGTGTATGTGACAATAGGGCATCTGTATTAGAGAATGCCCATTTAAGGCTCTCTTAATTGCCCAGTCTGAACCCATAATGCTGTGGGGCTATTATGAGCTTTGCACAAACCTGGATTCAAATATCACCATTCCTATTACTTGCTACCTATGTGACTTTGGGCAAATTACTTAATCTTTCTGAACCTTTGAATGCAGATATTAAAACAAACCTACCCAATGTGTAGATTTGATTTGATATAATATATATCAAATAGATATATAAGTTTGGCGTTTACTAAGTGTTGAATAAATGGTAACTATACTTATTTGAGGAGCACATGGTTATGATATCGGAACATGGGTTTGAATTCGGACAGATCTGTGTTTGGATCCTCATTCTTGCTAGTTGCATGTATGACCTGGGCAACTCTTTCCTTATTAGGTTCCTCATCTGTTAAATAGGGATCATAATACCTATCTCTGAGTGTGGTTATAAGGATTATACACAAAAGACTCCTAGTATAGTAATTAACACAAACAGTCATTCAATATAAGGCTTCAGTTCTTGTTTTTATTTTTATTACTTTCTTTTCAGATTAAGAAGGCAATGTATGCTCAACTAATTTTGAAAAATGTGAAAGGTTATGAAGGAGAAAATAAAAACCTACTGAACATCCACTACCTGGAAGACATTGTCAATGTTATATCTTGAGGGCTTCACTCCAGCCTTTCTTTTTTTATTAGGCTATTGTTTTTAAAGCTATGGACTGTGGAGTTCCCTTTGGTTCTATACACAGGGAGTTCCCCACTTTGTGTTATGAAAGGGAAGCCAGAAGTCCCTACCAGTGTAAAAATAACCTCCCCATTAAAACCAAAAGGCTCCAGTTGATAATAGAGAGCTTCAAGTGAAGAAATAATAGCCCTTCCTAAATTAGGCTAGATTTGCTGCCATCTTGGAAAGAGGAATGAAACCCCATAGGAATAGGAAGGGCTGGGAAGATCTGGGGGTGTGTGTGAGTCTGGGGCTCCTGAAGACACTTGACCAATTTACAGTCTCGCCGTGGGCTAGTTCTGCTAGGAGAACATCTAGTACTGATTCCAGTCAATAGGGTATTCTAGTCACAGAAGGACTGTGAGATTTGGCAAAGATCACAAAGCAAGAAATGCAGACAGAAACACTCAAAAATTGCAGCTTGGGATAGAGCAGAAGTAAAACCCCAAATTCCGGATTCACATGTTCTGACATACCCAGTTTATCTGGAACAAGAATCAAAAATTTAAACTGAACAGCTACCAGTCAGGACTTATGTCTTCCCTAAAAGGCTCTGCAGTACGGGCACTCAAGGAATATTTAAAAAAAAAATAATCAGTGATAATCTGATAATGAAATAACAGATGAGTTTGTCATTTTAATTTCTGTACCTCCCCTTCCTATTATCACTGCCCAGACATTTTGCCTTAGTCTTTAAAATGTTAATTTACCTACAGTTATTCATTTTGCCTATTCTAATGCCTGTCAAACCAAAATGAAAGAAAACTGTACCAAGGCAAGTCTGAGATCTTCGTCTCAATCAGTAAAATCTTCCGCGGAAGCTTGCACTACTCAAGCAAGACAGATCTGAGCTCTTGATACAGTTAGGAAATGTGACCTACTTTAAAACCCAGCAGAGTGTGTGTGTATGTGTGTGTGTGTGTGTGTGTGAGATGAAATGAAAGTGAATTGTTTTGCTGAAATCTGACGCTAAAAATAGGGCACCGGATCCTTCCCCTGCTGGAAAAAGAAAAAAAAGAAAGGCATTAAAATGAGTGTGTGTCTGTATGTCTGGGAATATGTCTCCATGGCAACCATTGTCCCACCTCCCCTATCAACAGCATTACCCCTCTCCATGGAAAGAGGGCACATGAACGCCTTTCCCAGCACCCCTCCCAATCCCTTACTCCATGAAATCTAATTAAAGAGTGAAATGAATTTTAGCGCTGGTTCCAGAGGCTGGGAGAAGTCCACGACTGGGGGGCAGGGTAAAGAGAGGAGCGCTGGGGGAGGGACAGGGAGACCTGCCCTTCCACACTGGAGCAGCAGCACGCGACTCTGTTCTCATTTTTAAAAAGAGCCACAGCTCCCATGCTGAGGAGCTGCAAGGGAGTGATAAACCTGCCATGCAACGATGTTATTACTTTAATGGATACAGGACTGGTTGAGCACTTTATTTCCACCAGGGTTTTTTACTTTGCATCTTCCCTTTCCACAACATCCAGTTTTCCTCAGACACTCCCCCCCTTACTAATGAATGTTGTCCCCATTTCTAATCCCACTCAGGTGAGGGAGAAAGAAAGCATTATTTGAGATAATAGGTCTGCCTCTGGGGTGAGGCGTATGAGTCAATCACACTGGTGAACAACCCCACCCCCCAACCTCAAAAATCCTTTTTTGTATAGAGTAGAAGCCAGAGAAGAATAGGGGGGCATGGAGTGGTGAGGAAGACACTCTGGGGAGGTTGAAGCTGATTTGGGCAAATGAGCTTCAGGGTTTTTTTAGCATCTGCCAGGGACCTCCCTTCCCCCTTCCCAGCAGCTGCCTGCCCTCCCTCCTCCTTCCCCCACCTTTAGTGTCCAGTCAGCAGCAGCTCAGGCGCCTCCCTCTCCCTCCTCTTTGGCCATCCCTGCCCTCGGCTATCTGGGCATCTGTTCCTCATTCCTGCATCCAAACATTTTCTCAAGGTTGGCTGTCAGTCCGGCATTGTGCTGCAGGGGTCTCAGCTGGAGCAGAATTGCCCTCACATGAGCATGAGCATTCGGACAGGTCTGGACTTGTCCCTCTGACAAGGAGGAAGCGGTGGCAGGAAGCCTGTGGGCCCTCCTGGGAGAGAGGGGAGAGTTAGTTTTACAGGGGCTCCAACTGTGTGATGTTTCAGCGACAAGAAGAAGGAAGAGCATGAAGAGCAAATCGGAGCCTGTCACTCAGACTTGTGTCTTCTGTCCTGGTGGACTGAGTGTGGTGGGCTGCAAGCACAAGGAAAGTCAAAGATGTGCTTTTACCCACAACAGGGTGGCAGGGTCGAGAGTCGATTGGCACAGGGCAGCCAGCGTGTGTCTGTGGGCACCAGCAGGAGACAGCGCCAGCTGTGGCATCTGCAGTAGCCGCCACCTCGACTGCCAGCCCTGCCGCTTCAGCAGCAGGCACCTCCGTGTCCTTGGAAGGGATAACCGGCCTCTCCACCTGGACAGTGGGCCTTGAGCGAGCCTTCCCTTCTTGCAGCCAACTGAGGCAGCCGGCACCCTTGCTTGCCAGATACCCTGAAGCATTCTGGAAAAAGTCAGGGAAGACCCACAAGCATGGGTCACTGTCAAGCCGGAGAAATTCCTCTGACTTTAGTTTTTTTTTGCCCAGGTTGCTGTGGCTTAGGGCACATGGATTATTCACAGTATAATCATGAGAACCAATATTTACTGAGTCCTCACTCTGGGCCAGGAATTCTTCTAAGCATTTACCAACTCACTTAGACTTACAAGAGCCTGTGAAACAGATGTCATTCTTATCTCCATTTGACATAGGAGGTAAGAATATTCTCAAGGTTATATAGCTAGAAAGTGGCAGTGGCCAGGGTGCGGTGGCTGACGCCTGTAATCTCAGCACTTTGGGAGGCCGAGGCAAGTGGATTTCTTGAGCCCAGGAGTTTGGGACCAGCCTGGGCAACATAGTAAGACCTCATCTCTACAACAATTTAAAAATAAATAAATAAAAAGTAAAAATACAGCTAGAAAGTGGCAAAGCTATGGTCTCAAATCAGACAGTTTGAACCCAGAGCCCATGTGCTGGCCTCTCAGACTGGGCTCTACTCAGTCACTGGACAACAACACATCTCCAGTCTTCATCAGATTACCTGATTTTTTCCAAATTGCTTAGGAATTCTTTAAATATCAAAAATTCATTATATAACCATTATGTAACATCATTAAAAGCATGTTCAAATGAGAAAAAGAAGTCACTACTAAACTTACCACCCCAAAGCAACTGATTTTATATATGCATGCTTTATTGATCCTTGCACTCACATGTTCTGTATAGTGAAATATAATTCTGTATTATGATTATTTCCTGATGTTATAACATTGTATTATAAGTGTATTTTCATAAGGTTATTTTCTGACATTTTAATTGCTGGGTAGCATTCCTTCAAGTTGATATACCATAATTGACTTAGCTACTTCCCTATTTTGAACATTTAGATTGTTTCCACTTAAAAATTTGAAAAATAAACAAACTCTTTGCTCTCATTTTTTCCTTTTATCAAATGCCTTGACTCTGTCCAGACGCAGGAGAGATGTTTAACCTGTGCAATTGAAGCTATTTTGATAACCTTTAGCTTATCCTTAAGATTTATGCAAAGGTTAAAAGTGTATGAGCTGGAAGAATTTCATTCTGTACTATTCATTGCTGAAGGACTTGGAAGGAATGAAATGGTGAATGGAATTGCGCTCAAAGTATTGCTGCCAAGGTGCTAGAATGGTGTATGTAACAGACACAGGCCAAGGAGGCTGAGCAGCAGACTTGCAGAGTCAACATTTTTAACTTGGTAACAGATGGCCCACTGGTCAGAGCTCAAAAGGCTGGGGCTCCTTAAACCAACAGGACCCAGGCAGATGATTCAAATGTTCTCAGTAACCAGAGGGACCTCTACTGTCCACTCGCCAAGGGCTGTGTTGACATGTGTGAATATGCAAGAGACAGGAATTATTTATCTTCCCTTAACCTCAATATTTCATTTTCCTAGCCTCAGATAGAGACTGCTTTTTTTTTTTTTTTTTGAAACAGAGAAATGGAGTTCCATTCTTGTTGCCCAGGCTGGAGTGCAATGGTGCGATCTTGGCTCACTGTAACTTCCGCCCCCTGGGTTCAAGTGATTCTCCTGTCTCAGCCTCCCAAGTAGCTAGGATTACAGGCGCCTGTCACCACACCCAGCTAATTTTGTATTTTTAGTAGAGATGGGGTTTCATTATGTTGGTCAGGCTTATCTCGAACTCCTGACCTCAGGTGATCCACCCACCTTGGCATCCCAGAGTCCTGGTGTTACAGGCTTGAGCCACCGCACCTGGCTGAGACTTCTAAAACTCTGAATCACCACTGACTGCATTCCCAACTCCATCTGGACTCAGCCCTTCCAAACTAATGAGAAAACCTCAGTATCTAGGGTATGCTTAGACTAGATGAGATTCAGCTTAAACCCTGGTAATAATTATCATTCTCCCCATATCCTGAAAGCTCAATCCTGGGTGCTAAGTCAGTCCAGACAGGCAAAGGGGTTTAAGCAAAGCCAGGACTAGGGAGAGACAAGTGAGGTGCCTAGTGGGCAAAATTGAAGGAGGCATCACTTGCAGGTGCCGGCCCTGCACTTGTGTGACCCTGAGAATGAGGGCCTCCTTACGTTTTGTGCCCTGAGCATCTCATTTGCTCACCCTGCTGGCCTTGCCCTAATGTCGCAGCAAAGCTCTGGCTTAGTCATTGCTGTCCTTATCAACCCCCTGCCCCTGTTAGGCTTAGAATAACTAGTTGAACCTAGGTCCTTGACCTTGGCAGGTGAAGAAATGGGCCACATCCACAAAGGTAGCAGTAGTAGAAGGGCATAGGCTGATAACCTTCACAGGACCAGGTGGAAAGTGGAAGCCCATGTTCTCCAACCGATTGTGGACAAACAAAAGGACCAGACAGCCAGAACCGTAACTTCAATACGCACTGGCACTTGTGTTTTTAAGCCTGCTGAGAGAATTAACGTTCAACAGCTGTGCATATTCACACTGCTGAATGCGTATTACACAGTATTCTCAGACATTCTCCTACGCAGAGCAGCAGTATTGGCCCATCGGGTGATTCATGAGGTTCCAACATAAGCCGCCAGAGAAAGGGAGCTATCAAGATTTTGGTGATGAGAGAGAAACTGTAGCACATGGGAAAAGAAGAAGACAAATCGGATATCTTTTCAGGCTGGATCAAGAAAAAGCTTTGACAGAATGAGACATGATTTTCCTTTATTTGAAGTGTTGCAGGTCTACGGATCTCGGTGCAATTTGTTCAGTATATGGAACAATGCAATGAGTATTCCAACCCTGAACAGCTGGGAAAGGAGAAAGATGTGAAAAATGAGGAGGGAGCCAGGTGAGTTCACACTTGAATAATAGATTCTCTTGGTAATAAAACCACAGAGAGAGCCAGTGCTTTCCCAGATCTAGAGCTATCAAGAACTCCATTGAAACTCTACCGGCTTAGAGTTCCTTCTATGCCACCTTAAGCACACCTATTCTGAGAGCACGGCTCTCCTTTTCTGTTGTCTGAGTCAGTGGCTGCCAACACAGGTGTGTGCACACAAATCTATTGGGGTACCAAAAAAAAAGAATTATATTTAATAATTATTTGTCTTCATCTAGCTAAATTTCTATTCTTGAATAGGTTTTAGGATGTACATCATATGTTAGTACAGCAGTGACAAGTATTCATTTTGACAGAAAATGCTAAAAAAAAAATTCATACTAATGGGTCACATGATCAAAAATGCTTGGAAGAAGGCCAGGCGTGGTTCCTCCTTCCTGTAATCCTAGCACTCTGGGAGGTGGAGGCAGGCGGATACCTGAAGTCAGGACTTTGAGACCAGCTGGCCAACATGGCGAAACCTCGTCTCTACTAAAAATACAAAAATTAGTCGGCTGTGGTGGCATGAGCCTGTAATCCCAGCTACTTGGGAGGCTGAGGCATGAGAATCACTTGAACCCAGGAGGTGGAGGTTGCAGTGTGCCAAGATCGCACCATTGCACTCCAGCTTGGGCAACAAAGGGACTCCATCTCCAAAAAAAAAAAAAGAAAAAGCTTGGAAGTCACTAAGCAAGAAACTCCTGACTGGGCGCAGTGGCTCACATCTATAATTCCAGCACTTTGGGGGGCTGAAGTGGGAGGATTGCTTGAGGCCAGGAGTTCAAGACTAGCCTGGGCAACACAGTGGGACTCAGTCTCTATAGACAGTGGGACCCAGTCTCTATTAAAAATTTAAAAATTAGCCGGATATTGTGGCACACACCTGTGGTCTCAGCTACTCAGGAGGCTAAAGCGGGAGGATCACTCAAGCCTGGGAAGTCAAGGCTGTAGTGAACCATGATTGCGCCACTGCACTCCAGCGTGGGTGACAGAGTGAGACCCTGTCTCAAAAAACAAAACAAAAAGAAACTCCTTAGCCTGATGTTCTGGGCCCTCTGCAACTTGCTTATTCAACCTCCCCTCCTGCTATTTCATCCCTATACTACCCACTGTATTAAAATGGATCTGGTCATCCAGTAATTCCTGGTTATTTTTTAAACTTCCTCTCTCTGTATCTTGGCTGGTGGAATACCAGCAAATGAGGAGAGCTAATGAAGTCTCTTGGATACATTGAGCCTACAATCATTTTACTAGCAGAAATTTCAGCCCTGTCCGGGATATCCCTTCCTAGATAAGCTCTCCAGGGATAACTATTTTGTTCATAATTCTCAGTGAAACAACCTACTGCTGTCTGCCAGAGAGAAGTGGTGGCTCAGATGTATTCAACTTTCTTTCTTTCTTTTTTTTTTTGAGATGGAGTTTCGCTCTTGTCACCAAGGCTGGAGTACAATGGCGCAATCTCAGCTCACTGCAACCTCTGCCTCCCAGGTTCAAGTGATTCTCCTGCCTCAGCCTCCCCAGTAGCTGGGATTACAGGTGCCTGCCACCACGCCTGGCTAATTTTTGTATTTTTAGTAGAGATGGGGTTTTACCATGTTGGCCAGGCTGGTGTCAAACTCCTGACCTCAGGTGATCTGCCCACCTCGGCCTCCCAAAGTGCTAGGATTACAGGCATGAGTCACCGTGCCCAGCCAGATGTTTTCAACTTTCATGAACAAACATTACAACTACTGCCACCCCCACTGGCAGCTATCCCCACTGCTTGGTAGACTAAAGAGTATCAACATCATTGGAATTAATACTAACTGTGTACCCTGCCACACCAGTGTTGGTGCTAAGACCTTGGCAATACAAAGGAAAAATGATTCCAGGAAGTACAGTATGGGGATCCAGAAAACACCCTCTATCTCTATAATTTACTCAGCCAGGTATTTCCCAAAGCCAAACTGCTGGTAGCAAGGGTGCTGCATGTTTCTGCAGTTTGTACATGGCACAGTGGTGCCAGGCAGGCAGTGGATCAAGCCCTCAATCCAGGGACTTCTCTTAAGGTATCCTAAGGCAGATTGCATTTTCCAAAGATGGCAGCCACAATATCTCCCAACCCTCAAGCTCTTCTGACAATGTGACATTGACACTTCTCCTGTGGAGTGGTGAGGTCAAATGACCTCTCCTTGTAAACTTGGATGGGTCTTTGTGATTTCTTTGACCAATAGAGTATGGCAGAAATTATGGTTTGTGATTTCTGAGGCTAGGCCATAAAAATGCCATGTACTTCTACAAAGATGTCACTCACATACTCATCACCTGTGCCACATAACACAATATGCCCCAGATGAGCTGTGTGACTGTGGGCAAGCTGCCTAAGTTCTTGGAGCCTCAATTTCCTCTTTCATAGAATAGGGATAAGATTAATCCCTACTTCACAAGGATTACATAAATTAATCCATGCAAGTGTATAGTATAATGCCTAGCATATAGTAAGCCCTCAGTGTTAGCAATTATTATCATGTGGCATTTGGTAGGTGGCCAATTAATATTTGTTCATTGATTAATTAAATTGCACTGTACACAGGTGGAAAAGAAGATGAATATCTAATTTGTATCCGATGGCACAGAAGGTCTTCATGTCCATGCTCTGTTAACGTCACCTTCCCAAAGCCGTGTCTGCACCAACCGCCTTGCACAAACCGCCACAGGACACCCCTAACCCTGTGCCCTTGCCCTAGTCTTCTGTGCATTTTCCCTCAAGCTCCATGTTGCCTGCCAATGTCTGCTTTCACAATTCCCCCTTTCCAGAGTATTCCCTTCAACTTCCTCATTCCCCTTTCAACTAATTTTTACTGGTAGTCCAATCCTCATCCTGCAGGGCACCCCTTGGAGTCATTTTCTGACCTGGAAGTTTTATAGAAAATGTTCCTCTCTGTTTACCCTATCATGGCAGTGGTTCGCCATAGGGCAATTGCCTGCTAATTTCTCTGTCTCCTTCATTACCTGGAAGCTTCTGGAGGGCAGGATTTATATAATCTTCACCACTGTATTCCTAGAAGTTAGGAGTGCCCAACCAATAACAGTCACTCAATAAATACTTTTTGAATAAGTTGTTGCAAATAAAAATAACCCTAGAACATTCAAGGTAACAGTGTTCTGTACCATCACTGGAAGAAAACAGCTGTTTAGTACATTTTGAAAATACTTCCATCAAAACAGATTCATATAAAATCTTGGCACTTCATGGAATAAGCTTCAGTTAACTGGGAAAATAATGTGCTTGCGATGTGTTAACAGAAGATGGTAAATAAATGAGAATATAGTTACCTAGCTTTTTCACTGACCTTTCAAATAGATAAGCTCTGGGGATGACAGGGGGATGGGAAGAAGGAACCATATCCATTCTACAGTAATAAGGATTGTGCCTTGATTACTTAGTTGCTCAATGAATATTTGATGACAGACTCAGAAATGTAGGGCTTAAAGGAACTTTGATGACTGAGGATTGTTTGATTAAAACTGAACATTTAGGACCCTGGGGGATGATCCACAAAGCAGCTGTCACTGGCCAGCAGAAGAAGGGAATACCTCGCTGCTATGCCTAGGATCTGGTCCCAGGTGTCTGCACTGAATGGCTTTCCAGGAATCCCAGCAGTGCCTGCCAAGACTGCATTTTCAGATTTAACTGCTAAGGCTTTCTGTATGGAACAAGGAAATATCTGCAATGCTTTTTGTCTAAATGTGATTAGCACAGCATTCTGTAGTATTCCTTTCCAAGGAAAGCACACCACACTTAGGCTGGGAAAACATCCCAAATTTCCATTGTGATAGGATCCACTAGGGTGAGGCTAACAGCAGTTTCTAACATAACCAAGGCCATTTTAATTTCCCACAGAGGCCTTTCTGATACCCAAGGCTCCACCTTGGTTTGCGTGGCCAGAACCTGTTGGAGCACTGCATGCCATAACCTGTGTTTCTTGGTGAGTTGCTTGTCTATTATTGAAAATCCCAAGACTATGACATCATGGCAATAAACTTCAGAATGCTGAGTGGGTTTCCTCCCTGCCTGGGAAAGCCCCCTTCTAGACAGGATATGACATGATGGTCTGGGAGAGCTTAGGTTAAATTTTTTTCTGCCACCACTCAGGGTAATATGGAGGTGGATGTATCTACTCACAGACTATGCCCATCATTTCTAAGCCTTCCTTAGATTATTTCTCCACAACAGATACCCCCACTGATAGTCCCACATGGTGTGGTCTAGTATAGGTGATTCAAACACACAATCAAGTTTTAGTACAATATGAAGAAACTTGGGGTCCAAAGAACCTGAGTTGCCATGTTTCACAGCTCCAGGGGGGCACCGTTCACTCATGCTGCTGTGCAAATCACCTGTTGCCGGCTGTCCCACATTGTTTATTAGCTCTCTTGGAACAAATGTAAAATCTCTAATAGGAGCTTCCTAGTTGTCACTCTCATCTTGGTCTACAGCCCCTTTTGCCTAGGCTCTGACCTTGGGAGTTGACATTTCTTCAGGCTAAAATAATAACACCTTACTTTCACTTATAGTTAACAAAACCCTTTCAAATACTTGATATCACATGAAACTCAATACTCTCATGATGTAATTTGGATATTTGTCTCCACCCAAAGCCCATGTTGAAATGTAATCCCCAATGTTGGAGGTGGGGCCTGGTGGGGAGTGCGTGGGTCATGGGAGTGGATTTCTCATGAATGGTTTCTGCCATCCCCTTGGTGATAAATGAGCTCTCACTCAGTTCACATGAGATCTGGCTGTTAGAGAGTGTGTGGCACCTCCCCCCAACTCTCTCTCTTGCTCCTGCTTTGGCCACAAGTCACACAAGCTTCCTTCTGCCATGAGTAAAAGCTACCTGAGGCCTCCGCAGAAGCAGATGCCCCAGGGCTTTCTGTACAGGCTGCAGAACCATGACATGAGCCAATTAAACTTCTTTTCTTTATAAGTTACCCGATCTCAGGTATTTCTTTATAGCGATGCAAGAATGGCTGAATACAGGGAGGTTAGGCAGTTATTAATGCTCTGTTTTATAAATGAAGAGACAGATGCTCAGAGGTCACTGGCTTGCCAACAGTCACCCAACTAGGAAAGAGCAGAGGTCATGACTCCTAGTTTATTGCTTATTCTATCAGAACAAACAAGCTTTAAAGTATAAACAGAATCACCCTCAGACCACTGTTGCTGGCGCCCAAGTCAGCCTCAATCTCTCCTACTTATTTTTAAGACCCTAGGAAGATTTGTGCATGCTCATGAACAAGCCCTTTCAGCTGCCCTGTGGTCCTCCTTTCCCCTCCCCTCCTTCTCTGGTTTCCATCAGTCCCATGATGGCTTACTGCCGGTGCCTGCAACCAGGAAGATGAAACTAGTGCTCAGTGCCAGAGCCACCATTTTGGGTCAACTCAAATGTTCTGCAGGGATAAGGGGAAGGGGAGGGGGTCAGGAAATGTTCCAGCAGCCCCTACTGTTGTCCTGGGGCAGGAAGAACTTTCACTAGAGAACAGGAGGTACTGAGGCAAGTTTCTGTGTCTGACTCTTTCTTTAGGATGACTCCTTTTCCAGTAGCCTCTTCTACAACTCTTCTTGGTCCTCCATGTAAATAGTCTCTGGTGGCCTGCCCCTTTAATCCTCCAGATATGCCTTGATGCATCTGAATTTAAAAACACTCTTCCAGAGTTGATCTATCCCTTTGGAATACATGCAGATGTACCATGTCCATGTGTAAGTGGCTTGATGCAACCATACCCTGAAACTGGAAATCACAATTGCATAAGTTTTGAAACCTAATAGGGTTTTGAACCCTAATAGTGCTACTTGCTGAGATCAAGTAATCTAATTATTTTTACTTACATTTCAAGTCCTTTCATACTCCTCTCATGAAGTTGCCTTGTTTAGAAAATTGCAAAGGAAAGCTGAAGCAAGAATAAGAACATCAGAAAAGGGAAAAATATTTTGCCAAGTTTTATCAGTACCCGGACTCTGTTTTGGCTGCTGGGAATAAATTAATAATGTGTTTCAACATAGAACTTTTATTAATAGAAAATCAGTTTATTTCTGAAGTCACTAAATACATGTTGAATAAATATTTCAAAAATATCCATTTGAGGCTGAGCACAGTGGCTCACGCCTCTAATCTCAGCACTTGGGGAGGCCAAGGCGGGTGGATCACTTGATCTCAGGAGTTCGAGATCATCCTGGCCAACATAGAGAGACCCCATTTCTACTAAAAATATGAAGATTAGCTGAGAATCATGGCATATGCCTGTAGTCCCAGCTGCTCGGGAGGCTGAGGCAGGAGGATTGCTTGAACAAAGAAGGCAGAGGTTGCCGTGAGCTGAGATCACCCCACTGCACTCCAGCCTGGGTGACAGAGGGAGACTCTGTCTCATAAAAAAAAAAAAAAATCCATTTTAAGGGGCACCAACTTGTTAGCCTTCCAGGATGCTCACAGTTTTGGTCTAGCCCTGATCCTAGAGGGCAAATCACAGCAGGCATCTCCAACCTCACTCGGCCTTTGGCTTGCTCTTCTGTGAAAGGAATTAAAGGAGAAGGTTAACAAATGTTTGTTAACTGTGTGCCTTCAAAATCATATGAATCTTTGATGTTCTTTTTTGAAAGAAGAAGTAAGCTGGAATTTAGAAATCTACTCTGCAAGGGATTTTGCCATGAAAATATTGCTGTGGTAATAAGATTTGATCTGAGGAAGTAGCAACGGTTCCATTGCCCCACCCAGGCAGGCTGGCATCCTCTCTACTGTGGCTCATTCTCCTCTGCTTCTTACATAAGCCCAGTTTAGCCACCGTTTTGGAAGAAAGCTGTGGGCGAGCCTAGAGCCAGAGTGAGTGATCAGAGAGGATGTTTTCAGAGGATACCATTTAGGGCCTCCTCTAGGGGAGGTCAGACTCCATAAAAAGCATGTGTGAACTCACACGCCCAAACACAAGCTCACCATCTACTTGTATTAGCCTCTAACCCAAGGCTTTGAAATCGGAATGTGCATACAGGTCAGCTGGGGATCCAGTTAGCGTGCAGACCTTGATTAAATAGGTCTGGAATGGGTCAAAGTCAGCATTGCTAATAAGCTCCCAAGGGACGCTGCTGCTGCTGGTCCTCAAACCACACTTGGAGTGGCAAGCTCCATCCCGCATTCTCTACCTGACTCAGGAGCACAGCATTCACAGTGTTAGAGTCTAGGGATGGGTGAATTAGGAAGATGAGAGTCAAGAAGAGGAGATGAATATACAGGCCAGTGACTATATCACAGTGTTACAAGCGTTCATATGGGTACATATAGATGTGCGTAAGCATGGGAAAAGGGACTGAGTAGAGGGGACCAAGGCTAAAAATAAATCTTGCAGAAATCAATGGATTTTTTTATCCATGGATTCTCTTGACAGGTTCTAGGAAGAAATGAGGGCAGTTTGGCAAGATTGTATATTTAGCACCTTGGATGGCAACCTCCCTGGGGCAGTCAGATTGTTTACTCTCTTTTGTGTTCTGTCTAGTTCAGTGCTGGTGAATAAATTCTCCATAAATACTTGCGGACAGAATGAGTTAGTTACTTACTACATTTCATTTTTTATTATGGTAAAATATGCATAACATAAGCTTACCATTTTAACAATTTTTAAGTGGACAACTTAGTGACATTCAGTACATTCATGCGGTTGTGCAACCAACACCATACCTATTGCTAGAACTTTTTTTTTTTTTTTTTGAGACGGAGTCTTGCTCTGTCGCCCAGGCTGGAGTGCAGTGGCACGATCTCGGCTCACTGCAAGCTCCGCCTCCCGGGTTCACGCCATTCTCCTGCCTCAGCCTCCCAAGTAGCTGGAACTACAGGCGCCTGCCACCACACCTGGCTAATTTTTTGTATTTTTAGTAGAGACGGGGTTTCACCGTGTTAGCCAGGATGGTCTCGATCTCCTGACCTTGTGATGTGCCCGTCTCAGCCTCCCAAAGTGCTGGGATTACAGGCTTGAGCCACCGCGCCCGGCCGAACTTTTTCATCATCCTAAACTGACACTCTAACTCCCTGATCCTCCTGCTCTCCCCAGCCCCTGGTAGCCACTATTTACTTTCTGTCCCTATACATTTAACTGTTCTAGGTACCTCACAGAAGTAAAATCATACCGTATTTGTCCTTTTGTGTTTGGTTTGTTTCATGTAGCATGTCTTCAAGGTTCATCCATATTGCAGCATGTATCAGAATTTCATTCCCTTTTAAGGCTGAATAATATTCCATTGTGTGTGTGTATATATATCACATTTTGTTTATTCATCCATTGATGGATTCTCGAGTTGTTCTCATCTTTTAACTATTGTAATGCTATGACATGGGAATACAAATATCTGTATAAGTACCTGCTTTCAATTTCAAATCTTTCAGGTATAGATCCAGAAGTGGAATTATACAATGTAAATATGATGTAAATAAAACAGAATGGAATTACCAGATAATAGGGTAATTTTATTTTCATTTTTTGAAGAACCACCATACCATTTCATTTACTTTTTTAAATTTAAAAACTTCATCATTTGTAATATAGGAAATAATTTAAGAATCTAGATTCTCCTTGCTGGGAGAACATGGGAGTGACCTTTGAATCTGGTGATTTATGAAATGGGTTTTGCAGGCTGTACCTTCCCTATGAGATGTTGTGAAAGTGAAGCTGGAGGGAGCTATATGTTGCATCATTTCATCTGTGCTGGATGGGCCAGTGGATGGGACTGTCAGGCCTTCAGATTTCTGGACCAACCAGCCCAGGTCATAACTTAACAGAGTGTCTCTCAGCAAAGTCTCTCTGCTGACCCTGCAGCTGCTGAGAAGAGAGATGGCCCTGAATCAAAGCTGCATGGGTTTCTCATCATAGGAGAACCCGGGAAGAGCAAAGCCAGCAAGACTCCTCATACCAGAGGCTGGATGGTTTCTGCAAATGGTGACACTGGCCGTAACATTTTCCAGGGGGTTGATCTCAGAGGCAGCCAAACCTCGGGGAGCACCAAAGCAGAACACTTAGAGGGTGCGGCTAAGGCCAAGGCTGGGGAGGGGCTGGTCTGCAGCTGGAGGCCATTAAAATGTGGCAAAGTCTCCCTTCTTTGTTCTTAGGATTAATTTAAAGTGCTGCCATCCTGTAGGGCAGGGAGTTACATTCCTGGAATGGGAGACTCAGGAATATCCAGACAGAATCCTGACTTTCAAACACAGGATGTCTTTTTTTTAAAAGCTATTTATTGAAATAACAGACTTTAAAAAAATCATCTATAATCATCTCCCCTCCCCCCACCACACAAATTCACTGTTTCCATTTTTCCATGTTCTCATTTATGGCTAATGCACTTTTTGTTGCTCTCTTTACTCATCAGTCATGCCTAGATTTCTCTTGTCTACTCCTACTTCTGAAGGCCGTTCTACCCAAATTATTGTCATTTTCAGGTTTCTGGGATTGGAGGACAGAAGGGTGAGTCTCCTTCCTTCTCACCACCCTTCAACACACACACACACACACACACACACACACACACACACCCTCCAGGTGCCCTCTTCTTGGCTGGTAATGTTTTCACTTATCACTCACTACGGTTATTGTCTAACTTCTATGGGAAAGGTGCCAGTTAGGAACAGAAATGTGCCCTTTTAGCCTTATGCCTGTTCTAGAGTTGAACATTGCAAAAGGATGCAGCGGTGATGTTTGCCTCATAGAGCTCCAGCACTGGGCATTTTGCCCACCTCAGCAGTCCCCATCTTCTTTCCCTGCTCTTGAATTCCCTCTCTCCTTTCCTCCCCACTGATAATAGCCCTTAGAAACTTCACTTACACTAAGTGGCTAGGGTAAGAGTTTACTGGGAGATTTATTGTGTTTGTATGCCACCACAATGTGTTCCATTTTTTATATCTCCCCAAGTCTTAAAACTATAACTTTGGGCCAGGCGCGATGGCTCATGCTTGTAATCCCAGCACTTTGGGAGGCCGAGGCGGGTGGACGAGGTCAGGAGTTCGAGACCAGCCTGGCCAACATGGTGAAACCCCGTCTCTACTAAAAATATAAAAATTAGCTGGGTGTGGTGGCGGGCACCTGTAATCCCAGCTACTAAGGAGGCTGAGGTGGGAGAATCGCTTTAACCCAGGAGGCAGAGGTTGCAGTGAGCTGAGATTGTGCCACTGCATTCCACCCTGGGCAACACAGCGAGACTCTGTCTCAAAAAAAACTGACTTTGGCATTCCTTTTTTTTTTTTTTTGAGACAGAGTTTCGCTCTTGTCTTGGCATTCCTAGTAGAGACAGTGTAAGATTTAGAGACCATGGGCTCTTTCTAGCATCTCTAAACTAACAACCTTTAGGTTCTTGACCATAATAGGATCATGACATGGGTCTTGGGGGCTTCTCTCCAGCCACTGTTGTTTCTCATCTCCTGTGTCACTGACGCTGACTTGAAAACTTCCTTCAGCTCAGGTGGCCCTGGTGACACTCCCAGGCTGTATATTTTGACCTTGCTGCACTATGTTTCTGGAGACCTAACTCGAACTCTCAGTTGCTTGCTTAGCTTTCCCGTTCAGGTATTCTTTATTATGATTAAGCTAGCTACCCTAGCAGGCAGCACTCACATCTTTCTTCTTGGAAATAGGCAGGCAGAAAGTTAGGATGCAGGATTTAGATTATAACTTTCTTTTTCCCTAAGTCTGGGCAAACATTCAGGTGGCCTATAAGGTACTTTTTTCATTAATCAATGGGTTCTTTTAAGTAAAAAAAACCTATAATCTAGATTAAATCCACAGACCATCTACATTAGGAAGACTAAATAACAGTGTAATTCTGAAGTCAGGGGGAGCCTGGGATTGAATTGTCCCAGCTACTTGGGAGGCTGAGGCAGGAGAATCGCTTGAACCTGGGAGGCGGAGGTTGCGGTGAGCCGAGATCACGCCACTGCACTCCAGCCTGGGCAACAAGAGCAAAACTCCGTTTCAAAAGAAAAGACTCTTCCATTTCTGACCATGAAAGAGTAGCTGGTATCAAACTTGCCCTCCTGCCAAAGCAACTAGAAAACTGGAAAAAATATATGAAACAACTGTTCTCCAACATCGTACACAGGCATTACAGGGTAATCCCTGAGAGAAGGGAAACAGATTAGATGAGCCCTATATTTGCCCAACTCCCTTCCTAGAGGTACTTTCTGGACCACAGAGCACTAGGGCATCCCAAGCAGAGCATGGCAGGCTCTCTGAGTTTGGGAGATTGAGATCTGAGTTCAGGGAGGTAGAGGTTGGAATGTTGTGGGGAGGATACTGGAAAGGAGAAAGCTACACAGGGAAAGAACCCCAGAAATACGCATAAAGAGAACCTGTAAATATTTGGATGAATACTAAGTTGCATAGACTCGGATTAAAACTGCACAAGGACTGGCAATAAAATAATCGTTGAAGATCTGTAAACTGAACAATTCCCAGTGTTCACGCAGGAATGATAACTGTTAGTATTCCAGTCAGCTAAGGTGGAGAGTTATCACTGAACACCTGGGCATTCAGTAGAGTCCCCAGAAAGATCATGCCTTAGTAGTAAGATTATACCAGCCCTAGAGTAAAGGCTATCTCCCTTAACAAAGCTTAAAAACAATCCTCAAAATAATTAAGCTGATATGAAGGTAATTACCCGTGCAAAGCTCATCACTCTTTAAAGGAAGACAGCAAAATCTAGATACTCAATAGTATAACAGTCATAATGCCTAGCATACAATAGATACCAAAATATGTAAAGAAGCAGAAAAAATGTGACCCACATGAGAAGAAAAATCAATGGAAACAGACTTAAAAGTGACAGTCATGATGGAATTTTCTAAAAAAAATTTAAACAGCTATTATAAATATGTTTAAGAGTTCAAGGTAAAATATAAGGATGAGTGAGACATAAATGGAAACTGTAAAAATAATGAAATGGAACCTCTAGTTCTGAAAATACAATATCTGAAATGAAAAATTCACTGATGGATTTAATAGCATAATCAACACTGCAGAATAAAAGATCAATGAACTCAAAGACATAGCAATAACACCTATCCAAAGTGAAGCACAAACAGAAAACAGTCTGAAAAACAATGAACAGAACCACAGCAATCTATGGGATAATATCAAGTGACTTACATACATATAATTGATGTCTCAGGAAGAAAAAGGGGTAGTGGAGGCAAAAAAATTTTTTTTTGAAGAAGTAATTGCCAATTTTTTCAAAATTAGATGAAAATTTTATACCACAGGTCTTAAGTTTTTAATAAACCGCAGACAGGATACACACAAATAAAATCACAGCAAAATGCATCATAATAAAATTGCTGAAAACCAGCAATAAGGAGGAAATCTTTAAAGTACCTAGAGAAAGGGACATCTTGGACACAGGAGAACAAAGATAGTAGTGATAGCTGACTTCCTGTCAAAAACACTGTAAGCCAGAAGACAATGGAAATGACATCTATAAAGTGCTGGAAGAAAAGTAAACCTTATAAACTAGAATTCTATATCCAGGGGAAATGTATCCTTCAAAAATAAAGACAAAATAAAGACATATTCAGGTAAATAATAGCTGAGAGAATTTATCACCAGAAAATGCACTGCAAGAAATGTTAAGGAAGTCCTTCAAGTGGAAGGAAAACAGTACCAGGTGAAATTTGGTACTTTCTTTATACAAAGAAATAAAGGGCTCTGGAAATGTAAGCATGTGGATTTATATAACATATTATTTTCTTATTTTGAAATTTTTAAAAAAGAGAAATGACTATTTAAAACAAAAATAACACTAATGTAGTCTGATATTTACAACATCTGTAGAAGAAAAATGAATGAAAACAACAGCAACAAAGGAGGGGAAGAGGAAATGAAAGTAGAATGTTGGCCAGGCGTGGTGGCTCATGCCTGTAATCCCAGCACTTTGGGAGGCCAAGTCAGGCTGATCACAAGGTCAGGAGTTCGAGATTAGCCTGGCCAATGTAGTGAAACCCCGTCTCTAATTTAAAAATACAAATATTAGCCAGGTGTGGTGGTGCATACCTGTAGTCCCAGATACTCTGGAGGCTAAGGCAGGAGAATCGCTTGAACCCGGGAGGCAGAGGTTGCATTGAGCTGAGATCGCACCACTGCACTCCAGCCTGAGTGACAGAGTGAGACTCTATCTCAAAAAAAAAAAAAAAAAAAAAAAAGAAAGAAAGACTCTCACATTATACATGACCAGTATAATATGATGTACAGGTAGACCACAAGTTAAAGATACAGATTGTAAGCATAGAACCCACTTTTTTTTTTTTTTTTTTTGAGACAGAGTCTTGCTTTGTTACCCAGACTGGAGTTCAGTGGCATGATCTTGGCTCACTGCAACCTCTGCCTCCTGGGTTCAAGTGATTCTCCTGCCTCAGCCACCCAAGTATCTTGGATAACAGGCATGTGCCACCATGCCCGGTTAATTTTTTGTATTTTTAGTTGAGATGGGGTTTTGCCATGTTGGCCAGGGTGGTCTTGAACTCCTGGCCTCAAGTGATCTGCCTGCCTCAGCATCTCAGAGTACTGGGATTACAGATATGAGCCACTGTGCCTGGCCTAGAACCCACTTTTAGAAAGAATAGCAAAGAAATATAGCTAAAAGCTAAAATAAGAGATAAAATGAAACACTAAAAAACAAAACAACACAATCCAAAAAAAGGCAGAAAAAGAAAAAAAGAAACAAGACAAATTGTAGGATCAGCTGGTCATGGTGGCTCATTCCAGAACTTCGGGAGGCTGAGGCAGGAGCATTGCTTGAGCCCAGGAGTTTGAGATCAGCTTGGGAAACATGGCAAAACCTTGCCTCTACAAAAAAATTTAAAAATTAGCTGGGTACCATGGTGTGTGCCTGTAGTTCCAGCTATTCAGGAGGCTGAGGTGGGAAGATCATTTGAGACCAGGAATTCCAGGCTGTAGTGATCTATGATTGCACCACTGCACTCCAGCCTTGGTGACAGAGCAAGACCTTGTCTGTAAAAACAAATAAAAATAAAATAAATAAAATTAAAATAAACTTTAAAAATATCAGTATCGGCTGGGTTCAGTGGCTCCTGCCTGTAATCCTAGCACTTTGGGAGGTCGACATGGGTGGATCCCTTGAGGTCAGGAGTTTGAGACCAGCCTGGCCAACATGGTGAAAACCCGTTACTGGTAAAAATACAAAAAAAATTAGCTGGGCATAGTGGCACAAATCTGTATTCCCAGCTACTTGGGAGGCTGAGGCAGGAGAATCACTTGAACCTGGGAGGCAGAGGTTGCAGTGAGTCAAGATCGTGCCACTGCACTCCAGCCTGGGCTACAGAGGGAGACTCCATCTCAAAAAAAAAAAAAAAAAAAAAAAATTAGTATAATAGACTTAAACACTCAACCATATTGAAATTACATTAGGCTGAATGCGATGGCGCAGGCTCGTAATCCCAGAACTTTGGGAGGCTAAGGCAGGCAGATCACTTGAGGCCAGGAGTTTGAGACCAACCTGGTCATCATGGCAAAAACCCGTCTCTACAAAAAAAAAAAAAAAAAAAAAAAAAAGAAAGAAAGAAAGAAAAGAAATTACATTAAATGTAAATGTTTCAAATGCCTCAACTGTAAGTCAGAGATTGTCAGGAAGGGTAAGAAAGCAAAACCTGGCCAGGCACGGTGGCTCACGCCTGTAATCCCAGCACTTTGGGAGGCTGAGGTGGGCAGATCACGAGGTCAGGAGATCGAGACCATCCTGGCTAACACGGTGAAACTCCGTCTTTACTAAAAATACAAAAAATTAGCTGGGCATGGTGGTAGGCATCTGTAGTCCCAGCTACTCGGGAGGCTGAGGCAGGAGAATGGCGTGAACCCGGGAGGCAGAGCTTGCAGTGAGTCGAGATGGGGCCAGTGCACTCCAGCCTGGGCAACAGAGCGAGACTACGTCTCAAAAAAAAAAAAAAAAAAGCAAAACCCAACTATATATTGTCTATTGTCCACCAGAACTGCATTTTAAATGTAAAGTCACAGATGGGTAAGGTAAAAGAATAAAAAAAATACTATACAAACATGAATCTGAAAAAAATCTGCAAAACATGTATGTGATGAGATTTATATTTAAAATATATAATGAATTCTTATAACTCATTAATAAGAGCAATCCAATTTAAAAATAGGCAATATATATTAATAGATATTTCACCAAAGAAGATATATAGATGGCAAAAAGACACATGAAAAGATGTTCCACATAATTAGTCACTAGGGAAATGGAAATAAAAACCGTAATTATACACTCATTAGGATAGCTTAAATTTAAAATGTCTGACAATACCAAGTATTGACAAGGTTGCAGAAGAACTGAAACTCTCATATGTTTGTAGTGGAAATGCCAAACAATATATTCCAAACTATTAGAAAATAGTTGGGTGGTTCCTTGAAAACTTATACATAAACCTGCCCTATGATTCAACAATTCCACTCCCAGGTTTATTCCTAAGAGAAATGAAAATATATGTCTGCACAAAAACTTGCTCATAAGTGTTCATAATACCTTTATTTATAATAGGCTAAACTGGAAATAACCCAAACATGCCTCACCTGGTGAGTGGATAAACAAATGTGTTATAACTACACAATGGAATACTATTCAGCACCAGAAAGGAACAATTCACTGACACAGGCAACCATGTAGGTGAATCTCAAGAGCATTATGCTGTGTGAAAAAAGCCATATATCTGGAGGATCCAGTTCATATGAAATTTTAGAAGAGGCAAAATTATCGTAATAGAAAGCAGATCAGATGTTGCCAGGGACTGGGTGCGGAGGGAGGAAACTGACTACAAAATGGCACAGAGAACTTTTGGGGGAAATAGAAATATTCCTTATCGTAATTGTGGTGGTGGTTATATGACTGTCTAAATTTGTCAAAACTCATCAAACTGTATGCTTAAATTGGTAAATTTTATCATATGTAAATTATACCTAAATAAAGCAAAAAATAAAAAACAAAAACAATTTTTAAAAAAGTGATAATCATAAGAAAGATAGAGTAGCTATATTAATATAAGAAAAAGAAGACCTGGCCGGGTGCAGTGGCTCATGCTGCAGTCCAGCACTTTGGGAGGCCAAGGCGGGCAGATCACGAGGCCAGGAATTCAAGACCAGCCTGGCCAACACAGTGAAACCCCGTCTCTACTAAAAATACAAAAATTAGCTGGATGTGATGGTGGGCACCTGTAATCCCAGTTACCCAGGAGGCTGAGGCAGGAGAATCTCTTGAACCTGGGAGGTGGAGGTTGCAGTGAACTGAGATCACGCCACTGCACTCCAGCCTGGGTGACAGAGCTAGACTCTGTCTCGAAAGAAAAGAAAAGAAAAGAAAAGAAAAGAAAAGAAAAGAGAAGAGAAGAGAAGAGAAGAGAAGAGAAGAGAAGAGAAGAGAAGAGAAGAGAAGAGAAAAAGAAGACCTTTCTACAAATCCTTCCCAGAAGACTTTTCCTCACATCTCATTAGCCAGAATTTCCCCATGTATTCATATATTCATGCTTAAGCTGATCACTGACAAGGAATGAAATTTGGAAGAACTGAAGTTTAGAACCCTGTAGTGCATAGGGCACTCAGGCATAGGGCACTCAGGAATCACCCACTCAGACTAGGGATTCAGCCAGTCTCCCCTGAGGCAGATGGCTCAACAGAGGTTGGGTGGACCCCTCAATAACATTGAGGTTCTGTTAGAAAACAGGAGAGGTGGTCAAGTACAGTGGCTCAGGCATATAATCCCGGCACATTGGGAGGCTAAGGTGGGAGGATCACTTGAGTCCAGGAGTTGAAGACCAGCCTGCGCAACATAGCAAGATCCTGTCTCTCCAAAAAAAAGAAAAAAAAGAAAACAATTCAAAGAAAAGAGGAAGGGAAGTGTATTACTTAGGGTAGCTGTAGCAGATGTAACAAGTAAGCCCCCACATTTCAGTGTCTTAACAGCATCAAAACTCACTTCTCCGTGCCATAACAGAACAATGCAGATGTTCCTGTTTGGGGGCAGCTTTCTTCCATGTGGAGATTCAGGGACTCTTATTTCTCTTCCATCTTGAGGCTCGGTTATCTTAGGCCTCTGCTTCTAACTAGCAGGCCAAGGAAGAAAGTATGGAGAAGCCGCACAACTACTTCTCAACCTGCCTACTATCCAAGTTACACACATAATTTCTCCTCACACTCACTGTCAAGAACCAACCATGCAGCCACATCTAGATGGAAAGGGAGCTGGAAATATAGCCCCTAGCAGGAGAGCCGATTCCTTTGATATCACCACACTGTGGAATGGGACACATTGGTATTCTGGTAGACAGTTGGTTGTCTGCCAAGATGGAGGTAGTGGTGGAAGCAATTTTGAGAGACAACCCAACAGCTTCTATTACATAAATACTTATTTTATTTTATTTTATTTTATTTTGAGATAGGATTTCACTCTGTCACCCAGGCGACAGTGAGGTGGCATGGTCAGAGCTCACTGCAGTCTTATCCTGGGCTCAAGCAATTCTCCTGCCTCAGCCCCCATGTAGCTAGGACTACAGGCACATGCCACCATGCCTGGCTAATTTTTTGTATTTTTAGTAGAGACTGGGTTTTGCCATGTTGCCCAGGCTGGTCTTGAACTCCTGGGTTTAAATGATCTGCGTGCCTCAGCCTCCCAAAGTGCTGGGATTACAGGTATGAGCCACTGTGCCTGGCCTACATAAATACTTTTTAAAATCCTTTCTCAGTTATCCCCAGAACAATCCTTTGCCATAAACATTATTATTGTCTCCAGTTTATAGATGGGGAAACTGCACACAGAAAGGTTAAATAACTTGCCCAAGGTCAGCAGCTTTTGTAACTGGCAGAGCCGGGATGTTCCCCCAGGGTCTGTGATGCCACGTCTGCTTCTCTCAACCTTTATTCTGCATTGCTTGATGAAAAATTTCACCACATCGTTCTTCATCATTTGGCTCAGGTGAGTGTCAGAAGGAACACTTTGAGAATGGGCCACACAGATGAGGAACAGGTGTCTGCCTCACACTCACTAAGTGCTTTTTCATCATGGCATCAAGGATCATGGAAACATTACACCAGCCACTCTTTTCTGGAGCAATGTTGACGCATGTCTGGGCAAATAAGAAAGGTTTCGTATGAGTATGTCTGTTCAAATAAATCTTAACTTTCTCACTGGGAAGGAACGACTAGTTCCCACAACTCACAGGACACCACCCCCCACCCCAATATAAAAAATTTCACCTTTTTTTTTAATACTAGCACACAGTGAGAAGTGGTATGCTTCTGTTTTTCTCGGTTTTCATCGTAAGCTTTGGCTGTCCCTGGCATTCTGTATGCCACAAATGTGCCAAATGCTGCAGCACCAGGACGGGCTAGGGGCAGGAAGGCAGCACAGGAAAGGGGCAGGTCTGGGAGAGGACTTTTGTTAGGTCAGTGCAAAAGTAAGTGTGGTTTTTGCCATTAAAAATAATGGCAACCAACCTAACACAATTTACTGAGATGGTAGTACATGCCAGACTTCATTTTTAAATTACAAATGAAAATGCTACTATCCCTATAGCCGCCATGTTAGATGAACAGGTTGGAGGAAGAGAATGCAAAATGAGTTCATTCTGATTCAAAGTTCTTGGTACATTACCTGAAAATGTGTTTACAGCGGGTGAATATCTTCCCCTAGAAGAGAAAGCCTCACTCAAGCCATTCACTTCTTTAATCAGAGCTCGGGAGCTTTCCAAGCTATTTTATTTTAAGCAATTTCCTGGTGAAAATCTAGCACAAACCTCCATTTGAAGTGCTAATAATTCACATTGTAACTCCAGTCAGCTCCCTTGTCTGCATTTGATGTACTTTGTGAAATCATTTTAATATTCCATAATCACTTTAATATACTGTGTAATATTGGAGAAGTTACTTAGGTTCTCTGAGCCTCAGATGCCTCATTGGTAAAATGAGGAGGTTGGGCTAGATCAGTGGTTTTGGATGACTTTTTCCTCAAACAAAATTTTATGTGGCACTCCAATATATAAAAGAGATCAAAGCAGAAGTATTCTAAGTATAGCTGAAGCATTTATTAAGCAGACCTACTGTGTTTCAAACGTTGTGCTAGGTGCCTGGGAAACAAAGCTGAAGGGAACACAGCCTCTACTTTCATTCCAGTAGAGGAAACAGACACATAAACTAGGACAGATACACAACCCTGAAACAAGCATCAGATGCAGAACTGGTGACATGGACACAGTGGAGACAGCAGCTAGGGAAACAGGGAGAGCCCTTGGGGGAGTAATGAGTAGCTGTATCCCTCGGCCCCTCCTGGGGTTTCCATTCAGCCATGTGGACAGTTCAGAGTATGCTGGGGTGGCCCACCTCACACACATCTGTCTCTCCACTTGTCTGCTTCAGGGCGCTAGACTCAGACAGGTACAGACGGGAGACAAGGAGGAGTGAATGCCGTAGGGGCCAAGCTCAGCTGTTGAGGCAGGAGAATCAGGGAGTAAATACCTGAGCCTCTTGTCCCCTGAGGGACAGTTCAAAGGCACATTCTACACAGTTTGTTCACAGCTGTGCTTACCTCAATAACACATATCTATTGACTTTCTCTTGTTCCCTGACTTGCTCTCCCATTCCCTCAACACTGCTTTTTGAGATCACTTCCCAGATAAAGAACTCACAGCCAAATCAGTGTCTCACGCTTTGCTTTCAAGGGAACCTAACCTACAGGAGTAGCCATGTGACATGTGAAAGGCATTTCTGAGGGAGGGGACAGCAGGAGATGGCAGAGTACACGGGAGCCATAAGCGGCTTGGTGCTGGCTGGACCATACCACCTGAGCTGTTGACTGCATAGAATCAGGCACATTCCCATTCATCTGCCCCGGACACGCAGGCCACTCCAGCCCTCAACCACTGTGTGCTTAGAGAAAGCAAACGAACCCTAATATTTGCTAACCCAGTGCAGACAGATGAGCAGTGCAGTTTTCTAGGGTTAGAGTCAACTGTCTGCTGCTCTTGGAAACAACATCCTTTCAGGAGCTCCTGTGACTCTAGTGGATGGCAGTGCCCTTTCTCAGCACACTCTGCCTTGAGTTCTAGGGCAGCTGACACAGCCTCATCACATTCCAGTCTTTCCCTGGAAGCAGAGCTCATTGTGATTATTATCTCATTGCATTTAATCGGCAAATGAGGAGTTAGAATTTAAAATGTCTGTTGAAGGGCAGGAGGTGTGGACTAGAATTTTACAGTAAGAAGGAGTTGCTGCATCATGCAACTGCATGAACATAATAAAAGAAATGAAAATGAAAAAAATAGGAAATGAAGGAAAGGGAAAATAATGATGGCAAGGTAAGGAGGAGCTAGAAGGTTATGCAAAACTGGAGTTATGCAAAACTAGGAGCTAGAAGGTTATGCTAGAGGTTATGCAAAATTCATGCTATAAGTCCTCTTCAAGGCTTGGCACTGTGGCTCATGCCTGTAATCACAACACTTTGGGAGGCTGAGGCAGGAGAATTGCTTGAAGCCCGAGTTCAAGACCAGCCTGGGCGATACAGGGAGACCCTGTCTCTACAAAAAAAAAAAAATTTTTAATTAACTGAGCATGGTGGTGCGTGTCTGTAGTCTTAGCTACTTGGGAGGCTAAGGTGGGAAGATCGCTTGAGCCCAGGAGGTCGAGGCTGCAGTGAGCTATGATCATACTACTGCACTCCAGTCCAGCTTGGGTGATATTCATTACAAGACTCTGTCTCAAAAAAAAAAAAAAAAAAAGTTTTATTCATTTGCTAGTGGGAGGTCATAGAATTGAACATAACCTTCCTAATCACTACCATGAAAAGGAAAATACTATCAGTTACAATATTTACAGACTCCATAGGAAAAAAGAAACTAGTCACTAAGGAAAAGCACAACTATTTGTGGTACTGAGATAAGAGTAAAATTCCTCCATGCATCCTAAGCAGAGAGGCTGCAGCCTGATTTAATGAAGAGCATCTGTAAACCTGTCCTTCTGGGAAATAAAATGACAAAGTGCACAAAGCTGTTTCTTAGGACATCCCTCAATATAGGCTGATGGTATCATGACAAGATACAATTCAGTAAAAGCAACTTTATGAGGGTGCCAATATGGTATATCCAGGTACTAAGCTTACTGATGTTCTACTTAATTCATAATTTAGGGGTAGATCTTTGGGTGTCTAGAAAAATGTACAGACTGCATTTACTTTAATAATCTTCCATAAATACTATTTTTTCCCAGCTGAGCATTTAAAAAATATTGAGGGGCAGTACGTTTGAAATCCTCATCTAGATGATGATTGTTCTAGGTGGGGCCACATCAGGACAGCCAGCTGTGACTCGGAAGTGGACCTTCAGTGTTTTCATGGGGAGGGCGCCCAAGATTCTCCTCAGAAAGTAACTTTGCCTTCCAACCCAGAGGTCAGTGGGTGATCCAAACCTCATACAGTTTATATCATAAAGCATGGATATAATAATTTTAAGCTGGAAAAAATATTAAAGCAGGTGCAACAAACCTGCTTCTGCTGCAGGTGGATGAACAACCATTCATTAAAGTGCCCATGACATGACAGACTGTGCAAAATGCCATCCCATGTACACCCTCCAAGATAGACAAAGTTGCAAAATGTTGCAAAGTGTATCTGGGCAACAAGTGACTGGCTGAAGGGGATTATGAGTTATAAAGTAGATTAAAAAATGGAGCCATGTCTACCAAAATGATGGCTCCATTTTAGAATAATTGATCTGTGAGTCCTCTCCAGTGAAGAGTACATAGGGAGCAGGAGTTGTAATCCCAGTTTTTCATAATAAAACCATGTCATCTGTCTATGAGTTTCTCTGTTCTCTAGTGCTGCAGAGCACACCTACGGCTCAGCCCTAAGTTAGCGAAAGAGAAGTGCAGCAAGGACAAAGACTGAACTTTGGAAGATGGACTAGAAAAGAGAATTGGCTGGATTTAGGTAAATCTCGAAATCTTGAGATTGGAAAGGATTTCCTCCAAGATCAGTTTGTCCATGGCTCCACCTAATGTCCCCTTAGAGGGGCCTTAATGCCTTGGAGGTAAACATTTAACCTCGGGCTGGATGCCTTTTAGAGAGGAGAGGATACCACTGTATAATGTAACTTCCCTTATCATTGAGCTAAGTGGTTATCACAAACTAGGCCAATTTTGTCTCTTAGCAATTTTTACACAGTGACTCAGAGTAAGACTTCGAATCAAAGTCTACTCCTCCCTTAAAGTGCAACACTTCAAAAACAACAGAAGACAACTCCTCAGAGCCCCCTGTTGTCTTCTCCAAGTCTTCCAGAAGAACCTCTTTCCATATAAGGTAACTCTTCTCCTGATGAGGGTTGCCTGATTTCACAGATAAAAATATAGAATGCCCAGTTGAATTTGAGTTTCAGATAAACAATGAATACATTTTTAGTGTTAAGCATGCTCTGTGTAATATTTGGGACATACTTATACTAAAAATAAATTTCTTATTTATCTGAAATTCCAATTTTACTGGGCATTCTGTATTTTGGCTAGCAACCCTCCCTACTCTGAATGCATTTTAGTTTGTAAATGTTGTTTTTAAAATATAATGCCTAGAACTTAAGATAATATTCTAGTTGAACACAGAAGTGCAGCTCACGTGGGGTGAGAAAGGCAAGTGGGGAAATGGTGAAAGGAAGAGGACATCTTCCTCCTCGTCTCCCTCCCTCCCCCTCCCAATTTATGTGTGAAGACTGGGATAAACTCCCTTCCTGTGAGGGGATAAAGGCCTCTCCTGGGCATAGCAGGTCAGAGACAGGGCACAATGTTGGCTCGATGGGGCACCCTTGGGCACCATCCTACTTGGCAGCCCTGACCTTAGGTAGAGAACTTACTCCAACATCCATAGCGCCTGCAGCTATTTCTAATATGTTAGCCCCTCTTTTGCACAAGGGACTGCTGTCTCCATTCATTTGAAGAGATACTTTCAGCCCAGATGACAGCAGATTTGCAGAATACAACACATAATGGCTTGTGCCTCTCTTATCCATTTACCTTTCTTTCAGTTCCTTTGCTCTTGTGGTTTCCATCTCCTCCCCGTCCTTCACTGTATTCCAGGTTTTTCATGCATTAAATTAGATGATAAGCCCCTCCAGGGCAAGGGCCCTGTCTGCTCGTAACATAGGAAATAGCCTCAGTCTTGGCGAGAGCTTTTATTGCCAAAGCCTCACCTCCGTCTAATTCCTTATTTTCTCCTCACACTTCTCCACCCCAGTGTTCCTGCAGGCATGATGCTATGTGGGGTAGGTTCCCAGGGAGACACTTTTGGCCTGGTGGAGGTGGAATCTGGAACAGTTCTAAGTCATTTAAGAACATTTTCTCCACCATGTCCCACTTCAGTCTTTTAGAGCTGAAGAAAAGATGGGGAGGATTGATAGTTGGGTGGTGACGAGCCGGACCAGCCCTCAGCCCTGCTTAACCCATACCAAACAGATGAGGTCCCTTGCTGTTTTCAAACTTGTCACATGAGCATTCTACAGCTTCCCCACTAATCTCACCAGTATTGCAGGACTCTCACTCGTGGGGAAATAAAGGCCTCTTCTTCCCACCCCTCCCTTTTTAACTTTTAATTTCATTTTCTAATTCTATAATATAATCCTAACTTTCTTTTTGCTTAGTAATCTCTGTTTAACCTTAACTGGGAAAATATACATCTGGACACAGAACAAGGAAGATTGTGAGTGAAAATGATTAGTGGAATGAAACGTCGCCATGGAACACACTCCTTCCCGAGCCCCTGCTGAAGTAGGTAGGGGTCGGGGTCATTTGGAGACTGTGTGCATGTATAGGCTGCCAGAGGTGGCAGGGCCAACAACCCCAAGTCTAGGTGAATCTTAGAACAATCAGCAATTTCATTCACGGCGAACCTTTTAACATTTTCATTCACAAAGTTAAATAATATGATGATGTTTTTGCCTGATCTCAGCAGGGAAAACTTGTTTGGCATAATAGTATGAGGACTCTTGTGAGGTTTTAGGGGTATCACCTGCAGAAAGACATGTGTGACCAAAAGATCATAATGTCTGACTGCTGTGACCAGTGCCCCTTGGGGGCACTATGATTGGAGAAAAGAAACCCATGTCGGCACTCTCTTTGGGGGTGGGCGTGAATCAATTAGAATTGCTGGAGAGTGAGTCTTCCTGCCCCAGGCAAGCCTATAGACTAAGATAGGAGAACAACTGGTTGGGGCAAAAGCCTTACCTGTATAGAAGGTTACTCACTCTGGTAAATAAATATCTTTCATAGTAAAAGCATCATCAGATTCCAGAGTCATGAATTAACAAATTGTGCCAGTCTGCTGTGAGTGTTTCTTCCTTTATCCATTGGTAGTCAGGAAGGTGCAAAGGGTGTGACTGTTATAATCAACAGTCTAGAGTTATTAATTTATGCTTATTTTTTGCTACAAAAGTGGCTCTTTGGTTAACTCCCATGACAGTTAACTGCCAGCCACCAGCAGGCTACCCACCACTTCAGTCCTCATTCTACCTGCCTTACCTAGACAATTTTATTTATTCTCATCATTTCAATGGTTAACCACTGTTATTTCCATGATTGTAAGATACACCATTAATTTAGTAACACCTGGGGGTGGGTGAGGTGAGAAGAATCTCTATCATATTAAATACACAACATCCATTGTAAGCTTATCCTTACACTCCGCAGCTAAAGACCTACCAATTTTTCAAGACTCATTGCATAGTCATCCCCTCTGTGAAGCTTTCTCTGACAGCCTCCTCCTGGACTGGCCGCTCCCTTGTGGTGTCACAACTCTACCTTGCATATGCAATCACAATGCACAAAATGTCGACTCCTCAAGGGCAGGAACTGTCTGCTTCATCCCTGTACCCCCAGGATCTAGCCCAGTGTCTGCCATTAATTCACTCTATAAATATACATTGGGACTTACCATGTGCTAGGCACAGTCTCTGACACACATTGTTTATTAAACAAAAGAATTTTTAAAACATCTACTCTGCCATAAGGTGGGATACAAGGTGAAAATGTGACAGCCTCTTAGGCCCATGCATTATTAGACAGAGATGGGGGTAGTGTATACATTTTGCTAAACTGAATGTGACCAAGTGCCACAATGTGTGGTTCAAACATTAAGCGTTCTGGGTGGTTAAGAAAAGGAAAGATGTAGGATGAACTGAAATCTGAGCTTCTGAAAGTGCCAGGCCTCACATTTCTCTGAAGCTCCACTATCTTCCAAGGCCTAACATTAGGCTTGCATTCAAGGTTGATTGAATGAAATTGGAAAACTTCCCTGTGAGATTCTAGGGAAGAATTGGGATAGGGAAGAGAAAGGAATTACAGTGTGTATGAACAGAACCAGGAAAGGCTTGGTGGCAGAAATAAATTTTAAAAAAATTATTGTGTAAAATGTACATAACACAAAATTTACCATTTTAACCTTAAAAAATTTTTTTTTTTAGATATGGTGTCTCACAATGTTGCCCAAGTGGTCTCAAACTTCTAGCCTCAAATTAAAAAAAAAAAAAAAGAAAAAAGAAAAAGAAGAAAAAGTACCGGCCCAGTGGCTCAGACCTGTAATCCCAGTCTTTTGGGAGGCCGAGGCGGGAGAATCGCTTGAGCCCAGGAGTTCGAGACCCACCTGGCCAACATAGGGAGACTCCAGTGTCTACAAAAAATAAAAACAATTAACTAGATTGTGGTGGCACATATCTGTGGTCCCAGCTACTTGAGAGGTGGAGGTGGGAGGATTGCTTGAGCCTGGGAGGTCAAGGCAGCAGTGATCCCTGATCGCACCACTGCACTCCAGCCTAGGTGACAGATCCTCATTTTGAGACCCTGTCTCAAAAATGAAAGAAAGAAAGAAGACAAAACAAATAAAAACTCCTGGCCTCAAGCAACACCATCCCAGCCCCAGCCTCCCCCTGCCCCCCTCCCCCACCCCCCGCAACCTCAGCCTTCTGAGTAGCTAGCATTACAGGTACCAGTTATCAGCCCTGGCAATTTTAAACATTTCTAAGTGTACCATTCAGTGGCATTAAGTACAATAACGCTGCACCACCAGGAATGAATTTTTAAGTCTCTTTCCAAAGATACCTGGCTAATCACACATTTGATAGTGGGGAAATAAGAAACATTTGTTGGTTGAAAGACGGATGCATGAAAGTAAAAGCAGTGTTCTTCCCCAGTGTGGGCAGTTTCCGCATAAGCATCTGCGATCCGTTTTGCATGTGAATGAAAGCCCAGTGACGGGCAGTGGGCACCAGTGCTGCTCCTTGCGTGTTTGAATCATGCTTGCTAAGTTCCAAGCAAGGAATGCTCCATTTCTCCCAATACCCGTCGGGCCTTTTGTATTCAAATCAAAAGCACAAAACTCTATTGTAGGGGGAAAAATGAGTCTTTATTGGCATCCAGTGGTGTCCACTTGGAGCAATAAATATGAAGTCTTAAGAGTACATTCTATATGAAGTACTATAGGTATTAACACACTTGGGTTTTGTTTGTTTGTTTTTTAAAGGGGTGTCTTTGTGGGGAGCTGTTCTAATCAGTGCCACAGGCGCCGAGGAGAGGGAAGGAGCTGGGTAAGGAGGAGGCAGGCCCACCCTAGCCACCGGGGAGTGGGCAGAGTCAGGAGAGCAGGGTTCTGATTTTGCCCCTTTCCTGTGAATCCTTGGGCACCTCACCGAAACACTTAAGGCCTCTGTATGGTAGAGGTTGGAATCCGCGGCCTTTAAAAGTCCTTTCAGCTCCTTCGCTCCTATCTGCATAATTTTTGGCATAGGCCAAGCGGCTGGTTGGTGGGGTGTTTAGCTCAGGACCAGAGGCCAAACGAGCGGGGAGTTGGCTGAGGATAGACTAGACACGCGTGGGTGACTCCAGAGTGATGGAACGCGGGGTGTCCCGGGATAGGGCTAAAGCGATGGGATTTCCAGACGAGTCTTTCCCAGGCCAACTTTTAAAGGTCGGAGGAAAGTTTCTCGTTGGGTGGGGGCCCAGAGGGGAAGGCAGGGTGGGCTCCGACGCCTCCTCGCCTTTAAGCGAGTGGCCCCGGCTCTTCCTCCGTTACCTGCAGCGGGGAGGGGCTTGGGAAAGTTTGTGTTTGTTGCTGGCAAAGCGCCGGATGGGAGGCGCGGGCGGGCGGGCGCTGCGGTTCTTCCCTTCTGCTTTCGGGAAGCGGTCGGGGCTGCACACTCGGATCAGCGGGGCCGGCTCCCGGGCCCGGCCGGCTGGAGGAGGGAGGGAAGGAGGCGGGAGGGAGCGAGCGGAGCCAGGGGCGCACGCCCAGCGCTGGGATTTATCGGCTCGCGAGGAGAGCGGAGCAGGCGCGCGGCCCAGGCGGAGGAGCGCCGACTCTGGAGCAGCCGGAGCTGGAGGAGGAGGAGGAGGAGAGGCGGCGGGGAAGGAGGAGGAGGGGGAGAGTCGCTCCCGCCGGGCGAGCATGGGGCGCCTGGCCTCGAGGCCGCTGCTGCTGGCGCTCCTGTCGTTGGGTGAGTGTGCGCGGGGCTCAGCGGGGCACAGGGGGACTGGCGGGGCCCTGGAGGGCTCGGCGGGGCGCGGCTGCAGCGCGCGGCCTGGGGCGCCGAGGGTGCCCGGGCTGCTCCCGGGAAACCCGGCCGGGGTGCGCGGGCTGCTCGGCCCGGCGGGGAGCGGCCGCGGGGCCGCCCGGAGCCTGGCGCGAATCCGCCCGGGCCCCGCGCGCGGGGTGCAAGTGGCCGCTCCGCCAGGCCGAGCCTCGTCCCCCACATGTGCCGGGGGGAGTGGCCCGGGGCCGGCTTTCCCCAGGTCTCCCTACCTGTTGGCCGCCGGGAGCCCGGCTCACCTTGAACTCCCGGCCCGGAAGGTGCTGCGGTCCCGGCCCAGGTCCTCGGCTCGAGAGCGGAAATGTGAGCCTTTGATATGCCCCGCCATAGCCGCCGCCGGCCGGGTCGCTCTTCACCCAACCCGCGCGGAGTTGCCTTTCCAGGGAAGCGAGAGAATACTCCAACTTCCTTCCACGAAGGTCACAGCGTGGCCCGGAGCGTTACAATGGAAATCGGCGGGCGAGTCCTGCCGTCATTTTCGTCGTGGCTAGATCTTCTGCCTCAGTCTTTTCTTTTAGCTTTTCTTGAAGCTGCCTAGCTGCGTATTTATACACAAAGACCTAAGAGCCTGGCTTCTCCAACTTTTTCTACCTGTTACTTTCCCTCCCTTACTATCCCTTCGTCTTCCACCCTCCGGAAACCCTGGGTGCCCCGTGAGGTTTTGGCCCAGCGCCCTCCCCCCACCCAAGGAATCTTTTGTGGGTTTTTTCCCTCTCCATTTTCCATTCACTCCACACACAGACACCATCTTCACGTAGATCCACATGGTGATCCTAGCCAGCCACGGAAATGTTTATTAAGTGCCCACCATGGTACCCCAGGGCCGACTCTTAAATGCTTTGATATTCTTGGATCCTTGTGGTCAGTGTCAACCAGGACAAGATGATTCCTGTGACCTGGGCTGGGGTTCTCTTCCAAGCCCCTAGAGAAGGCAGCTCTGAGTCTTTCACAGAGCGCATGCTGTGCGGTGTCCGTGCCATCCAGGTCCCAGCTGCACACAGGGCAAATGACTATTCTGCACTTATGGTCAGAGGATTCCAGAGGAGGCCTTCTACAGCCACTCCCCTGCTGGAGACACCGGGGCCCACACTGCTGTAACCCCCGTGACTCCTGCTGCTGGTGAACCAGCCTTGCTGACTACGGTGTTTTCTTCCTTCACCTTGAAGGGATTTTCTGAACTGACTCCCTCAGAGAGCTCGTCCAGCCACATTGCTTCAGCTTCAGCCCATGTGCAGAAAGCTTCCAGATCTTCCACTTAGTTTTATGGCATCTTTTCTATAGTCCCTGATCCTAGTGCTTTATTTTTATTTTTGAAACAAAGCCTCAGTCTTTCACCCAGTCTGGAGTGCAGTGGCACAACCATAGCTCACTGAAGCCTCAAACTCCTGGGCTCAAGTGATTCTCCCACCTCAGCCTCCTGAAGTGCTGGGATTACAGGCATGTTCCACCACACCCGGTGATAGTGCTTTTAATCTTTACTTTTCACTCTGGGACCCTTGTAAGTTGTATGTTAGTGGCGCACTGCTGTTACAGTCCACACACATTGACTTTATGTGTCTGGGTCAAGCAGGGCCATGGCCTAGGTTTGCACAGATTGTGCACTGTGCAACTTCGGGAGCTGCTGTTCACTTTGTAGTCTGTGTGAATGACTCCCCCTAGAGTTGTGCAGTTCTCTGAACAACCTGGGTACCAGTTATGAGGGTGGGATGAGGTAGAACTTTGAAAACAATGCCCTTGAGTAATCATAATGAAGTGGGAAGAGGGGAGCGGGCAAAGAGAGACTGACAAAAGCAAAATAGAAGTGGGGAAAGCACAGCTTGGGGAAATCTTGATTGTACTCCAGCATATCCTGTCCTGGCTGGATGCCTCCTATGAATTACACAGGGTATTTCTGTGGTGTCACCAGCCAGTGCCTTTTCACCTAACAGTTCTCTGAACCATTGATGACCCTCCTGATAACTCTGCTGCCACAGAATCTCACTCGGTGTGGCTTCAGCCTGACCTCTGGGAAGGTCTCGCTGTGTTACACTGCTCTGGCACTGTACTGATCCCTGAAATGTAATATGTTGATAATCAAGATCATCTTTCCTCCTGGGGTGTAACCTGGGTATAATCTTGGTATCACTGCTCTTTTTGACCTCCACATTCACATAGTCTCTCAATTCTTGGCTCTCCCCGTACCACAGACTCCAGCTTCTTTCTTTCCTTCCTGTTTGTGCGGCTACTGTCTTAGCCCAGGTCCCGATTGTTTCCCACACAGTTGGTGTCTTCCTGGTTGATTATTTCCTCCAGCCTCCCTTTTAAGCTCATCCTTTTCCTAAATGATCATTTTTGGGGCTCCCACCTGTTCTCACTGGGTCCTTATGACTTTCCTCCAAGGAGATGTTGCCCCTTGTGTCCCTCCCCTCTGGTCTTCTCTGGCTCAGACACTTCGTTCCAACTAACCTGTTTGCTCTCCTTTATGTAGACTATATTAAACCTTCTGGCCCCTTCTACTTCTCACCTCTTGCTTGTGTATTAATATTTCCTTTTTCCCTTAAAACTCACTTTCTCTATGAAGCCTTCCTAAGCCTACCTACCATGATCACACCAGAACCCACCCAGCCGCATAGAGCAGGTTTCACATCCATTGCCTGTGTCTGACCTGTCTTGCCCGTCCACTCAATGTGGCATTTCTTGAGTGGCCACTGTGTGTGCAACTGTGTGTTCAATACTGGGAGTCCCAGACAAATGACCAAGACACAGCATCTCCCTGAGCGGCTGGTGGGTGTGAGTAGACAGAGAATAAAATAGCTAACCACAGGACTGAATGAAATACCTGACGTGGAAACCAAGTGTGGGAAACAAGGAAGGGGATGATTAATTTTGACTTGGGGGTTGGGGCTGGTTTTGCTGAAGAAGTGACATTTGAGTTGAGCCTTGAGGATAATTAGAATTTTGAAAGAAAGGATAAAAGAGCATTCTGGGCTCTGGGGAAAAGCCTAAAGTGTGGATGAGTGAAAGTACATGGCTCATTCAGAAATGGCACGTAAGTTCCATGTAGCTGGAGCTGGGAGGAGGAGGAAATAATGGGGGTGCAATTATTTGGGGGAGGAGGAAATAATGGGGGAGGAAAGGTGGGTTTGGGATAGATCCTGTAGGTTTTGCATGCTGTGCTGAGGAGTCTGGACTGGGAGGGGTAGATTTGTTGGTGCTCTGGGTGCTGCCAGGCAGTCTGTGCCCTGTCATCAGAGCATATATTTCCTTCATTGTATGTAATTGTCTGTTCCCTACTTTGATTGTTTCCCCTGGGGGCAGGGGCCATGTTGATTTTGTTCACTACAATGTCCCTATTACTAATAGGATATATAACTCATACTGGTTGTTTGATACATATTGGCTGACTGAATACTTATAAATATATATATCATTTAATCTGTGGGAATGGGTAGCCATTAAAAGTTTGTAGGGCGAGATTAGCAGGACAGGGTAATGTGTTGAGGAGGATAAACCCTCAACTAGTGCAACATAAATTGGAGAGTAGAAGGCATGGAGATTGTAGGATGGCATTAACACATTCTCTTTATTTATGTCTTTATTTTTGCAAATCTATTGAGATACTTTCTTAAGTGTCAAAAGTATTACATCTGTATTTTAAAATTCAAATAATATAAAAGGACTTTGTATTCATCAGGTAGGCTAAACTGCTCTAACAAACTCAAAGCATAGTGGTTCAGACAATAGATGTGTCTTATATAACAATATGAGGGAGATGCTTCAGAGGAAAGGGTTGGGTGGGAACCCTGCTTTACACAGTCATTCTGGCTCCCCAGCTGGTGGCAGTTCTGCTGTCTTCAACTCACAGTTTCTAAGATCACTTTGGTAGTCGTCATCACCATTCCAGCCCCTACAAAGGAGGAAAGAGCGTGGAGTAGAATATTTGGAGTCTTTGTGGGTCAGACTTGAAAGTGGCACACATCATTTCTGCACACGTTCTATTGGAGAGACTTTGGGCCCATGCCACACTAGCTGTAAGGAAAGCTGGGAAGCCGTGTGCCAGCTACTATGGAAGAAGGGAAAGACAGATTTTGAGGGAACAGCTAACAGTCTCTGTGTTACTTATAAAGGATATAAGGTCAAAAGAAAAATCTGGGCTAAACACGTCAGCTCATGCCTGCAATCCCAGCACTTTGGGAGGCCAAGGCGGGAGGATTGCTTGAGATCAGGAGATCGAGACCAGCCTGTGCAACATAGTGAGACCCCCCATCTCTACTAAAATATAAGAAAAGTTAGCCGGATATGGTGGCATGTGCCTGTGGTTCCAGCTACTTGGGAGGCTGAGTGGGGAGGATCACTTGAGTCTGGGAGTTCAAGGCTGTAGGGGACCGTGATCGCACCACTGCACTCCAGCTTGGGCAACAAAGCGAGACCCTGTCTCAAAAAAAAAAAAAAAGGAAAAAAATGTGTCCACCCTTCTGCCCAGGCACAGCCACTCCTATCTAACGTGTGTGTGTCTCTGCATACTGAGTATTTTGGTTTTTTTCCTCATAGCTTCTGTACAAGGCTGTGCACCTAATAGGCACAGACTAATAATAGCTACTATTTCTGGATTGCATATCAAGCGTCAAGCTCTGACATACATTCTGGTATTTATTCCTCACAGCAATACTTTGAGAAAGTCACCATTATTTTGTCTTTATTACAGATAAGGAAACTGATGCCCAGAAAAGTTAGTTAACTTGTCTAGAGTCATACAGATACTTCTCAGCAGACCTAGGATCTGATCTCAGGACTGCATTCTGTCTCTGCTAAGGAAAAGTTGACTAATGTTCGCTAAGCCTTATGCTGCGTATTGCTTGAGATTAGCTTAGGCGAAGAAGGATGATAATGGTTTGAAAGTGAAAGTGCATTTAAAAATAGGAGGATCCAGGATTAGTGCAGCCCAGGCACACTTCCTGAAGGGAAGGGCAGTGCCAGCATGCACCTCAGAGGTGTGGCATCTCTGCAACCCTAGCAGGTGGCCATGCCGGCTCTGAGGACGGGCCGAAATGCAACTGCCTCTGGAAAGCACTGAAGGAGGAGGAAGGCCAGTGGGAGGAACCCTAGTGAATCCATCCAGCTTTAACAGTCTTTGAAGTGCTGTGGCCTTCAGAGATTCCTTGGCACTTATTTTAGCCTTGTTAACAGAATTCCTGTATCTGCCAAGCTGATTAATGCCTGCCCTGGCTATAATTATTCTTATTAGCCTGCTGAATAGGAACTCTAGTTGTCAGTGATCATTCCTTACAAGGCAGCAGGCTAGTCGGCATTTATGTGGCTATTTTGTTTTAGCGATGAGCTGCAGAGCTGATTTTCCCCCCATAGATTGAATGTACATTTTCATATTGGCACTGCGTCTGGCAGTTAAATAAGGTGTGTGCTTCTCTGTCGATGTGTGTCTGCATCTCACTTTATCAAACGAAGTTGGAAGGATGCTGTCCAGGCAGTTCATAGCTGTTTTGTTTAATTGCATTGGTTTCTTAAAGGCAGGGTTGCAAGGGTCATTTGACTCTGCTTTGGGAAAATAACTTGAACTGGCAAAAATTCTTCATAATTTATCTTCTGGAAAAGGCGAAGTGCTGCAGTTGGCACAGTCAGTGTTTTTTTCTATCTTGGACTATTTCTCCCCACACCAACTGTAGTCTTTGGGAAGCAACAGAATTAGACCCAGTAGTTAACACTGTTGTGTCCCAGCAATATGTGTTTCCAGTAGGCTGGAGATCATGGCTCTGTGCATTCGCCTGTGTTCTTTGAAGGCTGATTTCTCCACAATACTCTGTAAGTGTTTGTGGTGGATTATGGAGTCACCAAGCAGCATGATTCAAGTTTAAGTAAAATGTTTTGGGACCTTAATTGCATCCTGTTTCACACCTTTACAAGCAGTTGGAATGTGAAAATATTGACATCACTTGGGGTATTTCATAGGAGTGGAGAAGAACCCGTGGCTACTGTTGCTCTGTCTAGGATGAATTTGACTTAGAATAGTGAAGAGTGGAATTGTGCCTAAGGGTTGCGGGCACATTTCAGAGAGGGTGCTACTTTGGAATCCTAATGAAATAGAGATAGTGGGCAGACAGATGAGCTACTTCTTGGAGCTTAAAAGTGACTCTAAGCCAAGAATATTCTGATAATGGCTCTTCCTTGCTCTTCTTTAGAGCTGGACTAGACAGAACTCCCCAGCTTATGGGCCTCAGTAAGGGACCCACATGGATTTCAGGTGGGTTGTCATGATACTGATACCCATAGGGCAGGGGCCGCCTCTAAATCCAAAGGCCTGCTTACCCAGAGAGCTAGACAGATATTATCATTTCCTGTGTGTGCTATGATTTGACGAAGGGTGGCAGTTCTCTCCTTCACTTGGTGAACTACAGCCCTTTAGCCCTAGCTTTGGAATGAGCTGTTTGAAGATGCAAGGTGAGAAGCTCAGTAACACGGCTAGCAGCTCATTTATTCAGCAAATATTGAGCAAGTGCCTACTATTACATGCCGGGCATTGTTCTGAGGATTCCTGTATGAGCAGAGCAGACTCAGATCTGCCCTCAAAGGGTTGGACAAAATGCACTAGATGTCAGAAAGTGGACGACTGAGATGAGGGTCAAGGGCAGGTTCTTGGAAATGCCTGCAGTGAGGAGACAGGAAATGAAAGGGAGAGTTCTAGGAGTAGTCAGGGAACGGGAGAAGTACTGGGAGAGCACGCTGTCGGAAGCCAAGCAGAGATGGGTGTGAGTGGACTTGTTAAAGAGGGATTGGTCACATGCTGCTACAGAACTGGAAGGATAAAGACAGAGAAGCCCTTGGATATGGGCACTGTGAAGTCTGTCCAAACAGTGAAGGAGGAAGGGAAATCACAGAACTTGAGAAGTGGGTGGGGTGGGGAAGGAACTCTGAGTGGGAAACGATCGCCCACCTTTTCAAGTGGTATGGAGCAGAAGGCCGCTGTGAGGGTAGTGGCTTAGGGCACGGCAGAACCAGATCAACTTAAACAGGATCCAGGCGTCTCTAAGCAGGCCCACAGGCCAGCTGGGAGACTCTGGTGGCAAAGGACAGGCTGAAGAGCAGTGAGCAGGCATGACTACTGGGTGTGGACTTCAGAGAAGGTGGCACAGGGGGTTTGGGGTGCAAATAGAAGCCCTAGCCTTGAAGAGCCAGAGAGGAGAGGAGGGAGAGGAGAGCATGGAGAGAGCAGTGTGGTATGGCATGCAGTCTCTGCAGTGATCTCAGACTTTTCAGCCCTAAGAGTAGCCCCAAAGCTTCCCCAGACATGCTAGTTAGAGGTTTTCTATATGTTCCCTTGTTCCCTGTCTCTCTCTTTTTAGGACAGGGTCTCACGCTATCACCCTGGCTGGATTACAGTGGTGCAATCACGGCTCATTGCAGCATGAAACTCCTGGGCTCAAGCAATCCTCCCCACCTCAGCCTCCTGAGTAGCTACGACTGCACAACCAGGCCTGGCTAATTTTTTATCTTTTTTCTAGAGGCAGGGTCTTGCTATGTTTCTCGGACTGGTCTCAAACTCCTGGCCTCAAGTGATCCTCCTGCCTCAGCCTCCCAAAATATCGTGAGCCACTGTGCCCGGCCTGTATGTTCTCTTTCTTTATCTACACACATATAAAGTTTCCTCTGTGTCCCTCTGGATGTCTTCTTCTGTGTTGATTGGTGGAATTAACTTACTCTCCGATAGCTTTTAGGTCTTTGGCTGTTAGGCAGAATCTCTAGCACAGGGACTCTTGCATTTTATAATCCATCTTTCTCTTATTCACATTATCTAAGAAGATTTTAATAGTTTGTATTACAAATAAACCATTACATGTGTGTTTTTAAAATCTGCTTCTGTTCTTTATACCCTTCCATCCTTACTTCATCTCCCAATTAAAAGAGGAAAAAATAGGGTTCAGTCTTCAGAATCAGCCTTTCATTTGAATCCTGTCTTCCCTCAGTGTGAACCTTGGACAGGTTTTCTAGCCTCTTTGAATCTCACTTTCTGTCTCTGTGAAATGGGAATAATACCTCTCTTGCAGGTTTTTCATGAAGATTAAAAACAATATATTTAGAAGAATGCAAACATTAGTGTATGTAAGTTCCTAGAACTCTGCTACCCCAACTGTGTTCTGTGGACCACCAGCATTGGCAGCACCTGCGGGAATCTCAGGTCCAACCTTGTGAATCAAAGTTTGTATTTGAACAAGATCCCCAGGGGATTCAAATGCATGCTAAAGTTTAAGAAGCATGTCTGGAGGAGGTTTGGCACACAAATTACTTGGTAGTCTGGGCTTTCTCAGTGGGACTGAGGCAAAGCCATGGTCAGAGTCTGAGCTGGAGGAGAGTGGGCTGGGGCTGGACCCCATGGGAATGGGACAGTCATTCAGTTAGCAAAGAAGGATGGAGGATAGCATAGGTCTATAGTAGAGGCAGTGGGCCTAGTTTCGTGGCTTTATCCCACCAAGTTTGGCAGCCTAGGAGGGACAGCATCATGTGGTCTCTCTATGGAATGAGGGTGGAAGGATGAGGGATAAAGGAACCGAGGGAACTGATGAGAACATCACAGGAAAGATTAGCCAAGGAGTACACGTGGGATAGGCAGGTGAGTGGGGCTTCCAGGCCTGACGCACCTGCAGAAGGTTTGAGGGCCTGGAGGGCATGATGACGGCATAAAAGCAGATTCTGAGGTGCAAGGGAGTGGGTAGTCTAGGAAAGTAGGAGGTGAGGATCAAGAGAGGTAACTTCTGAGTTCAGGGTTTTGGCAGCAGAGGTCTAAGGGGAGATAGGCTGGATGGCTAGTAGTGACATAAGCATTTATTCAGAGTTTTTGCCTCTTCCACCATTTTGGCTGGTTGAGCTAGTATCTTACTGGGTTGGGCCTGAATGGATTAGGAGAGAGGGGTGTGACTTAGAAGCATTAGCCCCAGGCGTTGTGGGGAAAAGGCAGTAACCTATGACTAAGATGAATTGGGGGTTGGGGACCAGGTGCGATGCAAGAGAAACCAGTATGAGGGTTCTTTCCTTCCCAATAAATTCCTGTCTCCCTTTTTTGTAGCATTTATTTTGTGCCAGGCACTATGCTTTTTTTTTTCTTTTCTTTATTTTAAAGAGAGGGGGTCTCTGTCACCCAGGCTGGAGTGTAATGTTGCAGTCATAGCCCACTGCAGCCTCAACCTCCCAGGCTCAAGTGATCCTCCCACCTCAGCCTCCCCAGCAGCTGGAACCAGCTAATGCACTTTCCATAGATGAACTTATTTAGGAGGCTTCATAGTCCCATGAGAGTAGGCACTGTTGTTACCCCTATTTAATAGATGAGCAAACTGAGTCACAGAGGTGAAGTCACTTGCTCAGGGTCACTGTGTAAGTGGCAGACCTGGGATTCAAACCCAGGTAGTCTGGCTCCAGAGTGTGGGTTCATAACCACAGTACACTAGTCTGTCTTTCCATGTTAGTCAAAATATATCTTTGAAAACACTGAAAGGAATTGATATAATTAGCTAAATTGTGATAACATTTGTTTCTTTGTCTTTCAAGACGGGAGGCTTGGATTTTGGCCCTCATCCTTCTACTCACTAGTTTTGTGACCTTGGACAAGTTGCTGAATAGCTCTCAGCCCCTGTAAAATAAGGGTTGAGCTAGCTGATCCCAAAGGTCTCCCCTTCCATCTCCAGAATTCTTTGAGTTCACGCTGACCCCTGCTGTTGGCCATGTGGCCTCTTGGCCCAGCCCTGGCTTCCTGCCCATCTTCCGAGCCCTCCTTATGATTCTGCAGCCTGTGCCTGTTGTCTCTCACCTGCCTGGTGCCTCTTCACAACAGTGGGTTGGTGCCTCTGAGGGCTCTGGAAATTGTTCAGTCCTTGTGTAGGCGACTGCTGCCTAATTGCAGCCCATTTCCTGCGCACTAAGGATCTTTCCCTGTGGTTCTCTAGGGTACAGAGGTGTCCCCACCACCAGGCTAACTGGGCTTTCAGGCAGACCCCTGGGGGAAGTCACAAACAGTAAAACCAATAAGCCATTTCTAGATGACAGACTGTTTCTTATCATTACCGATTTTTTTTCATGTGTGCAAGTTTTGATTGAGGATATCAGCCATGAGTAAGCTGGGGCTGACTAATCAAGCCTCAGCCCTCACAAATGTGACTTGTGTCTTCTCCCTTCAGCCTAGGAAAGAGCCTGGAAGATGTTCCACAGGTTGCCCTTTTCCCATTATGCCCCAGACCACAGTGAGAAGACACACAGACATCTTGAGATGTGTATAAATATTGCTACTACTTTGGATTTTACACCCTTCCTGAAGGGTAGAAGAGTTGAAATACTTTTGTTTTTCTGAAGCAGGGTCTTGCTCTGTTGCACAGGCTGGAGTGCAGTGGTGCAGTCTTGGCTCATTGCAAACACTGCCTCCCCGGTTCAAGCAATTCTCATGCGTCGGCCACCCAAGTAGCTGAAATTACAGGGATGTGCCACTACACCGGGCTGATTTTTGTATTTTTAGTAGAGACGGGGCTTCGCCATGTTGGCTATGCTGGTCTCGAACTCCTGGCTTCAAGTGATCCACTTGCCTCAGCCTCCCAAAGTGCTGAGATTACAGGTGTCAGCTACCACGCCCAGCCGAAGAGTTGAAATTCTGACATCTCCAACCAATAGACTCAGCTGGCTAAAAAATGTGCCCCTAGTATTTGGGGAATTTCTTCCTTTTCATTGCTTTGGTCTGAACAAGGAAGGTTCAAAATGATGCTGGATAAATACCACCTACTAAAGGGATACATTCTAGAAAGTCTACATGTTATAGAAGAAACTTATGTGTATGAGCTCAGTCCTTACTGCATCTTGGCTGCTGCCTGGCCCTCCCTGGCTACTTTGAGGTGCTACTGTTGATGCTGCTGCTAAGCACAGTGATTTCATCTCAGTAGTTTTGGATGCAGATATTTTTGAGGCTTATCCCTTTAGGATGTACTGAGAAGAGAATATTGGCTGATTTGGTGTCTGTCCAGTGTACACTACTTTGCTTATGTTGCAGCGAGGAGTTAAAACAATACACACATTTTTGGCACAACTATTTGTTTTCCCATTTTCTGAAAGCTGGTGCATTGAAATGTTTTCTTATTAGAAGACATTACAGTCCATCATCTTTGATTGAGAAATCCTTACAGTAAGTTCCAAGTTAAGACCATAGTGTGTAACTCACGGCATGGCACAGCACAGGGTACTGAGTCACATTAGTCAAATTAAAAACAGTTATGACCCTTGAAGGAGTAAATTATTTGTGTCCAACTTTACTCTTCAATACAGGACATTGCTACTTTTCTTTGTAATCTTTTTTTTTAGTACTTCAGCAGCATTAAGGGAATATTGACTGTGTTTTTGACATTGTGCAAGATTACAAAGTCCAAAATGGAATGGAACCAGTTATAAGTGAATGGCAGAATGGATCATAGGTGTTTTTTAAAGGCCTGGGTGAATGAGTTATTAGATCACTGTACATATGGGACTGTCACGATTATAGAGATGAAACTGAGGCCAGGGGCTGTTATTATTGAAAAGTTCCATGGAGCAGGTGGGGCTGGAGAGTCGGGAGCCAGGAGCAGGAAATGCATTTCAGGTATGAAAGTGGGCAGTACGGTTTCTCAGAGGTGGGAGTAGATAAATGTGTACAGGTTGGTGTCCCATTTGGGGATTAGCTAACTTCAGCTGGAAAAGTAATAGAGACCTTAGGGGATGTGGATATTAAACTCTGGGGAAGGGAGGTTGGTGGAGAAGAATGTGAGCAAAGTCACCCTGAAAGATGTTGGCAGCATCACCAGCGCCCACAGAGCAGCTAAGAGCCGGCATGTGTGAGGCTGGAGAGGTCCGCTGGAGCTTACAGGAAGCCAGCCTGCTAAATTAAGGTGGTAAGTCAGTCCATAATCCTATTTTTGGTTGTTTCTTATAAGGAAAACAACTCACAAAACAATTACTGATGTTCCCCCCAGATAGTTTATCAGAGCATTTCTTCAAAGGACTATGACCTGATAAGAGACACATAAGTTTTAGAGCAATGATGGGGAATTTTAGTTGGTTTTCTGTGGAAACAAGGTTTATGCAATCATGTGATCTATTCATTGGAGTCCCACTTTCATTACCATTTATCCCACAAACAGTTTCAGTGGAAACAGTAGTATGAATCCCAGGAGGCCTAGTGTCGTACGTGGCTCATAAATAATTGGGGAAGGTACCTTTGTTAGCCCATCTAGGGAGGGCTACAGAGGTAGCAAGGTGGCATATGCTGCCCAGCGGTACCCTCAGGGACCCCACATTCCAGCATCGAGTTAGCTCGCACCACAGGCTGAAAGGTAGTTATCATGCAGCAGGATGTGAGTTTGGGTCATTAGAAAATAGCAGTGATGAGGCAAGCTCTGCTTTCTGTCCATTATGTTCATTTAAGGCATTTGGGCCTCAAGACAAAGAAGCATGAAAACTGGGCACATAATCAAGTGTTGGTGACCCCTCTTGAGGTTTTCCCAAGTACCCCTCCCTCCAGTCCTTAGAAACGACTGGAAGATAGATGCACACAACACCTTCTTTGGTTTATATATTTGTCTTGGAATTATTTCCAGTTATTTGATTCTTTGGATTTCAAGTAAAGCCTCATTTCCTCAGAGAAATGAGGACATGTTTGGACCCAGGAGTGCTGCCGCCTACAGCATGGGCCAGCCTGCGCCAGCTCTTGGTGATGGGCTGTCACTCAGCCACCTTCCTTGAGAGCACAGCCATCGGTTTGTGATGATCTGTTTATTAGGATGAGCGTTTGTGTGTCTCACCCAGCCGTAAGCAGCTCGAAAGCGGGATCATGTCTGTTTTTGCTTACCCCAGCATGTAGGAACCTGAATCTTTGAATAATTGAATTAATGTATGTGCTTAGAAAAATGCCTATAAGATGTATATATTATATATATTTAAAATTGTGGACGTTAAGTTATAACGGGGGCAGAAGTTATCTATGTGTCCTTTTTACTATCTTTCTTATGTGTGCTTATTTATCTTTTGTTTGGAAAGAATTGCATGTGACTTCATTTCTAAGACAGGTTTTTGTGGTAGAGTAGGAGAAAATGAAATCTATACATGAAAAAGAAGGGGTGAGAAAAGTCTCCATTCTTCTTCCTGTGGATATTCTCGTTTTTTTCCTTGGCAGCTTGGGTGGAAGACAGATGACTCATGAGTTCTCATTATTGTTTCTCCACTGCCTCCACCCCTTCCCTTTGCAGGGTTGATACAACCGTTTCCACCCCAGAATGGCATAGGCTCCCTTCTTGGGCTTCATCTTGGTTGGTCATAGTCTAGAGAAGCAGACTTCTTCAGTCCCAGTGTATGCGTCAAGTGCTTTGTGGCTGGGTTCATTCAAACCATGGACCATCTGCTTGTCATTACTGTTCTAGGGAGCAGTCCACACTGAGCCACATCTGAGCAAAGGGGCAGTAGTACTGCCGCCTGTAGCGCAGGCCTGGTCTCACTGCCTAGTTAATAACCACTATTTATTATCTGCCCCATGTCGAGCATTATTCTGGATCTGGGGGCACCTAAAAACATAGATCGACACAGTCCTTTGACTCCTCCAGCAACCAGTCTAAATGTGGAGGATGACACACACACAGGAAGAGAGGTGGCATAGGCGAAGTGTCGTCCAAGGATTGTTAAACAAAGGGGAAACAAACGGAACATTAAAGAAAAGGGAGAGCATTCTGGGAGTACTTTAGGCAGAGGTGTTTTTGCAGAAAAGGTAAGTATGATCCTCTGTACCTGTTTATATCACTGTGTCTCGTCTGTACCTGTGCATGTATTTGTGTTTTTTTTTTTTTTTTTTTTTTTGAGACGGAGTCTCACTCTGTTGCCTAGACTGGAGTGCAGTAGCACAATCTTGGCTCACTGCAACCTCCGCCTCCCAGGTTCAAGCAGTTCTCTGCCTCAGCCCCTGAGTAGCTGGGATTACAGGCACCTGCCACCACGCCTGGCTAATTTTTATATTTCTAGTAGAGATGGGGTTTCACCATCTTGGCCAGGCTGGTCTTGAACTCCTGACCTCGTGATCTACCTGCCTCAGCCTCCTAAAGGGCTGGGATTACAGGCGTGAGCCACCACACCTGACCTGCATGTAGTTTTAAAGGCATTAGTGTCATGTCTGGATTGGGGACTTTTATAAGGATCCAAAGCACCCAGATAGTTGGTTTTTACTAGCGCCAAAGAAGAGTGTAAATAAAATTGATGTGGTGAGTTTTGGGGTTTAGAATCCTGAGATTGTGTCACTTCCCAAGGTGCTGAGAACTGGTCCCTTGATTGACACTGTGTGTCACAGTTGCCCCAGCCACGTGCTCTGCGCTTTCTGTAATGAGCCTGGTGAAGGGCTATTTTTGAAAATTTATTGATGAAGGGCTGTTTCTGAAATTAATGAGATTATGTACTTTTTGTTAAGCCCCTGGATGATGATCCAAAGATCAATTCTGGCCCTAACATTCCAGAAGCTCATTGAGATAGGAGTTATCACAGTCACTGCATCAGCAGGCATGCTGCTGGGCTGGGGGTGTGGTGATGAGCAGTCCTTCCAGAGTCTCACAGGGAAGCTGACAGGCAGTCGGCTCCAGGTGATCGTGGTGGCAAGCAGACCCTCAGCAGGCACCTTCTAAACTCTGCCTGAGCTGGGGGCTGAGGCGGGGAAGGATCAGGAAAGCCTTCAGCAAGCTGGACTCATTTGAACTCATTAAGTCTTGATGATCAGTAGGTTTTTGTCTGGCAGAGAAGGGGTGGGTAGTTTACTTTAGGCAGAGGGAAGAGCACAGAGAAAGCGATAAACCAGCTGGTGCAGTGGTTCACACCTGTAATCCCAGCACTTTGGGAGGCTGAGGCGGGCAGATCGCTTGAGGCCAGAAGTTCGAGACCACCCTGGCCAACATGGTGAAACCTGTCTTCATTAAAAATACAAAAATTAGCCAGGCATGGTGGCACATACGTTTACTCCTAGCTACATGGAGGTTGAGGCATGAGAATTGCTTGAACCCAGGAGGCAGAGGTTGCAGTGAGCTGAGATTGTGCCACTGCACTCCAGCCTGGGCGACAGAGAGAGACTCCCTCTCAAAAAAAGAAAAAAAAAAAGATAAAACCATTCATAAGAGGATATTGGTTTTTAATAAATGAGGAAAACTTTTTGCAGCTAGTGTGGAGGGTTGAGTTGTAGGGTCATTTAGAGGGAAAGGACTGAGACTGGAGAGAAAGTCCTGAGTGTAAAGAGCCTGTGTGTCACCTGAAGGAGTTTAAGCCTAACATCGTAGATGAATTTGTCTGTTTTTTCCTGATTCTGCCTTCCCTAAAAAGCTGGAGGTCCCTCCTTTCCTTTATTTACTTGATGTTATAAAGCAATGCTATACATGTAAGGTGCCTCATCTTATTGGGGACTCATCTCCTTCCAACTTTTCTATAAGTCAACATACTGTTCCATCTTTATCGACTCTGACGCTTGGCCAGGTGTTAGCTCATCAACTTTCTGTGATGATGTGGTTCTGCACACAGTAGGCATGCAGCAAAAAAATACTGAATGAAGGAATGAAGTATCAGATTGTAGTTAAAGTGTTCCTTAAAGGGCATGTGAAGCCAGAGTCTTTTTTAATTTAATTCCCTGCAAGCCAAACTGTTAAATAACACTGTACTCCTTACTGAGCCTCATCAGGGAAGCTTGGCATAGACCCCTCATCACCCATGGCTTCTAGCACTGTATCTACAAATGAGAAGGGCAGGCGTAAAGTGTTGTTGGGGAGGAGGGACGGATGAGGCAAAGGAGGAGCAGACAGTGGATCTAGGGAACAGTCAAATAAGGGGAGAGAGGACAGAGCTGCCCAAGGAAGGGAGTCGGGTTGGTGGGGAGTTTCCCCAGTTATCTCAGGTGCCTTTTATGCTCATATGCAAGTTTAAACACAATATGAATCTCCCATTCTCTTAAACTAGAGGCTAAAAAGAGGACCAGGTGTTCACACAGAACTTGGCAGATGATGTTGGCCAGTTTGAACGTGGAGAGGATTGAAAATGGCTGAGCAGGGAGGGATGCTGAGCGGTGCTTGGGCCTCTAGCAGCTGTTAATTTTATAGAATGCGCTAAAATAAACCTTGTGGATAGATCTTGCCTCAGCCTTTTCTATCTCTGGTCCTTGGACACAGAATTGTTTAAATCATTTCATGTTTATTGAGTTATTTTGGTTAATCATCAGTACAGATTGCCTCTAAGTGGTTTTTGCATCTTTTTTTTATTATCACTTGGTCACATAACTTCTCGGAACCTCAGTTTCCTTATTTAATACTCTCAGGGTTGAATATTAAATCATATGAACAGGATTTGCGAACTATAAAGCAATGCTATGCATGTAAGGTGTCTTTTTTTGGCCAGTTACTGAGTCTTTAAGGGCAAATTGTCTACTCAATACTTGGTTTACTGTGTTAGGATTCCATTAGGGAAGCAGAACCCTTATAAATATTGTGGAATAACACATGTATTAGAGGAATTAGACCTTACACAATTATGGAGGGAGTTGGAGAAGTGAAGGGCTAAAAAGGAGAGTTAAAGTATCAGGGAAGTCAGCTAGTCAGCTGTCTTGAAGCACTGGCAGGTGGACAAGTTGAAGCATGAAGAGGAATCTGGAAGCCAGGCAGAGTGGGCTGGTTTAGGGTTCTGAAGAAGGGTAATCACTCAGCTCCGAGATTGCAGCCAAGCATCTAGCGGTCTTGGGGTCATGTTGGTCCATAAGGATAGCATTTGGGAAGAAAACAGGAGCAGAAAGAGCAAGGACAAACAGGTGCCTACTAGCACCTTCACATCTGTCCCACACTGCCTTTAACCACGAGCCGTATACCAAAGTGTAATGGCTGCCGCTTGACTTCCATCTCCCAAATCTGACATGAAGTTCTGTTTTGTCCAACCCTAACCCGGAACTACACAGATAAGGGGATTCTGGGATATGTAGTTCCAGCTTAGCCAGGTGACAAAACCTCACAATTTCATAATGTAGAATTAAAGGTTTGACATGGTTCTGGCCTCTCAGGATCTCTCAAAGGCCACAAAACTGGAAGCAATGTCACAGTTATATGATCTAGTGCTTCACTAGTAAGAAGGAATTCAGTTAGTTAATGATCCAGTCTTGAGGAAGTACCGTGCATTTTTGTTCCTCACTTGTTGGTGGCACTGTGTGTCTTTCTGCCTTGCTTACCATTCTTCTTTTTTTTTTTTTTTTTTTGAGACAGGGTCTCTCCCTGTTCCCCATTGCCCAGGCTGGAGTGCAGTGGTGCAATCATGACTCACTGCAACCTTTGCTTCCCAGGCTCAAACCATCTTCCTGCCTCAGCCTCCCAAATAGCTAGGACCATAGGCACATGCCACCACGCCCAGCTAATTAAATTTTTTTTTTTTTTTTTATAGAGACGAGATCTGACTATGTTGCCCAGGCTGGTCTCGCACTATTGGCTTCAAGCCATCTTCCCACCTCAGCCCTTCCAAAGTGCTGGGATTACAGGTGTGATGCAGGAGGTAATGGTTGTCTTGGCAGCAAAAACTAGGAAAAGTTGCATTGACTGTGAAGAGCCTGTCAGTACTGATGAAATGCAAAGTCTTCGTCGCCTCCTTTCTAATCCTGTTTGATTTGGAGAACATGTGTATGAAGGCTGAAAGAAGATTTCCAGATATAAATGGCAGGATAGATAACATTAGAGCCAGAACTGTCATGTACATGTCAATTAGAAACAAGATTTAAGTCTCTGGACCACCCTTCTTACCCCCTGTGGCCTGTTGATCACACTGCCCCTTCCTCGTGTTTCTGTAGCTAGGCACGGGCTAACAAGGACTCAGAGAGTGCCTGCTATGATAATTTTAGCCCCTGGAAAAAATAACAGACTTTGTGAGATTTAATGGCCACACCTGGGCTTTGTCATCACTTAGTATTCTTTCACCTTTTTGATTGTCAACTCTGATGTTTCCCTCTGTGACCACAACCTCCTTGCTTTACTCCTTTCAGATTCCCTCCTAGCTGTTGAACCTATTCTTCATCCTAATTTTGATTCCCTGATTTTGAACATTCTTCCTTTTCAGTCCATCAGGCCATTCTCACTTTACTTGGCTTCTAATCCAGGGTAGACTCTGGTGGTCAGCATTTCAGCAGTGAGCTTGTTAACAACCTGGGACCCTCTGTCATATTTCTTTGCCAGACCTCACATTGTATTATATTTCAGTAATTCACACCAATCGTAGTTTGTAAGCCTGAACTTTATGATCTTGCTGGGGAAAATCTCAAAGTCTGCCCATCTGAGATTCCAACAAAGTCCTGGCATCTTTACCGCAGCTCAGCTCTCCTTTGTGTTCCTTTTGTGATGGTTTCCTATTATATTTCTTCTGATGCTTATTCTAAACCTTTGTCAGGATCTTTGGCATCTGAACTCCTTTCTACTATTTTACTGAGACAATAGAGACCAAGCAAAGAAACCTCAAGCTTTTGCCTCAAAACTTTTTAATATTTTTACTCATCCTTTTCTCTGTCTAACCTGAAAAAAAGTAAGGGCTCTATCTTTGGCTCTTTTTCCTCTCTATGTGTATTCTTTCCCTAAGTGACCCCAGGGAACCTGTGGCTTTAAATACTCTGTGTGTGCTGATGACTTTCTAGTGAGTATCTCCAGCTTGGACCTCCCCACTGAGCTCCAGACTTAAACATCCAGCCGCCTACTCCACTGCACTTCCACTTGGTGTCTGATAGGGACCTCACATTTAAAATGACCAGAAGACAACTCTTGCTTTCCTTGGTACAGATTTGCTTCCCTCTAATTACTTTGCTGTCTCAGTAAGTGGCATCACCCTGTATGCCAGATGCTCAAGCCAGAAGCCTAGATCATTCTTGACTGCTCTCTTCTTCATTCCCCACATTCAAAAAGTCAGTTTGTCTTTTCATTTATATACAAGTTAAGTCCTGAATCTGACTACTCCTGAGAGTCATCACCACTGTCAACCAAGGCCGGTGTTCATCAGCTTTTGCTTGGTCTACAGAAACTTCCCCCATGCTGGTGTCCTTGCTTCCAAATTGGCCCCGTATAATCTATCTTTCCCACAGCAGCCAGACTGAAATTTCTACAAAGAAAGTAGGCTCTATCATTTTCTCGTTTATGTGCTTCCCATTTCAACCAGAATCCAGGGCCCTGCCCCCTCATTCATTGTAATCGGTCACAGTGATCTTTTTTTTCTGTACTTTAAACACCCAAGCTTGCTCCGTCACAGTGCTTTTATATTTGCTCTTCTATGTCTGGAGCAGTTTTGCCCCAGAGCTTCAATCACTGTCTCTTCGTCATTCTGGTCTAAACTCAGACATGACCCTCTCAGAGAGGCCTTTCCTGACCATACCTCATATTGTCATATTTTAACTGAATAGCATTTGTCAGTGGGTCTACTTCATCACTGTCTCTTTCCTAGAACACAGTTTTCTTGCAGGCAGGGACTGGTGGCCATGTGTCCCCAGTGCCTAGAAGGTGCTTTGGGGGACTGACTGGCTGACTTTGCAGGATGAACCCCCTGCTTGCTGCTTCAGTGCCTTTTTCATGGTTGTGCCTTCTCTTCCCTACATCTTTGTTCCTTCTCTCCTGGCTCTTACTTTCCAGATCCCATACCCGTCATTGAAAATGCGCTTTCCTGGAGGTTGCCAGTGATTACTTAGCCATCAGTTCATTTCTCTTTTCTCAGCACCCACCTTCCTTGACTTTTCTGCATGTTTGACATTGTTGTTCATTTTTTTCAAACAAAGGCATATAGTAGGAGTCTGCTCTAGATATTGTGCGGGATGCAGATATGGGTAGAAAACAGTTCCTGCTTTAAAGGAGCTTGCAGTCTGCCAGGAGCAAGTAGATGGGTATGTTCATAAAGAAACAGTAAGTGTTACTTCAAACCCTTTCTTGAAATTCTTGCATCCCTTGGCTGCTAGGGCATAAGCCTTTCCTGGTTTTCTTCCTAACTGGCTACTATTTCTTTTTTCTGTGCTGATTCTTTTTCTTCTGCTCATGCCTTAAACATAGGACTTTGCTGTGGTTTTGCCCCATTCCCTCTTTTCTGTACAGTAATCTGTCTCCCGGTGGTGTCATCGACTCCCACATCTTTACTGCTGGGCAGATTTCCTTTTTACCCCCCCTCCCTCCATGCATGTGACTCCACATTGCTGTTAGGCTCAAATATCTTCTAGGGGTTTCCATTCTAACTGTCCGGTGGACATTTCTACTGGTCAAAATCTTACTATAAGAAAATAGATTTTACCAGTGATTAGCTTCCCTTTGGCTTCTGTCTCCCCTCACAGGTCTACCAGTTGACCCTTCCTCAGTTGTGGCTCTCAGAGCTGCTGCCTTTTGATTCCCGTCATTGCCCTTGTTTTCATTCTTTTTACCTCTCCCCACCATTGGTAGAGGGCCCCTGAATGATCTCTGGGCCTCCATGTCTCCTCTCCAGTCTGCTCTTGATACACTGTTTTAGTCACCCTATCTTCACCACTACCTGCCTGTGTCCCCGGTGGCCCCTTTAGGTCTTTGCTTATGCTATACCCCTTATCTCTGGCCACTTTCCTCATTCATGTCTTCTGTTAAACCTCCCCCTCATCCAGCCATTTTTCAAAGGCCAAATTCGAATATTGACACTGCATGAAGCTTTTTATGAATCCCTTTGGATGGAAATGTCCTCATTCTCTTTTGACCTCTGAGGCACCTGTTAGTGCATCTCTTTGATTATTTATATCCTTCCTTATACAGGTTGAGCATCCTTAATTCAAAAATCCAAAATTGGAAATGCTCCAGAATCTGAAACTTTTTGAGCACTGATACGTTGCTCAGAGGTCATGCTCAGAGGAAATGCTCATTGGAGCACTTTGGATTTTGGATTTTCAGATTGGGAATCCTTAACTGGTAAGAATGCAAATATTTGAAAGTCTGCAATCCCAAACACTTCTGGTCCTAAACATTTTGAATAAAGGATATACAGCCTGTATGACAGTTTGCACTGTTACACACCTCCTGACTCTTAGCATACCATACGTGCCTTAAAAGAAGATCCACAAGCTGACTAACCTTTCACTCTCACTTATCACTTAGCACAGGGACTTCTTGCTCAGTAGCCGTGTGTTGAATGAGTTATCTTAGATTTGTCTAGTATATCTCAGTGAGGTCTTAGCTGAACTTTTTCTTTTTTCTTTTTTTTAATGATTATAAGCACTGTTCTAGTAGAAGCTTATTTGCTTCTGGATAGGGTTTTGAAGTTCTGCCATATGTGACTTTATTACACATTCTCTGCTGGCTATAGCTTGTTTAATGTGCCTTGCTGCATTTTCATGACTTAGGGACTGTCTAGATGAAAGTTGGCATGATCCTTTCCTGTCAGACCTCTCAGTGGCAGACTTGAGGAGACAAAGGTTTTTCATTTGTTGAGTCAGGTACTCCAATAAAGGCACTGTAAGGTTTTATAAGTTTGACTTTCTGTGCATTCATTTCTAGCTCACATGTGGACTGGGAACTCCATGTGGCAATCCATAGGCCGTGAGTCTCTCCTAAAAGCCTTGTAAGGACTCGGGAAGTGGGAATTAGGCACCCATTTACAAGGCATGCTGAAAACCATAACCTCTTTAGTTTCAGCATTTCAACTCACCTGTACCACTGGATTCAATAACTGCTGATACTTATCTTACAAATGGTTCAGATTGGAAAGTCAATTGTTTGCTTCTAGGCAGCTCAGTGAAATAATAAAATTTGAGCAGAAATAGAAATAATTGCAAGAATTTTTAGCAAATATGCTATACTCTGCAGGTCTTGATTTAGAATAATGTTGATGATAACCTGAGAAAGAAAATCCATTTCCCATGGATATCAGGAGGAGGTGGAAAAGCATAGATAAATGAAGTGTAGTCTTCATTGCCTTGTCTTTCTTAATGATTCCTCATGGTTGCCCATAGCACTTAGTTAAATAAACATTGCAGGAGTAGTTGTTTGCCTTGAAGAACTTGCCTTTTTCTACCTGTCCCCATCGATTCCACCTGATAGAAGAAAGTCGAAGGCATTTAATTACTTTCTTGAGTATTCCAGAGGTAGGGAAATGGTAATCTGGAAACAATTAACTCTTGGTTGTTAATTTTCTACTGCTGAGAAGTCAGAGCAGAGGGCTTCTAAAAGTCCCACCTGTATGATTTTGGAATAAAGTTCTCTGCACCATTTTTGAGTATAAATATGTGTGATGTTAAAGTTGGTATCACTTAAAATAACGAAGGTAGTACATCAGAAAAATTTTTGAAGAAATTTTTAACAATCCAATTTCTTTTATTTCTCTCATCTATCTACTTCATGTTGAAAATATATAATATTTCTTCTTTCAATAACTCATTTCTGTGTTACTTTGCTGCCTATCTTGGTTCCATTGCCCATGGAGAATATGAAATATAGGGAATTTTAAGCCGTTTCTTCTTCCTACTCAGATTAAAGACAAAAAATCAACAGAGGGTGATAATATATAATGCAGTTGAAGGCAAACCACATCCAACCTATCTTTGGCTTATGCTGCACTATCAAGTTTGGGTTTGAGTCCCTCACATTATAGCTGTTATGACCTTCAGGAGGTTATTCAACTTCTTTGATTCTCAATTTCCTCATATCTATGATAGGGGCGGTAATAGCTACCTTATGGTTGTCTTCTGTGGATTAAGACAATTTGTGGATAGTGCCTGGCTCAGTCAGTCAGTGCATGTCATGTAAGAAACACTATATTATTCTTCTTCCTCTTACTTGATTCTAATATTGTTGTGGAGAGAGACTGGGAGACTTGATAGTAAATCAAACTGAATACATCATGAAATAAATACTATGAGAAATGCTTACATGATTTTAGCTGAAATTATGGGGTCTTTGATTAATCAAGTATTTTTTATTCTACCCTCCCCCTCCCCCACCAATTAGCTTGTCATTCAGTCTTTCATTTTTGTGGTTACTCTAGAGATTAGAACACGCATCAGTGATCTGTTAGTGTTTACTAGTGATCTTTTTACCACTTCCAGGATAATGAAAGACCTTACAACATTTAAGCTCCAATGTATTCCACCCGTCTCCTCACTTTTTCTGCTATTGATGTCATATGTTTTAATTATGTATATATTTTGAATTCCAGAAGACATTACTAATATTGTATTTATAGTCAATATTCAGTAGGTTTACCCACATAGTTATTCTTCCTGTTGCTCATTTTGCCTTCTCACATTTCCATGATTTCAAGTGGGATTATGTTCCCCCTTTTTGAAGAACCCCCTTTAGTATTTATTTTTGGTGCAATTAATTCTTTTTCCCTTGTTGAGAATTGGTTGAAAGCATGTTTATGTTGCCTTCCTATTTGAAGATTTTTTTTCTCTGTATAGAATCCTAGGTTGGCGGTTACTTCCTTTCATCACTTTAAATTTGTCATTCTGTGGTCTTCTCATGAGCATCATTTCTGTTGAAAGTTAGCCATCAGTTGTATTCCTGTTACTTTCTCTGCCTTTCAGTAGTTTTGCTATGATTTACCTAGGTGTGGTTTTATTTGTATTTATTCTGTTTATGATACATATCTTATTTTGAATCTGTGGCATGATGTCTTTTGTTGGTTTAAGAAAAATCTTAGCCATTATCTCTTCAAAAATTATGCCTGATTCTACTACAGTCTCTCCTGTCCTTCTGGGCCTCTGTGACACGTATGTTTGGCCTTTTTACTCTGTCTCATATATTCTTGTCTGGCTTTTTTAGTTCTTTTTTATACCCTGGGCTTCAGTTTGGATAACTTTTACTGACTTTTGTTTTATTTTGTTTTGTTTTTGAGATTGTTTTGTTTTTTTTTGAGACAGGGTCTTACTCTGTTGCCCAGGCAGGAGTGCAGTGGCACAGTCATGGCTCACTGCAGCCTCCATCTCCTGGACTCAAGCAGTCCTTCCACCTCAGCCTCCTGAGTAGCTGGAACTACAGATGTGTGCCACCATACCTGGCTAATTTTTTTTTATTGTTGTTAGAGACAGGGTCTCACTATGTTGCCCAGGCTGATCTTGAACCCCTGGGCTCAAGCAGTCCTCCTGTCTCAGCCTCCCAGTGCACTGGGATTATAGGCGAGAACCACTGTGCCTGGCTGCTGACTTCTTTTGTGCTGCATCTAATCTGCTGCCAAACCTATTTATTGACCTCTTAATTTCAGATATTGTATTTTTTTTTTTAGTTCTAAAATTTCAGTTTGATTGTTTCAATATATTTCAGTTTGGGTGAAATCCTGTTTTCTATTTCTTTAGTAAATTAATTATAGTTAGTTTACAATCTATGTCTGATAAAACCAATATCTGGATCCCTGCAGGTCTGTTTCTATTGTCTATTTTTTCTCTTTTGTTTTTGTTTATTTGGTTCTGTCATCTGGAATACCTGGTAAGTTTGATTGAACACTGAAAAATTGTAGTGGCTCTGTATGATGTCTTCTTCTATCTGAGAAGATTTACTTTTTTCCTAACAGGCCAGTAGAGTAAGAGAAGCTCATCTTTATCCAATGAGGAATTGAGATGCTTTGAGACTGTCTTTCAGTCTTGATGAGAGCTAGTTGCTTTTTCCGCTTTGCTCTTATTCCAAGAGCATAGCCCTTCCAGGGTTGTAACTGAGAATCTGAGTGTTTACCACCTTCCTTTGTGGACTCAGAATTCTAGTTTTTGTTTCCCTATATTGTGAAATGGTCAAAAATTTTGCTTAACCTTTTAGCCCCCTAGTGTTTATTTTCTGCTTAGCTTTCAGCCACTTACCACCTGAGGGGAAAGCAATGTAGTATGTCAAACTCACTTCTCTGCTGTTGCCTTTTTTTCCTAAGATCTTGCTCCTCAAAGTCTGACCTTCTTAGTATCCCTGAACTTCAGTTGTCTTCTTGGCCCCACAAGGTGCTGGAAGCTCTGAGTTACTTACTTCTACTTGCTTTCTAGCCTGCACCACTTAAAAATAGCAAATATCTGAAGAGAAAAGGCAGTGGATATTGTTGAGTCCACTTCAGTGTCTTTCTGTGATCTTAGACCCTTGAGCCTGGCTGCCTTGATTGCTCACTACTGCATTCAGTTAGCTTTTATCTGTCTTTTATGGTTTCTGTAGTGGGAGTGAGGGTGGGGGCAGGGGGTGGGGAGTGATCTGATATTAGCTACTCTATCATAGCAAAAAGCAAAAATCTAAAAGTAGAAATCTCAATTATTGGTCTTTCGAAATTTAAACTCTGCTTACCACCCTCAAATACTTGAGTCAACTTCCAATGAAATACACATACGTATACATAAACACTGCACGAAGGTGATAGTTAAAGTGCCCTTATTTTGTCTTGGGTATCAAAGGTACTCTGAGGCTGTGGTAACTACCCCGAGAGGTAAGAGAAACCTGTGTAGTTCCTGTTTTTCGGGAAAGAATGTACAATGGTCCATCAACAGGTATTTTTTTTTTCTGGTATTAAATTTTAATGGAATTTTATTATGTGGATTTTTGTGTCATTGAACAACCCAGTAGTGTCCTCAATAGGACTTCTAAGGCTGATAAATGTTTTTCGTATGAAGATTTCTTATATTGACTCCTGAAAACAAACGAAGCCATAATTCAAGATTGTTACTTAGTAGCAACATTTTTATGGGGAACTAAACTAATACAGTTCAGATGAAGAAGTGTTTGGGACCTTCAGTTTGAAACACTGGTAGAACTTGGGAAAATAGAGGAAAACTTTCTTTTCCTCTTTTTCCCTCAGTTATCAACTGTTACAAAAGGTTTTGACAAAAATGGGCAACATGTGGCTATGTAGAAATTCTTTTTGATTTGAAAAGAGCCATATGCTCTATTTTTTCCAAGTTATATTTATTTTTAAATATCATTAGCTGTTATTTAACAATATTACAAGAAATCTGTGCTAAATACCAGATTGCTTGGTGGCAATTTGAAATTATGTTATCAAAATTTAAAATCTTGATTTGCATGGATGAGGAGACATCCTAGTTCTGCATGCAAGACAGTGCTCAGGTTTATGTCTTTTCGGATTAGAATTTGATCTTTCAAGCATCTGTTCATATCTGCTTTACTTTTCCCAGTGGCGCTACCATATAGCCGATGTTGAAGGTACTTTTGCAGGTTGAGTTGGAACATGAAGGAAGGAGTACCTAAGTGATCCTAGGGGAGTTGGGGAAGGCTTCACAGAGGAGGTGGTGCTGCAGCTGCCTCTTACAAGAGGGTGAAGAGATGGATGAGAGGGTATTCCAGGTGATGGAGGCATGAAAGCAGAGGCCATGAAGCACTAGAGAGCATGGCATTTCCAGAAAGTGAAGAGATGTTTGTTTTGTGGGATAGAAGCATCAGAGAGTGGGAGAACAGTTGGAGATGAAGCTAAAGTGGTAGCCATGAGCCAGATCATGAATGGTCTTGTATGTCTTTTATTCATTCATTCATTCATTTAACAAATATTTATTGAACAACTACTATTTTACCAGGTCCTGTTCTAGGCACTGTCATTCAGCAATGGACAAAACAAAAATCACTACTCATGGAACTTACATTCTACTGGAGAAAAAAGAAAAAGAAAACAAATAATAGTAAAAACATAAGTGTTCATAAAGTATTTTAGTAATAATTGATAAGGAGAAAATTTTGCAGGAGCCAGAATGGGGATGTGCCACTTTAGGGTGGTCAGGAAAGGCCTCATTGAGAAGGTGACATTAGAATATGGATCTGAAGCAGGTGAAGGAACCAGTGGGATGAATGTCTGAGAGTGTCCTGGGCTGAGGAAATGTGCAAGGGCCCTGAGGTTGCAGTAAGTGAAACCTTGGGAGCAGAGCATGGCTGGAGTATAGTGGAGGAAGAGGAACAGACAGGAAGTCCAAGAAACAAAAACGGCCAGGTCCTGTAAGGATTGCCTCTATAAGGATTTCAGCTTTCATCTGAATGAGATGGGAAGTGATTGGAAACCTTTGAACAGAGTAAGATATAACCTAACTTAAATTTTTCAAAGATCATTTTGCTGTGTTGAGAATAGAGAACAAGAATGGAAGCCAGGAGACCAGTAAGGGACATTGCAGTAATGCAGATGAGAGGGGTGCTGGCCTGGGCCAGGGTGACAGCATTGGGGGTGGCTGATGGGTTGATTTTGTCCTATAGGTGATAAGGAGCCATTAAAGACTTGATCAGTGAAGTGACATCGGATTTGTATGTGGAAAATATGATTTTGGCAGCCCTGTGGAAGGATTGGAGAGTTCAGACAAGGAGATGAATCAGTTTCTAAGGCTCTCATCACTAAGGATAAAGATAGAGACCTTACAAGGATGCAGTCTCATGCTTGTGGGTAGGTTGTCCACCCTGGCCAGCTTCTTGACAAGGGATAGGAATGGAAAAGATTAACACATTAGGAAATTCCTCTGTAAACCTAGCCAAGGAAGCAAGGTGAATGATTATGATCAGGTTTATCCTAGAGGTGGCCTGCCCAGCACATAACCACAGCCCCTTGCCATAGGCCAGGGATCGTGAGGGCTGTAAGTACATTTCCTCATTTAATCCTTACCACAGCCCTCAGGGAGTGTGGTGACCATGGTCTCCATTTCACACGTGAGGAAACTGAGGCACAAGAGGGTTAAGCACAAGGCTGTTTTGCCTCTAAAGAGTCTCCACCATGATGCTTTCTTCTAGAAGATCTCTTTGGGAGATTCAGAATTGTCTGGTTGTCTCAAAAATTAAATGTAAAAAAGTGATCACCTCATTTCTTTGTGAACTGTGGTAATGATGGCTTCAGAGAATTAGTCACTGCTGGGTAGTGATATATTATTTCAACGTTCTTTGAGTTGCCAGTGACAGAAATTACCTTTACCTTAAGAAACATAAGTAGGCTGGGCATGGTGGCTATAATGCTATAATCCCAGCACTCTGGGAGGCCAAGGAATATTAGTCCGTTTTCATGCTGCTGATAAAGACATACCCAGACTGGGCAATTTACAAAAGAAAGAGGTTTAATTGGACTTACTGTTCCCCATGACTGAGAAAGCCTCACAATCATGGCGGAAGGCAAGGAGGGGCAAGTGACATCTTATGTGGATGGTGCAGGCAAAGAGAAGAGCGCTTGTACAGGGAACCTCCCCTTTTTATAACCATCAGATCTCACGAGACTTACTCATTATCACGAGAACAGCATGGGAAAGACCTGCCCCCATAATTCAGTTACCTCCCACCAGGTCCCTCCCACAACATGTGGGAATTAAAGATGAGATTTCGGTGGGGACAGAGCCAAACCATATCATTCTGCCCCTGGCTCCTCCCAAATCTCATGTCCTCACATTTCAAAACCAATCATGCCTTCCCAGCAGTCCCCCAAAGTCTTAACTCATTTCAGCATTAACTTACAAGTCCACAGTTCAAAGTCTCATTTGAGACAAGGCAAGTTCCTTCTGCCTATGGGCCTGTAAAATAAAAAGTAGGTTAGTTACTTCCTAGATACAATGTGGGTACAGGCATTCGGTGAATACAGCTATTCCAAATGGGAGAATTTGGCCAAAACAAAGGGGCTACAGGCCCCATGCAACTCTAAAATCCAGCAGGGCAGTCAAATCTTAAAGCTCCAGAATGACCTCCGTTGACTCCATGTCTCACATCCAAGTCACGCTAATGCAAGAGGTGGGTTTCCATGGTCTTGGGCAGCTCCGCCCCTGAGGCTTTGCAGGGTACTGCCTCCCTCCCGGCTGCTTTCACAGGCTGGCATTGAGTGTCAGTGGCTTTTCCAGGTGAACGGTGCAAGCTGTTGGTGGATCTACAGTTCTGGGGTCTGGAGGATGGTGGCCCTCTTCTCACAGCTCCACTAGGCCATGCCCCAGTAGGGGCTCTTTGTGGGGGCCCTGACCCCACATTTCCTTTTCCTCACTGCCCTAGCAGCGGTTCTCCATGAGAGTCCCACCCCTGCAGCAAAGTTCTGCCTTTCATCCAGGTGTTTCCATACATCTGAAATTGAGGAGGAGGTTCCCAAACCCTAATTCTTGACTTCTGTGCACTCACAGGCTTGACACCACGTGGCAGCTGCCAAGGCTTGGGGCTTGCACCCTCTGAAGCCATGGCCCAAGCTCTGCATTGGCCCCTTTCAGCCATGGCTGGAGCAGCACCAGGTACCTAGGCTGCACACAGTACAGGGACCCTGGACCTGGCCCATGAAACCACTTTTTCCACTCCCGGGCTTGTAATGGGAGGGGCTGCCATGAAAACCTCTGACATGCCCTGGAGACATTTTTCCCGTTGTCTTGGGGATTAACATTAGGCTCCTCTTTACTTATTGCAGATTTCTGCAGCCGGCTTGAATTTCTTCTCAGAAAATGGGTTTTTCTTTTCTATTACATTGTCAGGCAAATTTTCCAAACTTTTATGCTCTGCTTCCCTTATAAAACTGAATGCCTTTAAAAGCACCCAAGTCACCTCTTGAATGTTTTGCTGCTTAGAAATTTCTTCCACCAGATACCCTAAATCATCTCTCTCAAGTTCAAAGTTCCACAGGTCTCTAGGGCAGGGGCAAAATGCTGCCATTCTCTTTGCTAAAACATAACAAGAGTCACCTTTGCTCCAGTTCCCAACAAGTTCCTCATCTCCATCTGTGACCACCTCAGCTGGGACCTTACCGTTATCAGGCTTTTGGTCAAAGACATTCAACAAGTCTCTAGGAAGTTCCAAACTTTCCCACATTTTCCTGGGAACCCAGAATTTGAAAACATGAATTAAACCAGTGAAAAAACAGTGGCAGTAGTATATTAGTTTGCTAGAACTGCCACAACAAAGTACCATGAACCAGGTTGTTTAAACAGACATTTATTGCCTCACAATGCCAGAGGCCAGAAGTCTAAGATCAAGGTGTCCGGGAGTGGTTCCTGCAGAGGGCTGAGAGGGAGAATTTGTTCCGTGCTTCTCCCTTAGCTTCTGGTGGCTTGCTGGCAATTTGTAGAGGTCCTTGGCTTGTAGACATATCCACTTAATCTCTGCCTTATCTTCATGTGGCTTTCTCCCTGTGGGCATGTGTGTGTCCAAATTACCCACTTTTTAAGGATACAGTCGTATTGGATTAGGGGCTCACCCTATTCCAGTATGACGTCATCACAACTAATTATATCTGTGACAACCCTGTTGCCAAATATGGTCACATTCTGGGGTACTGGGGGCTAGAACTTCCACATAGGAATTTTGGATGGGGACATAATTCAACCTATAACAAATGATAAAAATACAAAATTAATAAAAGGTTCCCATTTCCTGGAGCCCTTATTACATGGTGGACTCTCGCCTAGACATTTTATTTCATTAACTCAGTGAAGCCACTTTGTCCCAATTCATAGTGGCAGAAGTCAAAGGTAAGAGAGGTCTCTCAGATTGAAACTTAGGTCTCCTTGATTTCAGACTTGCTTTCTCTTTTATATGTTATTGCAAGAACATCAAGAAGGAGCCATATGTGTTTATTTGATGCAATTGAAAGTGCTAAACAGGTAGTAAATACACTGCAAAATCATGCTGAAGTTCATTGCAATGAAGACATCTTAAAGGACTCACAGGTGCCAGTTGTAGGGTCCCTACCAGAGAGGGCTGGGAATTGCACACTCTTAGGGAAGGGAAAGCCAGTGAAGTCTTGCCTGTGTCCACTGGGCTTATCCCCGGCAACCAGCTGCTGCATTCCTAAGAACACCCAGCAACCAACCTGCCTCTCTCCCTTTGTGCTTCCCCATCCTTATTCTGAATTTAGATCAGAACAAAGAGTAGAGAAGGAAATGAGCCAGAAAATAGAAAATTAATACTTGGTAAAATCACCATATTTTAAAATTAATTTATAGGCAATGTCAGATAACAGGAGTTAAATCATTTTATCAGCAGGCTGCTCTAGGATTTAAAAATTGGCATCCGTCATTGTAAATCAGGTCTCAGGAGCCCCAGGGAATGGTCTCTAGGGATGAGGGCTGATATAGGCTGGGCAGAAATGTAAACACTTGACTAGCTGTGCCCTTTTATTTCACACAAAACCTAAAATATTTTTACATCACACTGAGTGGTTAGGGTGTGTTAAATAGTAACTGGAGGGAAAAAGCTATTGAGGTTTACAGTTAGCTTGCTTTTAATGCTTATCTTCCTCCCTGTTAGTCCTGGGAAACTGGTTGTGTGAGAGGTGCTCATTTTGAGGTTGCATTCCTGGCTCATTATTTAAGGGTTAGGCTTAACCTTCTGCATAGACACATTTTCCCTAGTAGTTTGGCTGTCATGTTTCTGCCATGCCTGTGAGCAGGAGCATCCACAGGTTTGCCACATTTGTCTTGGGAAGACTTTCTGTGATTAAAGACCTGCCTTTCGTCTTTTATCATTGCAGCTCTTTGTCGAGGGCGTGTGGTGAGAGTCCCCACAGGGACGCTGGTTCGAGTGGTGGGCACTGAGCTGGTCATCCCCTGCAACGTCAGTGACTATGATGGCCCCAGCGAGCAAAACTTTGACTGGAGCTTCTCATCTTTGGGGAGCAGCTTTGTGGAGCTTGCAAGCACCTGGGAGGTGGGGTTCCCAGCCCAGCTGTACCAGGAGCGGCTGCAGAGAGGCGAGATCCTGTTAAGGCGGACTGCCAACGACGCCGTGGAGCTCCACATAAAGAACATCCAGCCTTCAGACCAAGGCCACTACAAATGTTCAACCCCCAGCACAGATGCCACTGTCCAGGGAAACTATGAGGACACAGTGCAGGTTAAAGGTACAGTCCTCACATGGGCTTGTTATGCCAGGGGCCAGACCTTTCTCTGCCCCGGGCTGTGGTTGACTTTGTCAAGAGACTTAATTTCTCTGAGGCTCTGCTCCCTCCTCTGTCCAGGGGAATAATCATGTCTTACCTGATTAAAGGCAGGGGATGGGCCAGATGACCTCAGAGGGCCCTTTCTCTTCACTCCAGTGTGGTTCTGAGCCACCCTATGCCCAGTGAGGTGGAGGCAGCATGATGCGGTGGTGGAGAGCTGGCTCTGGAGCCAGGTTGCCTGTGATTGTTTAGTCCAGTTGCTGGCTCTACTACTTGTCAGCTGCATGGCTGTGGGCATGTTACATGCCTCAGCTTCCTCCTCTGTAACCTTAAAGGTTGTGAGGACAGGTGAGTTACCAGGTGTAAAGCCTTAGAGCAGTGCCATGTAAGCATTCAGTGGTTAGTGACAGGAAGGGGATGGTCATGTTAATGATGCTTAGGTTTATGGGAATCACAGGCACTTCAAAGTCCATGTCTTTCTCTGTGGCTTTCATGATTTAAGTACTTGTTTGTACCAGACGTTTTATGTGTTATATGTAATGTGGTCTCTGCTAGCTTATTGACCTAGCTTTGCAAATATTACACCTTATGTACCTGGAATGTTTTGGGATTTGTTTGGGGGGTTTTGTTTGTTTCATTTTCCAAGTCCTTTTAGATTTACTCACACATTCAATTCTCTGAACCCAATCAAAATAGGGCAGAATATTTCCCTAATTTATACATGAGGAAATGGAAGAGCATAGGTTAATTACTTGCCTAAAATCACACAGCTAATTAGTAAACGAGCAAGAACAAACCATTTTAATTTGGGGCTAAGAAAATAGAAACATTATAATTGTTGTTATTGTTACTTAATTATGCATTTATTTGTACCCTGCCTTGTTCCCAAAAGGATTTATGTCTGGGTCAGAATGTATGTAATTATCAGAAAGGAGAAAATGCACATGATGATATAAAAAGCGAGGGTTGATTGAGGCATCCATTCCCTCATGACTTGTAGAACCCTACCATAGCTCAGAGACTGTTCCCTCACTAGATTCATCAGGGGATAAAACTGCCATGTCCATTAAGGAGGTAATGAAACACCCCATCTATCTCTTTATTCCTATAGAAAATCCCGAACATGTTTTTTAGAAAAAGACACTCTTGTATTGGAGCTAAATAATGTCACATGCCACCTTTTCATTAAGCCAGACGTACCCTTGTATCCCCTTGGAGTCTCCTCTTGAGTGGGAGGGAGGGTAAGGGGAGAATTCCCCCACCCCCACCCCGCTTCCTCCAGTGTCTTTCAGCCTCTTCTGCTGTCTTTGGAAGGCAGGAGACACAAGAGGAGGCCTTTCTTGGGTGAGGAAAGCAATGGATGACCATGAGAAAGACTGACTGCTGCCCAGGTGGAGCCTCTGATGGTTGCCATGTGTGGTCCAGGATCTGCCCGGCCTTCAGCTTCATGGGTCTTGAAACTATTCATCTGTGCTCTGAGAGATGAGCTGGCCTTGAGAACTGAGTCATATTAGCCAGACTCACAGACTGATATATATACTAGAAGGTCATTATATTTATTTTGCAGTAGAGATGGGTCTTCGGGATGTGTCCTCCTAAAAATGTAGCAGCTTTTAAATGTTAGCTAGAATAGCCCCTTCTCAAGGACACTGAATTAGTTTCTGAATACGGAATTGGGGGGAAAAAAACAGAGATGATGAATAGTGGTGTTGGAGGGTCCTCTTAGCCAGCTCATGGACAAGCCTGATAGATTTTTCCCTGCTGCTTGGTAGTGGCCCCCTTTCTGGTTACCAGAATAGCAGTATCCATCACTTACTGCTTTTTTCCTGAATACACCACCCATACTTCCTTGATCGCTGCCCCCTTTTTCTAGACTCTGTAGAAGTGCCTGGGCCGGTTCCTATCATGTGGATATGCTGTGTTCACCCTAGACATTCTTGAGCATTCCCCAGGTTGCAAGCCACAGGCAGCTCATGCCATCCTTTCTCCCCTGTGGATCTTGCTACTTTAAGTCTAGAAGGTCACCTTATCTGCAGATTCTGCGGGCTCCCTAGCCTAGCCCTGGTCCTAACCAAAGAAATGTTTGACAGTCATACCCAGTGATTTATCATGACTGCTGAGTGCCAGGCACGGTCCTGGGAACTTGCCCTGTTTAACATAACTCTCATGTCAACTCTATGACAAAGGTCCAGTTGTCATCCCCGTTTTAGGAAACTGAGGCACAGAGGGGTAAAGTAACTTGCCTTAAAGGTAGCAGAAGCACATCACATCCCCAAGGCACGACTCCCACAGGGAGTTTTCACCACCCACTTCTAGCATGGGGTTTTTTTTTGTACCTTTATTTTTCTTTTTCAAGTCAGAAAGTCAGTTGAGATTACAGATGAATCCAAATGAGAAAACGTGCCCATCCTGGTCTTGGAATGGGGAAGGGAGGAGGAAATTGTCTGTGGTTGCAGCGGTGGACTGGCCGTTGCCGGCTGGGGTCGGTGTGGACGGGCTGCTGACCTAGCTTTCTCTCTCCGCAGTGCTGGCCGACTCCCTGCACGTGGGCCCGAGCGCGCGGCCCCCGCCGAGCTTGAGCCTGCGGGAGGGGGAGCCCTTCGAGCTGCGCTGCACCGCCGCCTCCGCCTCGCCGCTGCACACGCACCTGGCGCTGCTGTGGGAGGTGCACCGCGGCCCGGCCAGGCGGAGCGTCCTCGCCCTGACCCACGAGGGCAGGTTCCACCCGGGCCTGGGGTACGAGCAGCGCTACCACAGTGGCGACGTGCGCCTCGACACCGTGGGCAGCGACGCCTACCGCCTCTCAGTGTCCCGGGCTCTGTCCGCCGACCAGGGCTCCTACAGGTGTATCGTCAGCGAGTGGATCGCCGAGCAGGGCAACTGGCAGGAAATCCAAGAAAAGGCCGTGGAAGTTGCCACCGTGGTGATCCAGCCGACAGGTGAGCTGGAAACGATGCATTATAGGTGATGTTATTTTATGACTAATGATAGTGGTATAAAGAACTGGGCCAGGGAGCCCCATGGCCTTCTGACAAGAACTGTTTCTGCTTCCCATGTGAAGCCTTATTTTTAGGGGTGAAGAGAGTAGGGTGTTGAGAGGTTGGAGGTGGGCGGGGTTACATTTGTTTTGTGCTGAGGATGCCTGTCGTTTTGCTTCGCAGCTGCTTTTGTCTAAATTCATGTCCATGGAAAGCCACAGCCTGCGCATAACACGAAGGCAGATCTTTCACTCAGAGTTTAGGTGCCGTAGTCCCTCAGCCAGATTAGGTAGGGCTTGGTGTTCAGTGGGGCTTTCGGGTGAAGGTGCCACACCCTGCCCCCTGAACTTTATTGGGTTTGATGTTTCCTGAGTCCTTGGACCTGCCTTTCTCTGCAGCTGTTGGAGTGTGTGCCTGGCTCATCCCAAAACCTTTCATCTAACTTGTATCCTCTAGGCCTGCCTTTCAGTCCCCTCAGATGTGCTTTTCCTGGTAGGGGGAGGAGCTCTCTAGGGCAGGGCCGCTTCTTGCTTTCCTGTATGGTACAGACCACGGGAGCATCCAGTCCTGGGGTCTATACAAGAAGCCCTTTGTCCTGTCGTCTGTGAATCAGCTTTTTTTTTTTTTTTTCAAAGCCTCTACTGCAATTATAGAAGTAATTAAGAAAATACAAAATGCATTTTAGAAAACACATAAAAATAAAACGAAAACATGCTCTTGTTGACTCGTTGTCCAACCAGCATCAATGGAGAACCTACTGTGTGCTCAGCTCTGTTCTGGGCCCTTGGGTCAGAGGTATTTGAGGCTTGTTCCCAGGCCCTGTGGAGCTTTAGGCTTCACAGAGATAGTGTAAAGAGACCAAGGCAGGGCAATGTCATTGCTCAGGATGAGTGGATGTTCTTGGTTTTCTGCGAGTCTGACATCTTCAGATCTCAGAGTACTTTGCTGCTGTTGCTGCTGCCTTCTGTTTTTTAAACTGGGAAGACCTTGGTTGTTGGACTCATTTCCTGAGCATGAATGTGAATATGTGGCGGCTCTGTTGCTCAGATGGGAAGGAAAGCAGGAAACAACACACAGGGGGAATATTTTGTCTCTGAAGCTGCATTGTCCTGAGCTCTTTACTCTGCACTTACACCACAGCACAGAGCCTGGATTTGGAAAAGTGGGTGGTGGAAAAGCAGGTCTGAAGTTCTTGAGTGACTGTGGCCATCGAGGAGAGGAGCTGCTCATTACCGTCAGTCTGGGCTCCACTGGCTGCAGAAATCACTTTCCAGATGGACTTAGGTTACCTTCCTGATCAGAAGTGATCGCTCTGCAGTCTGCCCTAAGAAACCTCTAGATATTAAACTTGCCTCAAACAACTCTTAAGGGTTTCAGCTTTGTAGAAAGTTAGGCTTTTATGGAAGAATTTGAATTGTAAAGACATTTTTTGTTTCAAACACACCATGAGACCTATAATATCTTGCTAAGAGACTTAAACACTGAACTTATTAGGCAGGTAATATCTGGCTCTCAGATGAGACAGGGGTCATAATCTTTTTGTGCCATGAGACTTTTTGATAGCCTTTTGAAAGCTACAGACCTTTTCTCAGAATTAACATGTTTTAATTCGTAAAATACAGTACACAAGATGACAAAGGAAAATAATTATATAGAAATCGTTATCAAAATACTTGTAAAGCAAATTGGTTTTGTAGTAATATTATGCTGCTTTATTAATGCATTGATAATAAGACAGTGGCAGGCTTAACAACTGTACTTTCTGAATAGTAATGAGTATACATGATATTTCAGGATATCTGCAGCAACTGTAATGTGATGGGAAAGTATCTGTGATTTCTATTTGGGGTAGTCCCAGACACAGGTAATACTACACTGGTTTGTTGCTTACTTTCACAGTGGGAGGAGATGCTGTATTTCAGGTACAGATTAATAAAAATAAAGATGGAATTTTTTTCCTATCAAAGTTCACAGACTCTCTAAATTCTCTTTGTGCACTCCAGGCTAAGAACCGCCACACTAGGCTGATGGTCCTTCTCTTCTTGTCCACACCTGCACTATCCATAGCTGGCTGCTTATATATTCTTATCACATTGTTATGATAAATGGCACAGAGTGAAGCTGTGCTACCCATGTGGCAGGGAGCCTCCTCCCCAGCCCCTCCTCCCTGTCATGGGAGTGGTCTGGTTGCTGCAAACTTTGTGTCTGATTTATGGATTTAGTTATATTCAGGGACAGAGAACCTGCCCCACCACAGGCTTTGTCTGAGGTCCCTTCTTTCATTACAAATACTTAGAACTGGTCCTTTTTTTCCCTTTAGCCTACTCCATCCTGTCTCTCAGCAGTAAACTCCCAAATCCAGAATGTGTGGGACCTTTGGTTAGTGATGTGACAAGATATTGAGCCACTTGCACAGAGAAAATTACAAAGTGAACTACACAGCTGAAGAGACATCCCTGCCAATATTTTCTGAACCTGAGACTCTGTTTTCTCCATCCATACAGTCCACAGCTGCTTGTTAAGTACTTCTTCACTGACCCGACTCCCTCCTGAGTTGTCTTTTACTTCCAGTAGCTGAAGTCCTGGCAGAGGTGACTCCAGCAGGATTCCAGGGTTTCTGGCCACAAGCTTTGACTGTAGAATGGTTCAAACTGCAGAGCCTGGCTCAGGGCAGCAGTTTCCATACTTAGTCCTCTCAATTGATACCCTCAGGCTACTTTTGGCCCTTTTAAAGAGGTGAGGGAGAGAAAGAATTAGGAGACTAGGTGGAAGGAGAAATTGAACTTTTAAATTCCCTTTTCTAATACTGTGCCCACCTTATTTTCTGTCTTCTGTCTAGCTGGATCTTGAACTTGAAATATTTGTTTGAAATATTGTCAGGCTTTGGACATATTCATATGAAAGTAATTTACTCCAAGGAGCACGGGCTTTGGAGTTGGTCTTTTCTGAATTTGGGTCCCTGAGCTTACTGGGGCCAGCACCATGCTGTTGATGCCAGCGACTTGCTAGAAGGCCAGGGCTGTGCCTCTGCTTGAATCCCCTGGGAAGTGCTTGGTACTTGTCATCTAAGTAATTGTTCCCGGACATTTCACAAATTGATGTTTTTCTACTCAGATTACAGATGCTCTTTTAAAATCTTCTGAATAGAATAAAATGTTTCCATGTGAAAGCTTTGACAGGGGAATGCTGGAACTAGATCTGCCTTGAGTCTGTGACACCAAATACTTCAGTGCTTCATCTAAATATAGTCTACTTTTAATTATCCACACTAATGAGAAAGGACAGTAGTGCAGATAATCCAAAAATCATCATGTTTTAGTTTTAGAATATGTTTTATGATTGGCTTTTATATGGGAATGTCTAAGAAATAAATTATACTCTCAGTACATTACATTTTGAAGACTTGACTCAAGGAAAATTGTCTGGTTTCACTTTCCTGGCCCTTCTGTTTAGGATTTTTCCCTTTTATCCCTTAGACAGTTTCACCGTCACTTCTGCTGCCCTATTCCCTAGCCCCCAGCTAACAATGTGTACCAGTCAGAACCAAGCCTTCCTTTTCTGTAAAATCACCCAAGTTTCATCATGCACATGGAGAATGTATAATTTTAGTTTTACAGTCTTCAGTAGACTGCTTATCAAAAGATAGCATAACAGTGAAGAGCAGAATTTCTAAAGGCAGATAGCCTGGATTTGGATTCCATCTCTGCCACCTATCAGCTGTGTGACCTTGGGCAAGTTACTTAACTCCTCTGTGCTTCAATGTCCTCATCAGTAAAATTAGGATAATAGTAGTACCTACCTCTTAGGGTTGTTTTGAGGATTATTATATGTAAAGCACTCAGAACACTGCCTGGCATATATAGCAGGTATATATGTGTTTGCGGCTATTGTTGTTTTTATAAAATAAAAAGAAATGTGGTATGTTCTGTTAATTTATTCATTAAATATTTCTCAAGCACTTACAACTGTACAAAGCCTTCTAACTTTAATGCTGTAAATAAGAACTTAAAAGGAGATGCTCTAAAGAGGGTGGAGAATAGAAGGGGCAAACATAATCAGATTACCTAGATGTATTTGTTTTTAATTTTCAAGTTCTGCGAGCAGCTGTGCCCAAGAATGTGTCTGTGGCTGAAGGAAAGGAACTGGACCTGACCTGTAACATCACAACAGACCGAGCGGATGACGTCCGGCCCGAGGTGACATGGTCCTTCAGCAGGATGCCTGACAGCACCCTACCTGGCTCCCGTGTGTTGGCCCGGCTTGACCGTGATTCCCTGGTGCACAGCTCGCCTCATGTTGCTTTGAGTCATGTGGATGCACGCTCCTACCGTTTACTGGTTCGGGATGTTAGCAAAGAAAACTCTGGCTACTATTTCTGCCACGTGTCCCTGTGGGCACCCGGACACAACAGGAGCTGGCACAAAGTGGCAGAGGCCGTGTCTTCCCCAGCTGGTGTGGGTGTGACCTGGCTAGGTGAGTGGTTTGGAGAATGACTATTAACCTCTCCAGCTTAACCCCTCCTCGGAGTTATCTGAAGGAGTTATCTCAGGAGGCTCTGCGCTTTGCATGATTTTGACATTATTTCTGTTGGTTCATGCATACTTTGGCCCAGATAGATCCCAAACTGGGGATGAAATAGAATCTGGCAGGCAAGGGAAATGTTTAGATAATGTGGCCTCAGTTGTCTCAATACCCTCATTTGAGAGTATATAGTTTCCTTTTGTTGTCGACATTTGCAGGGTCAGGGCACTGCTGAATGGCTCTTTGAAATGAATCTTTGTTGGAGGGAGAACACTGTCATTCTTCGTTTGTTTCTGTTAGACTCCTAGGTGCTCCCTGGCAGGAGCTGGTGCTTTTCCAAAGCCCAATGCAGAAAGATAATTCCTTCAGTTACTGGAAAGCGTTTTTTTTTTCACGTCACAACCTGGAATCCCACAATATATCTGTATATACCAGTTACAACTAAAGGGCCCGCCTGCTTCTATAGGCTTGTTTTGTGGATGCTCTCACCCCAGGTATAATTTCCCCAGTGGAAGAGCAGAGTAGCTCTCAAATGTTGACCACCTTGCCACCCGTTTTATAACAACCTGCCATATATGTAAAGATCTTTGGCATGTCCTCTTACTTTATACTAAGCTCCTCTTCCCCTACCTCTTTTTTCCCTAAATGTTTGCCCTCTGGGCAAAATGTACACTAACTTTTCCTAATTTTTGTTATGTCTTGTAATTGCAAGTAATCAAAGGAGGGATGGGGTCAAGCTGGGTGTGGAAAGCTTCGCTCCCCACCTCCATTATTATAGAGATGGGACAGGCCTTCCATCACATTCTCCCCTGTTTTGATCTCTCTACTGTCCATGAGTGCCTGAGCCCTGATGAAGGCATGTGGCATTGCTCTGATTAGTAGCAGGCAAAACAGATCTTTAAAGGCTAGGAAACCATGTCCTCCTTTGTCTGATTCTTCTGCTGTGACCTCCAACTCATACTTATCTATTCCTTATCTCTGCATGGAAATCTTCTCTTGGGTTAGTGGCATATTCACTCTCTTCCCCACCGCCCCCCACCCCCCCCCCAATAAGCTTTTATTTGGCAAAGACGGGGAGTTGGCTGTTGGAGACAGAGAGGGCAGGGAGAAGAAGAGCAATGAGAGTAAGCAGAAGGAACAATCCGATTCCGATGGAGACGAGGCAGGGTGTTCGTCAGCCCTGTTAGCAAAGTAATCCTTTGATATCTGAAAAGTAAAAGAAGCGGGGTTTATCTGGCGAGCTTTTTATTTCTGCCGTCTGAACCCCGTGCAAGAGAGTCACTGTGAAGTACTGAACTGGAACAATGTTGGCCCAGCTAGAACTCTCCTTAGCAACCTTCAAAATAAAACAGATGTTGTCAGCACCAAAAGAAGATTTTTCGTCTCTGGAGCTGAATTTGTCTCACAGCTCTGATCCTTGGTGTATTGTATGGTGCTGTCAAATCCCAGCACTGGCTCTCCGTACCCGCTCCCTCTTCAACTTCTGAATCCCAGCTCGAGGACTTTTTTTTTTTTTTATTGAAAGTGCTGCTTGCACTCCAATTTGAGGCTTCTTTGAAGTACTTGTGCATTGATCCCGGCATACCCGGGGGGAGATGCAGGGACTGTCAGACAACAGGAGCGGAGCTCTAGGAGGAATGGGCTCCTTTAACTGGAAGGGATTTGTTGGTAGCTGTGTTCTCCAGAGAGTGAAAAGAAATAAAGAGACTAAATTGTGGAAAAGGCTCAGTTATTATCCAAAGGATCCCGTCATTTGTTTTCCTTTGGAGTGCTACTACCATTGTGAAAGTCATCAGCGTGCTTTTCCTGACTGATGCTAACAGATATAGAACCTGCACCTTCCCTGGTGCTTTGCACTTAATAAGCACTCAATAAATATTAGCTGAATGGGTAAATAAACCAGTACCCACACATGGATTTTGTTAAAATGTGTGCATAGGAAAACTAGAATTGCTAAGAAAGCAGTAATGTTCAACTCCTAGGATATTCAGAGATATTTGCCCCTGAGTAAACCTAATGAAAGAGTGAGTAATATGAAAAACAATTGCATTCTTTTTTTTTTCTTCCTCTTAAATCTTCTCCTTCCCTGTGCCTATGACTCAGACCATTACAGCTGCTTGGACACTTGTCAGGAGCGGGTAGGGCATGAGCATAGCAGCAGACCCTTCTCAAAGACTTCTCTGCTGGACTCTGTCCAGAAGCCATTGAGCCTGGCCTGACACTCCATGGTTGTCTCTAGATATGTAACATGCATGTATATGCGTATGGATACCATACCACATACAACTTGGGACCAATATAAGGTAACCGAGAAGTGATCAAAAAAGATAGACAGACAACCTGCCAAGCACTCTGTTTATATAGGTGGTCTTAGGTCATATAACTCTGGAATGTGTCACAGAAAAGTTTTCGAGAGAGTTGGTTTGCTACATAGGTAACATGCAAAACTCAGTTTTGTCACTTGACAGATCAAAATGAATAATTACCATTTATTGAGCGTCTACTGTGTGCCAGGCACTGGACTAAGGACCTTATATGCATTAAATGTTCAATGTGAAAATATTTTTGGCCTTGGGACTCAGCTCAGCTTCACTCCTGAAACTCCAGAGCATAGTCCTAAGGGCTGGGTAGTTCTTGTCTTCATTTGCTTGGGGCTTGTGTACTGAGCTAGGTGAAGGGATTGAAGCTGATTGGGGTCTTCTAGAGTTGCACTGTGCTAAGCAGGAAGACGGGGCGATGACGTGAATGGGCCTGGCAAGTCCAGAGCACTTGCAGCCGTTGAGAGGATCATGATAATTTTTTAGATGTTGAGAAAAAACCTCTTTTACTTAGAATGTATGTCCTACTTTGAAGGGAAAGAAAAAAAAGATTTAAGTTGGCTTGCAAAATGAGGTACAATTTAAAGCAGGAGACATAAAAAAATCAAGATCAAAAGGGTAAAAGAAGAATAGATATTGCAAGGTGGTTGGTATGAATTAGTTATTATATTTGAGCACTGAATTTGCCTCTGAAGTTCTGAAGAGTTGAGACAAAAAAAAAAAAGGTGTGATTATACAGTTCTCTGAGGAAGGAAAACATAAACTCTTTCAACGAGACAAACTTTCTCTTGGCACTGAATTTGTCATGTGCTTTTTCATTTTGGGGCATTGGAAAACATAATGGACAGGGCTTTCAACTGTTCTTTTACAAAAGGCCCTAAATGATTGTTTAAATGGATGTTTCTTATATCCACCCTCTATAAAAGCTGAGGACATAAATCTTAAGTGTGTGAAGGGCTTCTGTAAGAAGCTGAATTACTATGGGGGACAAATGATGCTTTGTGTTGATCCAATTTAGTATATGTCTAAAACAGAGAACCTAGCAGAATGGCTAGTTAATCTGCACATTAAGCCATCTCCTTCTGCTATCAGATGTCTTAAATGAGCCTTTGGCAAGAGTTGGATACTAATCAGTTCATGGTTGAGCTCTCTGCCCGAAGTACCAGACTTCTGTGGTGTTAATTGGAAGGGGTTCTACAGGCTTTGGATATAAGAGCTGGAGGAGGCAGAGTTGAGTTCTGCTGTTCAGTCTTAAGAACCTGATTTGCATTCTTCCCCACTAAAGGACTGGCCCCTCTTCAGCAGTGTGCCAGCAAGGAAGGTAATTATTTTCTTTAAAAGGAGCTGTTAATCTGCTAAGTACTTGGTAGAAACTTTAGAGTTCTGGGCCATTTATAGGCGATAAGATTTAGACCTGTAGGTTTTTTAAGGATAACTGTTATCAGCTGTCTGTCCAAGATTATTCTGGAAGGCAGAAGTGCACGTGGCCAAATGTTGGAGTCAGGAGACATGTGTTAGTCCTCCTTCTAGGTATGTTGCCTCGGGTGTGTCGATTAACATTTCCAAGTAAGTTTTGGTTTCCTGGTTTAATATGATAATGCATATACAGTGCTTAGTACAGTGCCTAGCTCTTAAATGCTCACTGCATTTTCTTGGTGGTGGCGATGATGATTTGTTAGTGTTTGAGGGTCTTCGCCACCAAGTTCTTAACCAATTAAGACCTAAGAGTTTGTCTTAGGGCATGGAGGAGCCCAGCGTAGAGGAATTAGGAGCATGTGTGTCCTAAAAGCAGCTGCTTAAGAGGAGCTAGAGAAAGGGGTTGAGCTGACCACACCCAGCACTTTTCCTCCCCCTCAAGGCTAATAATTCACTTTTCCTTCTCTGGGAGGAGCAAATGAGGATGAAGAAAGAAAAACTTCATAAGTATTTCTTTTTTTTTTTTTTTTTTTTTTTTGAGATGGAGTCTCGCTTCGTCGCCCAGGCTGGAGTGTAGTGGTGCGATCTTGGCTCACTGCAACCTCCACCTCCCAGGTTCAAGCGATTCTCCTGCCCTAGCCTCCCAAGTAGCTGGGACTACAGGGCGCCCGCCACCATGCCCAGCTAATTTTTTTTTGTATTTTTAGTAGAGATGGGATTTCACCATGTTGGCCAGGCTGGTCTCAAACTCCTGACTTCAGGTGATCTGCCTGTCTCGGCCTCCCAAAGTGCTGGGATTACAGGTGTGAGCCACCGTGCCTGGTCCTTCATGAGTATTTCTTCGGGTGCAGGCATAGATGTTGCATTAAAATGATGTTATTTTTATTGCTCTGAAATGGCTAGTGCTCCATCCATCCTCATAATGGTTCTGCCACAGTAAGGTAACAAGTCTCCCCTCCCACCCCCTCCCAACAACAATAGCTCCTTATTTGTAGCCTTCACTCATTAAATGTTGGTGAATATTTAATTGTTATACAAATGATGATCGTGGTGTCATTTTGACAATTGGTCAATATGCTCAGCTGCCTCTAAAGTACCTATCCAATTCAAAATAATAAAACCCTGTCATCAGCAGAGGCTGAGTACTCCTGTTTCTTCTAACTGGTGCATGCAGCCATTCATATAATTAGCTGTGCCAAGTTAACTAAGTTTCAGAGGGGGTATTAGAACATGGTCCTGTTGTACACAGTTCAGGATTAGTGCTTCAGCTGTTGTCATCACTCTTGTCTTCCGGGAAGTAGCAGGCTTTGAGAAAGATTAATAACGTGGGTGTGTAAGGAGGTTGCACAATTTGATCATAGTAGGAGCCAGGCCACGGAGCCAAAGCCTGTCCTATAATTCTGCTCTCACACACTCTGCAAGGCCTTAGTCTTCTAATTTAGCTCCTCTAACTTTTGCTTTTTGTTTTTCATTTGGAAATGTACATGAAAATAGTACCAACTTTATAAGGTTGTTATGGAGATTAATTGAAAATGCAAGGAAAGTATATAGCGTGGTGCCTGGCATATGGAAAGCCCTTGATAAATGCTCATTGTTTAGCATTATTATTGTAAAATGGGGATAATAATACCTTCCTTACAAAATTGTCATGAGAGTAAAAGGAGGTATTTTGTATGAAAATCTCTAGATCAGGCTCCTGCACATAGTAGGCCCACAATACTTGTTTTTACAAATTAGCCAGTGATTCTGAAAGCTTTTCATTGTTTTGAAAGTTGTGACAAAGGAGTCTAATGAGCCATTATTTTTAAAGCCTTTCTTTGGGGGAGGGTCACTCTTTTGGAGTCTGTGTGTAGCTTGGGAGATGGTGTGGACATGAGCAGACACCTTCCTGGCATCCAGATTAGGGAGCAGATCCCTGCTTCTCAGAACGTTAGTGATGCCGCACTTGGACTGGCCTCAGTATTCTGTGAGAGGGCTTACAGTGTGTGTTGTTGTTTGTTTTTAACTTTTAAAAATAGAAATTTACAAATATTCACAGTTGAAGAAATAACCACCAACTTCAACAATAATCAATATTTTGCTGATGTTATTTTATCTCTCTTCCCTATTCCAGACACCAGACACACACAGACACACACACACAAACACACACTTTTTTCTTCTAGAAGAGTATAAACTATATCCCAGACATCATGCCATTTCACTGTTAAACACTTTAGTATGCATCTTAATGATAAGCAGTTTTTAAACATAACCACCATTGCATTCTTAGCTGATTTCTTGATGAGATCAAGCAGAATGTAGCAGTAATCAGTGGTGAAATGCCTGTGCCCAAAATGAGCATTTTAATGCAAAATATTAAATTTAGTTCAATTCAGCCAGTATGTTAGTATTTTTTATGTACAAGGCACTGCATGCACAGCACGTACAGAGAATCAAGGTGGCAGTCCCTGGCCCTGGGAAGAGTCCTGTGGAAAGCCCATAAGACATACATACAAATAACCAAAGTTCAAGGCAGGATTCACATAAAACCCTTAGAGAGCAGGGAGCTTGGCAGGTGGTGGGATTTGTTGAATACGAAATAGGAGTGTGACATGCGAGTTCAAAGGAGGCATTCTCCGTTGAGTAGGAGAGGATACACAGAAGAGGTGTGTGCATGACAGGCCTTGAAGAAGGGCACAATCTCTGCAAACCATTTTTAAAATTGTAAAACAATGTTAAAGGACAATCTGTCCATGCACCAAAACAAAAAAGAAATCAGAACCCACTCCTACTCCTACCATTCTGACGTGGTGGAATCATATCTTCTCCAGGAGAGTAAGTCTAAAGTTGAGCTACAAGGCTGGTGGATAGTTCAAATGAATCTGCCCCTCATAAGTTCACAAGCCAAGAATCCATTTGTTTTTGTTTGCCTTTGCATTAAAACTGACGCCTCCTTTTCTGAGGCCTAAGGTTAGTTTTAAGAGAGAACGAAGAGACCAACTGTTGAGGTCAATGAAGAGATTTTTCTTTCCTTCCAAGATGGAATTCCTATAGCTAGATGCACACATTGTGCAAGTCCCCCGTACTCTCATTCCGCTGTGTTTGGGTACGTAGGATTCAAACAGATTCATTTCAGGGTGGAGAATGGAGTAGAATGAAAGAATCTCTTCAGTCATTATTTAAACTACTTACCGAGCAGGTGGCCCAGGTGCTGAGGCAGACAGAGCAGCAGGAAAGAAGGCAGATAAACTGGAAGCATAGGAGTAGCTAGGGAATGGTGAGAGGTACCATCTGAGTGGAGTTGAGAAGGCCGTGGGTGCTACGGCTGGGTGCACACAGTGGAGGGCCTTGAATGCCAGGCTGGGGAGCATTTTCTTAACTCAGTAGGTGAGACAAGAAGCCATGGGAGGTTTATGGAGCAGATGCCCAAGCAGTCATGTCAGTCATGTCAGGTGGCATTGGGAGATTGTTATTACAGTCTTGGCTAGAGGGAGTGAGGGCCAGGGTGAAGGTGTTCTTCATGAGGTTTTCACTTCTATTTGCAAATATTCATAAAGTATCTACTCGGCATCAGGCCTGGGAACAAATAAATGGAAGAGACACTGAGGAGGTAGGATGTGTGAGACTTAGGAACCCTCAGAGTGGAGAGGTGGAAGGGAAGGAAGGGAGAGCGTTGAAGATGGCACACCTTTGACACTGAGTGACCTTGAGAATGAATGGCGGGAATGTGGTAGCAGGAATGGTTGTTGAAAAGTTTGGAGGTGGGGCTGGCTGTGTTTGGAACAAGGTTTTAGCTCTCTCTCTCTCTCTTTGTCTCTCTCTCTCGCTTGCTCGCTGTGTGTGTGTGTGTGTGTGTGTGTGTGTGTTTGCAGAGGCAGATGTGGAGTGAGGTGAATTCGGTTGTGAGCGTGCTGCAGTAAAGATGCCATGGATGCCCAGTCAGAATGCCCAGACCTCAGCTCAGGCCAGTGTTTGGGTCTGGAGGCTAAGGAAAAGCTGGGTTTTCATGTCTGGGGGAGTGAGCTTTGGGGTGTGAGCACGCCAGGGAGTGGGAGGAGAGAGAGAGCTGCCCAGGTGATTGGCACAGGAGCTAGTTTTGACCACCTTTTCTGTGTGTTCTGTGATCTGACCACTAATAGGTGAGTCAAGTCACTCGAACATGTTTTTTTAATTGACAGATTAAAATTATATATGTTTGTGGTGTACCACATGGTGTTTTGAAATATGTGTACATTGTTGAATGGCTAAATCAAGCTAATTAACATATCCATTACCTCACATACCTACAATTTTTTGTGCTGAGAATGTTGAAGATCTGTTTTCTTAGCAGTTTCCAAGTATACAATACATGGTTATTAACTATAGTCACAATGTTGTACAATAGATTTCTGGAACTTATTCCTCCAGTCTAACTGAAATTTTGTGTCCTTTGCCTAGCATTCTCCCCTCTCCATCCCCAAGCCTCTGGTAATCACCACTTTACTGTCTGTTTCTATGAGCTCAGCTTTTTGAGCTCCCACATACAACTGACATTATGTGGTATTTGTCTTTCTGTGCCTGGCTTATTTCACTTAACGCTGTCCTCCAGGTTCATCCGTGTTGTCGCAGATGGCAGGATTTTGTTCTTTTTTTTATGGCTGAATAGTAGTCTATTGTGTATATATACCACATTTTTTTAATCCATTCATCTGTTGATGGACACGGATTGATTCCATATCGTGGCCCTTGTGAATAATGCTGCAATGAACATCTGCCATCTTTCATCATAGTTTTGACAGCCTTTGAAAAGGTGCCACTCTGAAAGAATCTGCACGGGGGTGGACGTAAACCATTAAGGATCAAAGGGTCTGTCACCTGTGAGGAGACAGAAGAGGAGTCCCCACAGGCAACTTCATGGTGTTTTGGATCACACTGGTCAGTCAGGCTGAGGCGAGGGCCTGCAGGGAGCTGTCTTCTGGGTCAGATTCCCTGTGGCAGTAACTTAGTGTCATGGCAGCACTGCACTCAGCGTTCCTAAAAATCATATGTCAGTCAGTGGAACTTAGAAATGCGAAGTTTAGAAGACAGTAGGTTTGGTTCATCTGTGAGCTAAGGATGCACTTGAAAGGTGGTAGAAGACAGGGCTCCGTTCCCATCTGCCACTTTTGAACTGTGTGGCCAAGTCACTAACTTCTTTAAAGCTCTCCCCTCAGAAATGGGAACTGTGAATAGTGATCACAAATATATACACGTGTATGTGTATACGAATATGTGTGTACCTGCATACACACACACACCAGGCACCAATCTAGGCATTTTAAGTACAGTATATTTTAACTCTTAACCCTCACAATAACATTATGAGCTAGTTACGGTCATCCCCATTTGTATGGGTGAGGCACCAGAGATCTGAGTAATCTGCCCAAGGTCAATAGCAAGTAAATGGCAGAACCAGGATTTGAAAACAGTCTGGCTCCAGACCTCAGCTCCTCACCACTGTTCTCTGCTGCCTCACAGTTCGCTGTTCAGGGTTATGGTTCTCCAGTCCCCACACAGTCTCATGCCACATAGGAAGGGTCTTATGTGTTGTGCTTGAAATGGACTGGAGGCTCCATGTAACAGCCACTGCTGGCTGCTGCCTACAGATAGTTGATGCTCAGTGTTCTGGGGCAGTCTTGCTCTATGCACAGCTGGTGCAAATCTGCCCTTTCCACATGAGATGGACTTAGTTGTCCTGCTCTGCACCCACATTGCTGCATCCTGAATTCGACAGGAAAGTTTAGATGTGGAGTAATTTGAGCATTCCTTATCTTTTGCATATGATGGTGTAAACACAGTTGGGTGGTGTGTGTCCTTCAGTCAGTTTTTGCTAGGGTGATATGTGGTGTGGTGTATTAGCACCATGCCCAGGTTCAGGATATCCCCTAGTAGTGTGACAGCATATGAGCCTGTAAAATGAGCAGTCAGGATGGCCAGTGGATTCCTCTCTAGCCCTGGCAGTCCCACAGCCTGTGGATTTCTCTACGGTGTCCACATCACAGTACGATGTACTCCCATGGATGGGCACAAGCAATTAAATACTTGCGAAGATGACATTTGAGGAATTAGGATTTTGAGTTCTTTCCATTTCCTGGCCCACTGAATCATTCTCGGAGAAATCATGATGTTATAAATTCCATTAGAAGTGTAAAACACAAGAAAAGTTCCTTGACCTCAGCAGTTTGTAACCTGTATGTCATAAATGAAAACAATGTTAAATAAAACTAAACTTTGATCAAGGTGATGCAGATAAAGAGTGTTGATAAATGGAAAGTTCTGTTTAGGTAGTATTATTTTTCTCCCAGAAGGCAAAGTGCTATGGAAGAAAAACGTAGCCCTTTATAGGCCGGGTGTGGTGGCTCGTTCCTGTAATCCCAGCACTTTGGGAGGCTGAGGTGGGCAGATCACTTGAGGTCAGGAGTTTGAGACCAGCCTGTCCAACATGGCAAAACCCTGTCTCTACTTAAAAAATGCAAAAATGAGCTGGGTGTGGTGGTGTGTTCCTGAATTCCCAGCTATTTGGTTGGCTGAGGCATGAGAAACGCTTGAACCTGGGAGGCAGTTGCAGTGAACTGAGATCGCGCCACTGCACTCCACTTGGGAGAACACAGTAAGACTCTGTCCAAAAAAAGAAGAAGAAGAAGAAAAATGTAGCCTTTTCTAAAAGCCTGAAGATTAAGGCAGTAAACATTTACTGAGTGCCTACTGCATAAAAGGCAGTGTCTTTGGAGCTTGAGGATGAGACTGTAAGCAAAGAGTCATTGTGGAGTGGGCTAACTGGCATACAAAAGTGCATAGATGGCTTATTGGAGCACAGAGTATATCCCTTCTGGGGACCCAGAACCAGGTGACATTGAAGAATAAGTGGAAGTTTGTAGTGCATCTCACATCATCAAGTGGCGTGAGACTGTGTGGAGACTGGAGAACCTTGAGTAATCAGGTGTAGAGGAGCTGGGAGAAAGGAGAGGAAGCCATAAGAGGATTCCAACATCAACTCCTTGGCAAGTATGGAGGAAGCCTTGGGGCCAAGGAGGACAGATTCTCATGGAGGTGCAGAAATGGATTAAATTGATGCAGTGAACCCCAGAGGAAGGAGGGGTTTTTCTCCCAGTGAAAACAGGACTGTGGCAGAGGCAAGGGGATGCTAGGAGAATGCTAGCTTCCCTCCCACCCTTCTCTGCAGGGACATGGAATGCTCATTAGGGCCAGATTCACAGTGACACAGGTGAGTTACATGTGGCAGTAGCGAGAATGTCTGTGGGAGAGTTTGAGGATGGGAGTGCTTATTGACTACTGAACACAGATTCCGCAGAAAAAGTCAGAGGAACGGTAAAGTGAGGACAGAAATATGTAGGGGGAATGATGGCCTGAGGGCCTTGCATTTAGGGCATGGCCAAGGGTGACAGGAAGCTGAGCCACTGTGCCACTGATGGGGCTCGAGTTCTGGAATTTACTGTTGGGTGGGGTTTTCCGATACTGTTCCAGTGGGGGTGTTGGAGGTCTGTGGGCTTGCTTGGCATTCCAGAGCAATCTTGGTAGGGGGTGGACACTGAGCTTCTTAAGAGATTCTTCTCAGAAGACCTTAACCTCTTGGGGAAACTGACAGCAGACCCCAGTGCCATGGAAAGATCAAGACTCTGGCCAAGGACATTGGGCTTCTGTCCTTGGGAGGTTTTCTTGGGGTGGGAGGTATGAGAGGCGGTGTTTTACAAGTTTTGCAAAAACACTGTTCTAGGATCCTATCCAATGCTATGACTGATTTCTGTCTCTCTAGTCCGGCAGGAGAAGCATTTAATTGTCAAAACAAGAGCAGTCTTTGTCTCATTCGTTTTGCTAATTCTTGCCATGTTACTCTAATTATTTTCCTATCCTGGCCTTTCTGTCTCTCTTATTCAGAACCAGACTACCAGGTGTACCTGAATGCTTCCAAGGTCCCCGGGTTTGCAGATGACCCCACAGAGCTGGCATGCCGGGTGGTGGACACGAAGAATGGGGAGGCGAATGTCCGATTCACGGTTTCGTGGTACTACAGAATGAACCGGCGCAGCGACAATGTGGTGACCAGCGAGCTGCTTGCAGTCATGGATGGGGACTGGACGCTAAAATATGGAGAGAGGAGCAAGCAGCGGGCCCAGGATGGAGACTTTATTTTTACTAAGGAACATACAGACACGTTCAATTTCCGGATCCAAAGGACTACAGAGGAAGACAGAGGCAATTATTACTGTGTTGTGTCTGCCTGGACCAAACAGCGGAACAACAGCTGGGTGAAAAGCAAGGATGTCTTCTCCAAGCCTGTTAACATATTTTGGGCATTAGAAGGTAGGAACTTTTTTCTTGTTATTCATTTTTGTTTTGTCTTTGCTTAAGTCATGCTGCTGTGTGTTGATGCACAGTCACCCTCTGCAGGTTATCACTTACACTAGGAATGTGTGTCCTGGACATTGATTGCCATGCGACCCGTTGCACGTGCTCTTTGGACTCACTATCACCCCTCCTCTGTCCCCAAGCCCCAGAGAGGTCCCTCTCAAACCCACTGTCAATCAGCCAAGTCTCTTGTTTCCTGAACTTTACCTCTGAATGTTCCTTTTCTCTTTCTTGCGTTAAACATGATGACTCTGAGGACACTCTTTCCCCTGGAGAAACAGTTACCTCTCTGAGGACAGTTTCCCCCAGAGCCTACCTAAGTGGTGCCCATTTTCTTCCCACACTTCTCATAACTGGGCCTAGAGGTGGGGCAGGTGCCCTCCTTGATCCTCCCTGCAGCTTCCAGGCCGTTTTCGCTCACTCCTAAAAATATCTAGCTTCGAATCTCGTGTCATCATCACTCCATACCACCTCTTCTCGTTACTATTGCCTGTTGCCTCCTAGGTCCTCCGTTCATTCTTTGAAGATGTTAGCGTTTGTTTCATGGCCACTCTGTCTGACACTGCTCCCATCTTGCTAACTTCAGTATTTGTGTAGAGCACTGGGTCACATTTGGAAGCACCCTAGGAACTTAAAAAAAATGCTGGTGCTTTGTCCCACCAGAAATTCTCCCATCCAGATACTAACCAGGCCCGACCCTGCTTAGCTTCCAAGATCAGACGAGATCAGGCGGGTCCCACCAGAAATTCTATTTTAGTTGGTCTGAAGTATACGCATTCTGGGCACTGGAATTTTTAAATGCTCCCACAGTGATTTTCATGTGCAGCCAAGGTGGTGAACTCTAATACAGTTAATCCTGTCATTCTCAGTTGCTTGTCCTCTTCTCTGTAGTCATCATGTCCTCTATCCTATTTTGGTCCTACACGCACATGCTTATATGCTACATTAGACTGTCTCCCTTCTGATAACTGAAACCCCTCCACAGTCTCAATTTCAAGCATCCTGTTCTCTAAACATATCTCCTGTCTTTCTATACCGCTGCGTCTAGTACTCGAGCAACAATCCCCCAACCCTACTGGGGCCAACAATCTGTTAATCCTAACCACCTGACATCGTCCTTCACTCCCATTGTGTCTTCACGTCTCTCTCACTAGGGTTCCCATTTGTAGTCCAGCATACACCTGGACCGGTGTACATTATGATAGCACCTTCTTTCATTCTCAGAGCTAAGGCTGGGAGGTAGGGGTAAGTTATGTGGTCACCTACTGTTACCTAGCCTAAATTCCCAGTCAGTTTTAATCACTCCCTTGCATACACCCCTAGCTCCCTTCCCCTCGGTTTGCATTAGACTCTGGCCAAACCACAACCCAGTTCAAAGGCAGCTTTCTGTAGCCTCCCTACCTGTGCCCACAGACCTAATGTGGTTGGAGAGAAACATTCAAACATGTTGACTGATCTCCCTTTAAAGTAGTGGTCACTTGTGACAAGTGGGCTCTCGGCACTGCCTGGGAATTATTGTGCATTTCCTTAGTCTGTTTATTTCCCCACTCTCCTAAGTGATTACTGCATATCACCTTCTGTCTCTGCAAACCTCCTCCCACAGCTTCTCTCTCAGCTGTTGGCCCTGCTTCCTATTCTCCTAAAAGTAGAAATAATCAGGAGAATTCTCATTCACGCTGCCCCAGGGCTGAGACCAGGTCACGTGGCATATGTCCTGGCAGAGGCCAGCCCCTCTCACTACTTAGACCATGGCTGCTCTCTCTTATGTCTTTGGTAATTCTCTCCCTTCTGGACCTTTCCCATTGGTCTGTCAATGTGCTGTTAGATCCAGGTTTCCTTGGGTTTTTTTTAGAGGGGGTGGGGAGTGAGGGTTGTGGTATTTTTTGTTGTTGTTTTAGTTTTGTTTTGTTTTTAGACACAGGGTCTCACTCTGTTGTCCAGGCTGGAGTGCAGTGGTGTGATTGTAGCTCACTGCAGCTTCGACCTCCTGGGCTCCAGTGATCCTCCCACCTTAGCCTCCCGAGCGGTTGGGACTGTGGGTGCTCACCACCACATACAGCTAATTTTTTTTTTTTTTTTTTTTTTTTTTGAGACAGGGTCTTGCTCTGTTACCCAGGCTGACATGCAGTGGCATGATCATGGCTTATTGTAGCTTCAGCCTCCTAGGTAGGTTAAAGTTATCCTCCCACCTCAGCCTCCCGAATAGTTGGAACTAGAGGCACTATAGGCCTCTATCATCATGCCTGGCTATTTTTTTTTTTGGTAGAGACAGGGTCTCACTGTGTTGTCCAGACTGGTCTTGAACTCCTGACCTCAAACGATCCTCCTGCCTTGGCCGCCCAAAGTGCTAGGATTACAGGCATGAGCTACCGTGCCAGGCACCCCCCGCCTTTTTTTATATGCTAATATTGATCTTGCTTATTCATCCATCTTTGTGTTTCCCACACCCATTTGTCTACTTATTACTTTTTCCTTTTATAACAACAATATTTGATGTATAAGTACTCAGTGTGTCTGGTTTTTATCCTTCCATTCTCTCTGGTACCTACTCGAATCAGGCTTTCCCCTCAGCTGCTTGTGGTAAGATGGACAGTAATCATCATATTGGAAAATCCTATTGTCAGTTATTTTATTTGACTTAGCAGAATTTAACACAGGTGATTCCCTCCTCCTGGGAATGCTTTGGTTTTTCCCTTGGCTTGTGGGACATTGGCTTCTCAGGGCTTTCTTCCAACTTTATTAGCTATTTCTCAGCCTCCTTTGCTGGCTTCTGTTCATTTTTTGGACCCTGGAACATTAGACTACCTCAGGACATAGTCTTTGGACATAGTCCTTGGACTTGGACTTCTTTTCTATTTAAGCTCACCTTCTTGGTGATGTCTCTAATCTCATGAATTTAAATACCATCTAGACACCAGTGACTCCAGATTTACATGTCTACCCCGGACCTCTTTCCAGAACTCCAGACTCAATATTACATTGCCTCCTTGACACTACTTGACTAACAGGCATCTCAAACTTCTGTTCAAAAGGACGCTTCCCATCACATCTGCCAGCTGTCTTCTCCCAGCCTTCTCCAGCACCATTGTTCTAGTGGCTCAGCCCAAAACCTTCATCCTTGACTCCTCGTTCTTAAAATTGACTTAGAATCTGGCTACTTTTCACACTCTGCCATTTATGGCGCCACCTTTGCCTGGATTACATCCCTGGCCTCCCAGATCGTCTTGCTCTGCCCTAGCACATGGCAGCTGGAACAATCCTGTTAAATATAAGTCAGGTCCTAAAACTCCTCCGCTCTAAACCTTCAAAGCCTCCCCATCTCACTCAGAGCAAAACCCAGAGTCCTCTAAGTGGTCTTAGATGTTCTGTACCAACTGGTCCCATTATCTTCTGGCCTCACCTAGCACCCTCCCCAGCACCCACTCCATCCAGCCACTCTGCCCTTCCAGGTTCCTCAAATACACCAAGTGTGCTCCTGCCTTCTAGCTTTCTGCCTGCTGTTCCATCAGCCTAGAATGCTCTTCCCAAGATGGATAGGACTTGCTCCCTCACCTCCTTCAGGTCTTTTTTATTTATTTTATTTTTAATTTTAATTTTATTTTTTTAGAATCACAGTCTTGCTCTCTCACCCAGGCTGGAGTGCAGTGGCACCATCATAACTCATTGTCGCCTCAAACTCCTGGACTCAAGCCCCCCAAGTAGCTGGGACTATAGGCACATGCTTTGTGCCTGGCTAATTATTTAATTTTATTTTTAGAGGCACAGGGTCTTGCTGTGTTGTCCAGGTTGATCCCAAACTCCTGGCCTCATGCAATCCTCTCGCCTCAGCCTCTCTAATCAGTGAGATTACAGGCGTGAGCCACTACACCCAGCTCAGGTTCTTTTTAAAATGTTGCCTCCTCAGTGAGGATGTCCCTGATCACTCTATTTACAGTTGTGGCACACACACCTTCCTTCCAAATACAAATCCATGCTTTTTCTCTTCCTTAGCTGCTTATTATCTCTTAAACATTTATCACCATATAACCATATCATATATTTTACTTATTTCGTTTGTCTTCCTTCACTGTCATATAAAGGGAGGGATTTTTGTATTTATTTGTTCACCGTTATGTTTCCAGTACCTGCAGTATGGAAGGCTGTCAATAAATACATGTTTAAATTGATGAATGAATGACCGAACTCACAGGAAAATCAAGAAAGAATGTGGTGGATCAGTAGAAGCTCAGCAGTCAGTGGTTCTGGAGAGAGTTCATAATATATATGTTCTGCTAATCAGTTTGGTGGAACAAGTGTTCCAAAAAATCTAATGTAAAAATCTCATCTTGTAACTGGATGGATTATCGGATTAATCATCTTATTAAAGGATAAAAAGAATGTATCTAATTCATTTATTCATCCACTCAACAAATATTTAAGTACCTTCCAAGTGCCTGATGTTGTGCTACTATAATAGATGAATTCTAATGTATACATGCCTAGGCATTGTTGTTTTGACAGAGACGCAAGGAATAATCCACTTAAACCTAAAGTTAGCGTAGCCGTAGACACCTCTCAAAATGTTTAAACAGCATTTCTGAAATTAAAGCGTAAACCAAGTGGAAATTATTAGATCTGCAAATACATACGCTACAGTCATTTTAGCAATATATCTGTTCTGTAATGTCACTATCATATGATTAAACCGGGAGAATTCATTTCTCCCTTGCTGTATTCCTCCCTGCAGGCTGGCTTAGCTAGGAGCACTTTCCCTGCATTTAGCAGACCCCTGGGGAGGAGAGGCAAATGGTATGTATGGCCAGGAGCCTGGCTTGGAGGTCATGGTGTTGTGTTCAACCATGTCTTTCCCACCTTGCTAGGAGTGCCCTCTGCCTTGCATCTTTTGGAGCACCAATAGCGGGTTCCCAAATTCTTCCTGGTGAAACTTCTTAAGGATTTAAAAATCCTTCAAACCAGTTCTCACCATAATTTCCTCTCTCCTGATACCCATTGATTCATTTCAGATGATTACTTCCAATGGGGTGGTTTTAGCCTGCTTATAGATACACATGATTTTCTTTCTGAGTTTCCAGATTTTCATAGGTGCTTTTGTGTGGCAATTTGCAAATAAATTTCTATTTCTTGGTTATTTTGCTTTTAGTTGCATTTTTATTTTAACTGATCTTGTTGGAAATCACATCCTTCTGGTCCTTCATTCCAGATTCCGTGCTTGTGGTGAAGGCGAGGCAGCCAAAGCCTTTCTTTGCTGCAGGAAATACATTTGAGATGACTTGCAAAGTATCTTCCAAGAATATTAAGTCGCCACGCTACTCTGTTCTCATCACGGCTGAGAAGCCTGTCGGCGACCTCTCCAGTCCCAATGAAACGAAGTACATCATCTCTCTGGACCAGGATTCTGTGGTGAAGCTGGAGAATTGGACAGATGCATCACGGGTGGATGGTGTTGTTTTAGAAAAAGTGCAGGAGGATGAGTTCCGCTATCGAATGTACCAGACTCAGGTCTCAGACGCAGGGCTGTACCGCTGCATGGTGACAGCCTGGTCTCCTGTCAGGGGCAGCCTTTGGCGAGAAGCAGCAACCGGTCTCTCCAATCCTATTGAGATAGACTTCCAAACCTCAGGTGAGCAGTGAGCCCTGTTGAATCATAGATGGAGCTAGAAGAGACCCTAGGGTTTTGATCAGATGCCCTCATTTTTTAAAACAGCTTTGTTAAGATGCAATTCATATGCCATACAATATACCTGTTTAAAGTCCGTAATTCAGTGGCTTTTCATATATTCACAAAGTTGTGTGATCATCACCACAACCAGTTTTAGAACATTTTCATGACCCCAAAGGAAACCTGGACCCCTTAGCCAATACCCTCCATTCACACTCCATTCCCCACCTCCCATTCTGCAGCAACCATGATCTACTTTCTGTCTGTATACATTTTGCCTATTATGGACATTTCACATAAATGGAATATAATATGTGGCCTTTGTATCTGGCTTCTTTTTTGGAGCAAAATGTTTTCAAGGGTCATCCATATCGTAGCATGTATCAGTGCTTTGTTCATTTTTATGACTGAATAAGATTCCATCATATGGATATGCCACATTGTGTTTATCCATTCGTCAGTTGATGGACATTTGGGTGTTTCCAGTTCTTGACTGTTATAAATAATGCTGCTGTGGACATTCATGTACAAGTTTTTGATGAATGTATGTTTTAATTTCTGCTTTCATTTTAAGAAAATGAGCTGAAGCTCAGCTACTTCAGATACTTTAGGGAACATGGTGGAGTATAAAGAAAGAGAGGAGGGAATTGAGCCTCCCAAGGTGTTAAATGACTTGCCAAAAGTGGAAGATCTTTAACATCCTCTGTCTGTGTATGTGTGTGTTTCAGTAGGAAGATGATTTAAAAGTATTTAAACCCCAATCTTATTTAGAATATCAATGCAAAGGATTATCATTTATGGGTTTAATACTAAATGTTTTCACTAACTTTGCCCCGGGTTCCTGGGTTTTAGTTAGAAATTTGTGAATGTATAAATTAATACTCATCTGTAAAAATTCAGGTATCAATTGAATCAGTATAATGAATGCAAGATATTTGTTGAATTAAATGATTAGCATTTATATTAAAGGTAAGCTAGACTCTAATAAAGTTTGTTTTCTATTAGTATTATTTTCTATTATTATAGCCTTTTATGGTATATAGTGAAATAATCTTCTAACATCTCTTGACCTTTAAATTAAAGGGTAAATATTGATTTAAGCCCTTAGATTTGGAGAAAGCATACCTCCTTTATTGTGTATCTCTTTGTTTTTAATAGCAGCTTTATTGAGATATAACTCACATACTATAAAATTCACTATATAGAGTGTACAATTTAGTGGTTTATAGTATATTCACAGACTTGTGCAACCATCACTACTATCTAATTCCAGAACATTTTAATCACCTCAAGAAGAAACTCCACTCTCATTAGTAATCATTCCTATGCCCCCATGCCCTTGCCCCTGGCAACCACTAATTTACTTTCTGTCTCTATAGATTTGCCTCTTCTGGGTGTTTCATATGAATTGAATCATATTATATGTGGACTTTTGTGACTTGCTATTTTTCACTTAGCATAATGTTTTCAAGGTCCATTCATGTTGTAGCAGGTATCAGTACTTCATTCCTTTTTATGGCTGAATAATATTTCATTGTATGGATATGCCATATTTGTTTATCCGTTCATCTGTTGATGGACGTTTAGACTATTTCTACTTTTTGGCTATTATGAATAGTGCTGCCATAAACATTATTATTTGAAAGTATCTTCTCCCATTCTGTGTGTTGTCTTTCACTTTCTTAATGATGTCTCTCGAAACATCAAATTTTTAAATTTTGATGAAGTCCAGTTTATCTGGTTTTTTTTTTTCCTTTTGTTGCTTGTGTTTTTGCTATGTCTAAGAAATCACTGCCTAATCTAAGGTTGTGAGGATTTACACCTATGATTTCTTCCAAGAGTTTTATAGTTTTAGGTCTTACATTTTAGGCTATCTTTCATGTTAATTTTTGTATGTGGTTAAGAAGAAGGGATCCAACTTTATTTATTTTGCATGGAGATAGCCAGTTGTCCTAGCACCATTTATTGAAAAGTGTATTATTTCTCCATTGACTTGTTTTGGCACCCCTGTCAAAAATAATTTAATCATAAATGTAAGGTTTATTTCTAGACTGTCAATTCTATTTCAGTGATCTAGATTTCTCTTCTTATACCAGTATCACATGATTTGATTACTGTAGCTTTGTAGTTAGTTTTGAAATCAAGAAGTTGGAGACTTCCAATTTTGTTCTTTTTCAAGATTGTTTTGGCTATTTTGGATACCTTGCACTTCCATGTAACTTTTAGGATCCGCCTGTTAATTTCTACAGTCCAGGCATCTGGGACTTTGATGGGGATTGTGTTAACTCTGTAGATCAATTTGGAAAGCATTGCCATTTAACAATACTGTTTTTCAGTTCATAAACATGGGCTATCTTTCCATTTATTTAGGTATTTAAATTTTTTCCATGGTGTTTCGTAGTTTTCAGTGTACAGATCTTGTTTCTTTTGTTAAATTTATCCTAAGTATTTTATTCTTTTTGAAGCTGTTGTAAATAGAATTGCTTTCTGAATTTACTTTTCAGCTTGTTTATTCATTGCAGTTTCACAGAAGTACAACTGGCTTTTGTATATTGATCTTGTATCCTGTGACCTTGCTGAACTTGTTTATTAATTCTAATTAATTCTAAATTTTGGGGACTTGTTACAGTTTTTAAAATACAAGATTATGTCATCTGTGAATAGAACTAGTTTTACTTCTCCCTTCCAAGCTGAATATCTTCTATTTCTTTTTCTCGAGTAATTGCCCAGCCAGAACCTCCAATACAGTGTTGAATGGAAGTAGCACAAGTGGACATTCTTGTCTTGTTTCTGATCGTAGGGGGGAAGCGTTCAGTCTCATTCACCTTTAAGTATCATGTTCACTGTGGGATTTTCATAGATGCCCTTTATCAGATTGAGGAAGTTTCCTTCCACTCCTAGTGTGTTTCCTTCCATTCTTAGTTTTTTTTTTTCATTCCTAGTTTGTTGAGTATTTTTGTCATGGAAAGGTGTTGAATGTGGTCAGATGCTTTTTCTCTGTCTGTTGAGATGAGATTATTATGTGGTTTTTGTCCTTTATTTGTGTATTTGTTTTGCTGTCTGTAGGAATCTGTTCCATCTTGTTTTACATTTGTTATTTGATCTTTCTTTTTAAACTCTTATGTGGAAAAGGGGAGACACAGAGTATTTTGTATGTATTTCTGGGTGAGGAATGGATGTTGAATCTATTCCTCAATTCTTTAAATCTCAGCATAACAGATAAAACCACTGTAGCTTCCAGGTTGAATAGATTGCCTAAGGTTTTATTTTATTTAATCCACAGAGTTGTCATAGCCAATTCACATTTTAATTAGGAGAAGCTGCCATCAAATTCAGCGCCCAGAACAATACTATAGCCCTGAATAGCCACCAGCAAACATTGATTTGCAACTGAACAGCCTTTGCTTCCTAAAAATCAGTGACATACCTTAAGACACACAACAAAGGGGTTCTTCCAATGTTCACCTTCCTGTCCCCTGATTTCAGCACACCTGCTTTTTGGTATTAAAAACCAAGGGGCCCTACTGAGTGCTGGATTTTACTGATTCAAAGTGTCAAGAGGAAAATGGTATTTAAATATGATAGTGTAGGCTTTGGCCTTTTAAAAGAAGAATAATAAATGTTTTTCTTCGTAATATATAGAAAATTTGAAAATATAGTAACGTAGAAAGAAGGGAAAGAGGCTTATCCATCATCCTACCAGAGACTGTTAATTTGTGTTGTTCATCTTCCTAGAATGTTTTTCTTGTATGTTTTCTTCATGACTTTGAGATCAAGCTGTACATACAATTTTAGGACCTGCTTTTCTCCCTTTAGTGTTATAAGATCAGCACTTTCCATATTGTAACCAATTCTAAGTAAACATTAATACCATGTTTAATGACTTTACCTACTTGAATTTGCTTAGCCATTACCCTATTGATGGACATGCAGATGGTCTGTAACTTTTGCTTTCGTTAAAAAAACTGCCACTAACAGCTTTTTTTGGAGGCCAAGGTTGGAACATGGTTTATGTCAATGTTTGTATTTAAAAGTTAAGTAGTTCCTATACTCTCTGCAGACTAGGAATTGGGGGACCCCTAGTGACTCTGGTTGTTCATTTAAACTCTCTGTACCATACCCTGTCATCTGTGAAGTTAACCAGACAAATCCCCTCACAAAAACAGAATTACCACAGAAATTGACCATAATGAAAATATTTCTAAGCCTGGGATAATGACCCATATTAACAGTGAGCTGCTGATTTCATTAGGAGGAAATCCACTCCTGTGAATAGCTCACCACAATGCAGGCCTTTTCCCCAGTCCTTGTCTGCCTTGTGAGCTGCAGCACAAATGCTCCGTTGATTCCCACGTCCAGTAGGGGAAGTGAGAACTGTAGCGTGACCTAGGAGGTATTTGGGTTTTCTTTGGAAACATAAAGAAAAAGTGAAATTTGTTCGAATTAAGTAAGTCTTCTTTGCTGCTTCAAATTAAATAGATAATCCATGAGATAAAACCATGAGAATTTCTTAATGTTTTGTCATTTTATGTTCTCTTAGAAGGGGCCTGAGCACTGGAAAAGCCCCTCAGTGTAGTTCTGTGTATTACCATGAAATTTCTAATCTGAGAAAAATGTGACGCCCCTGCCCGCCCTTGCTCACCATGGTTGCTGCTAACCTGTACTCACTGACAGATGGCCGCCTATGGCATAAGTGTCCCCGGTCACCACACAGAGCCAACTCCGGGCAGTTTGGCCTAATCCTGCCCCACCTCACTGCTCCAGGCAGAGCAAGTCCAGGGTATAAGGCCTGAGGAAGGCAGGGCTGAGAGCTGACTTAATTGAAGGGGATGATGTCCAGAAGTAGGTCAGGCTTCCTTGTCTTTGCTTTCATCCCTTTCCCCGTTTCCTGGAACAGCCATTCTGTCAGTTCTTTATCCCCTTAGAGTTACGTGCGCCCCTGCTGTTCCCTGAATAATCAGAACTCTCAGCAGTTTCTACCTAGAGCTGCCTAACCCCCACTAGGGTTCAGTATTCTATAACCATCCTTCACCTTTCTCCCAGGAAAACACAAAATATTTATATACTTGGTTAGGAAAGCAACCTGATGAATTCACCTTATTAGTCATCATGTCGAAATGAAAATATAGCCCTTTCATCATGTTACTCCCTCTGTCATGGCCACTTCTTCTGCAAGTTTAAAAAAGGTACTTTAGGATACTTGTTTCTTTCTGGCAATCTGAACAAGAAGTAGTAATACCTATATTCTTAACTTCTAATGAGTTTTACAGTCAGCACCTAGGGCCTTCAATCGTTGCTTCCCAGGAAACCCAAAGGGAGTCCCATAGCATTGATGTTCTGTGAATTTCTTTTAGGTTTGCCTGTTCCTAGATTTTAGGAGTTGGGATAAAGTAAACATTGAACTCTTAGGATTAGCTAAGCTGAAAGCTATGGAGTGTTCTCACCTAAGAGGAATTCATAAGTGAGTTAAAAATAAGAATTCTGCCTGCAGCGTTTTCAGGGAGGCATGTAAGACAAACCCAGTTTGGGTAGGGTTTTTTTGTTTTGTTTTTTAACCAGACTTTATTTTAATTTTATTTATTTATTTATTTATTGAGACAGTGGCATGATCTTGACTCACCGTAGCCCCAACTTCCCAGGCTCAAGCAATCCTCCTCCTACCTCAGTCACCTGAGTAGCTGGGACTACAGGTGTGCACCACCGTGCTCAGCTAATTTTTGTAGAGACGGGATTTTTGCCATGTTCCCCAGGTTAGTCTTGAACACCTGGGCTCAAGTGACCTACCTGCCTCGGCCTGCCAAAGAGCTGGAATTACAGGCATGAGTTACTGCATCCAGCCCAGACTTTATTTTTTAGAGCAGTTTTGGGTTCCCAGCTTTTGAGCAAAAAGTACTGAAAGTTTCCATATACTCCCAACTCTCCCACAACACACAGCCTCCCCAACCTGAATAGTCTTTTAAAGGCATATCCACCTGTAATCTCAGCACTCTGGGAGGCGGGCAGATCACTTGAGGTCAGGGGTTCAAGACCAGGTTCAAGACCAACATGGTGAAACCCTATCTCCACTAAAAATACAAAAATTTGCAGGGCGTAGTGGCATGTGCCTGTAATCCCAGCTATCCAGGAGGCTGAAGCAGGAGAATCACTTGAACCCAGGAAGTAGAGGTTGCAGTGAGCCGAGATCACACTACTGCACTCCAGCCTGGGTGACAGAGCAAGACTCTATCTCAAAAAAAAAAAAAAAAAAAATGGAAAAAGGCATATCCAGGCTGCCTCCATTTTCCCTGACATGCTGAAGCTGTGCCTTGAGTGCTCCCACCACACCTCATAGAAACATCATTGTTGGCATGTCTGTCTTCTTACCAGATTTCAGCCTCTTGGTAACAGGGCCTCTTTCCCTAGCACCCAGCACAGTGCAGTGAGACCACTCACTCCACTAGGACCAAAAGCATTCTTGCTTCAGTCCCTGTTTCTCTGATCCCTAAGCCACCCTGGCCTAGAAGTGAACCATGTTGAACTAGAACCAGCCCAGGCTGTTCCAGGGTGGAGGATAGCTTTCGAATGAGGTCACTGTGGCCACCAGAAAGAAAAGCCAGAGCAAAAGTAATTCTTTCAGAAGAGTTCTATTTTGGTTGTAATCTTAAGATGAAGCTCACTTGAATGTGCCTAATGCCCATGTCTCTCTGAATAGAAGAGAGGCAACCTTGGAACACCTATTTTGTGAGTTTCTAGACCAGTTCCCAGCGAAGAGAACCACATTTTGATGCCCCTTAGAGTGCAAAGAATGGAATTTGACAAAAGCATGAAAGAGAATAATGAGGCTGGCATTACTTTTTTTCCAGGTCCTATATTTAATGCTTCTGTGCATTCAGACACACCGTCAGTCATTCGGGGAGATCTGATCAAATTGTTCTGTATCATCACTGTCGAGGGAGCAGCACTGGATCCAGGTACCTCACTCCATCCTCACCCCTTCACCATGTTGCTTTCTGTAAATGTTTCTCATATCATCCGCACTGTGTTACACAGATGTGGGTTAGGGATAGGATTATCTATTTATCCCCTAACTGCATAGCCCAGTACTTTTTACTCATTAAGTGTTTAATAAATACATGTTGAGTGGATGCATCTGTCTGCTAGATGGTTTGGAAATACATCCAGACATTTGAATCTGAGCTGTCAAGACAGTCAGTGCGGTCACTTCCAGGCCTATTTCAGGCTGATTTGAAACCCACTGGCAGAGTCCAGCTCCTTCTCTTGTGTCTTTCATTCATTTATTCATTCAGATATTTATTGAGTTCCTTTGGTATACAAGTGCTGCTCTAGATACTGGGAATAGAGGAGTGAACAAAATGCCCAAAGTCAGGGGGCGGTTCCAAGATGGCCGAATAGGAACAGCTCCAGTCTACAGCTCCCAGCGTGAACGATGCAGAAGACGGGTGATTTCTGCATTTCCAACTGAGGTACTGGGTTCATCTCACTGGGGCTTGTTGGGCAGTGGGTGCAGGACAGTGGGTGCAGTCCACTGAGCGTGAGCCGAAGCAGGGCGAGGCATCGCCTCACCCGGGAAGCAAAAGGGGTTAGGGAATTCCCTTTCCTAGCCAAGGGAAGCTGTGACAGATGGCACCTGGAAGATTGGGTTGCTCCCACCTTAATACTGCGCTTTTCCTATGGTCTTAGCAAACGGCACACCAGGAGATTATATCCCGCACCTGGCTCAGAGGCTCCCATGCCCACAGAGCCTCGCTCATTGCTAGCACGGCAGTCTGAGATTGAACTGCAAGGCGGCAGCAAGGCTGGGGGAGGGGGCACCCGCCATTGCTGAGGCTTAAGTAGGTAAACAAAGCAGCAGGGAAGCTCGAACTGGGTGGAGCCCACTGCAGCTCAAGGAGGCCTGCCTGCCTCTGTAGACTCCATCTCTGGGGGCAGGGCATAGCTGAACAAAAGGCAGCAGAAACCTCTGCAGACTTAAATGTCCCTGTCTGACAGCTTTGAAGAGAGTAGTGGTTCTCCCAGCATGGAGTTTGAGATCTGAGAACGGACAGACTGCTTCCCCAAGTGGGTCCCTGACCCCCGAGTAGCCTAACTGGGAGGCACCCCCCAGTAGGGGCAGACTGACACCTCACATGGCCGGGTACCCCTCTGAGACGAAGCTTCCAGAGGAACGATCAGCAGAAACATTTGCTGTTCAGCAATATTCGCTGTTCTGCAACCTCCACTGCTGATACCCAGGCAAACAGGGTCTGGAGTGGACCTCCAGCAAACTCCAGCAGACCTGCAGCTGAGGGTCCTGACTGTTGGAAGGAAAACTAATAAACAGAAAGGACAGCCACACCAAAACCCCATCTCTACGTCACCAGCGTCAAAGACCAAAGGTAGATACAATCACAAAGATGGGGAAAAAACAAAGCAGAAAAGCTGAAAATTCTAAAAATCAGAGCGCCTCTCCCCCTCCAAAGGAACACAGCTCTTCGCCAGCAACGAAACAAAGCTGGATGGAGAATGACTTTGACAAGTTGAGAGAAGAAGGCTTCAGATGATCAAACTTCTCCAAGCTAAAGAAGGAAGTTTGAACCCATCGCAAAGAAGCTAAAAACCTTGAAAAAAGATTAGACGAATGGCTAAATAGAATAACCAGTGTAGAGAAGTCCTTAAATGACCTTATGGAGCTGAAAACCATGGCACGAGAACTACGTGACAAATGCACAAGCTTTAGTAGCTGATTCGGTCAACTGGAAGAAAGGGTATCAGTGATTGAAGATCAAATGAATGAAATGAAGCGAGAAGAGAAGTTTAGAGAAAAAAGAGTAAAAAGAAATGAACAAAGCCTCCAAGAAATATGGGACTATGTGAAAAGACCAAATCTGTGTCTGATTGGTGTACCTGAAAGTGATGGGGAGAATGGAACCAAGTTGGAAAACACTCTGCAGGATATTATCCAGGAGAATTTCCCCAACCTAGCAAGGCAGACCAACATTCAAATTCAGGAAATACAGAGAACGCCACAAAGATACTCATCGAGAAGAGCAACTCCAAGACACAAAATTGTCAGATTCACCAAAGTTGAAATGAAGGAAAAAACGTTAAGGGCAGCCAGAGAGAAAGGTCGGGTTACCCACAAAGGGAAGCCCCTCAGACTAACAGCGGATCTCTCGGCAGAAACTCTACAAGCCAGAAGAGAGTCGGGGCCAATATTTAACATTATTAAAGAAAAGAATTTTCAACCCAGAATTTCATATCCTGCCAAACTAAGCTTCATAAGTGAAGGAGAAATAAAATCCTTTACAGACAAGCAAATGCTGAGAGATTTTGTCACCACCAGGCCTGCCCTAAAAGAGCTCCTGAAGGAAGCACTAAACATGGAAAGGAACAGCCGGTACCATCCACTGCAAAAACATGCCAAATTGTAAAGACCATTGAGGCTAGGAAGAAACTGCATCAACTAATGAGCAAAATAACCAGCCAACATCATAATGACAGGATCAAATTCACACATAACAATATTAACCTTAAATGTAAATGGGCTAAATGCTCCAATTAAAAGACACAGACTGGCAAATTGGATAAAGACTCAAGACCTATCAGTGTGCTATATTCAGGAGACCCATCTCACGTGCAGAGACACACATAGGCTCAAAATAAAGGGATGGAGGAAATTCTACCAAGCAAATGGAAACAAAAAAAGGCAGGGGGTGCAATCCTAGTCTCTGATAAAACAGACTTTAAACCAACAAAGATCAAAAGAGACAAAGAAGGCCATTACATAATGGTAAAGGGATCAATTCAACAAGAAGAGCTAACTATCCTAAATATATATGCACCCAATACAGGAGCACCCAGATTCATAAAACAAGTCCTTAGAGACCTACAAAGAGACTTAGACTCCACACAATAATAATGGGAGACTTTAACACCCCACTGTCAGCATTAGACAAATCCATGAGACACAAAGTTAACAAGGATATCCAGGAATTGAACTCAGCTCTGCACCAAGTGGACCTAATAGACATCTACAGAACTCTCCACCCCAAATCAACAGAATGTACATTCTTCTCAGCACCACATCTCACTTATTCCAAAATTTACTTCCAAAATAGTTGGAAGTAACTACATCCAACTATTTACTTCCAAAATAGTTGGAAGTAACCACATCGCACTTATTCCAAAATGTACTTCCAAAATAGTTGGAAGTAAAGCACTCCTCAGCAAATATAAAAGAACAGAAATTATAACAGTCTCTCAGACCACACTGCAATCAAACTAGAACTCAGGTTAAGAAACTCACTCAAAATCGCTCAACTTCATGGAAACTGAACAACCTGCTCCTGAATGACTACTGGGTACATAATGAAATGAAAGCAGAAATAAAGATGTTCTTTGAAACCAATGAGAACAAAGACACAATGTACCAGAATCTCTGGGACACATTTAAAGCAGTGTGTAGAGGGAAATATATAGCACCAAATGCCTACAAGAGAAAGCAGGAAAGATCTAAAATTGACACCCTAACATAACAATTAAAAGAACTAGGGAAGCAAGAGCAAATAAATTCAAAAGCTAGCAGAAGGCAAGAAATAACTAAGATCAGAGCAGAACTGAAGGAGATAGAGACACAAAAAACCCTTCAAAAATTCAGTGAATCCAGGAGCTGGTTTTTTGAAAAGATCAACAAAATGGATAGACCACTAGCGAGACTAATAAAGAAGAAAAGAGAGAAGAATCAAATAGATGCAATAAAAAATGATAAAGGGGATATCATCACCGATCCCACAGAAATACAAACTACCATCAGAGAATACTATAAATACCTCTACGCAAATAAACTAGAAAATCTAGAAGAAATGGATAAATTCCTGGACACATACACCCTCCCAAGACTAAACCAGGAAGAAGTGGAATCCCTGAATAGACCAATAACAGGCTCTGAAGTTGAGGCAATAATTAATAGCCTACCAACCAAAAAAAGTCCAGGACCAGATGGATTCACAGCCAAATTCTACCAAGGTACAAGGAGGAGCTGGTACCATTCCTTCTGAAACTATTCCAATCAATAGAAAAAGAGGGAATCCTCCCTAACTCATTTTATGAGGCCAGCATCATCCTGATACCAAAGCCTGGCAGAGACACAACAAAAAAAGAGGATTTTAGACCAATATCCCTGATGAACATCGATGCAAAAATCCTCAATAAAATACTGGCAAACCGAATCCAGCAGCACATCAAAAAGCTTATACACCATGATCAAATGGGCTTCATCCCTGGGATGCAAGGCTTGTTCAACATGCGCAAATCAATAAACGTAATCCAGCATATAAACAGAACCAAAGACAAAAATCACATGATTATCTCAATAGATGCAGAAAAGGCCTTTGACAAAATTCAACAGTCCTTCATGCTAAAAACTCAACAAATTAGGTATTGATGGGACGTATCTCAAAATAATAGCTATTTATGACAAACCCACAGCCAATATCATACTGAATGGGCAAAAACTGGATGCATTCCCTTTGAAAACTGGCACAAGACAGGGATACCCTCTCTCACCACTCCTATTCAACATAGTGTTGGAAGTTCTGGCCAGGGCAATCAGGCAGGAGAAAGAAGTAAAGGGTATTCAATTAGGAAAAGAGGAAGTCAAATTGTCCCTGTTTGCAGATGACATGATTGTATATCTAGAAAACCCCATCGTCTCAGCCCAAAATCTTAAGCTGATAAGCAGCTTCAGCAGAGTCTCAGGATACAAAATCAATGTGCAAAAATCACAAGCATGCTTGTACGCCAATAACAGACAAACAGAGAGCCAAATCATGAATGAACTCCCATTCACAGTTGCTTCAAAGAGAATAAAATACCTAGGAATCCAACTTACAAGGGATGTGAAGGACCTCTTCAAGGAGAACTGCAAACCACTGCTCAACAAAATAAAAGAGGACACAAACAAATGGAAGAACATTCTATCCTCATGGATGGGAAGAATCAATATCATGAAAATGGCCATACTGCCCAAGGATAGTTATAGATTCAGTGCCATCCCCATCAAGCTACCAATGACTTTCTTCACAGAATTGGAAAAAACTACTTTAAAGTTCATATGGAACCAAAAAAGAGCCTGCATCGCCAAGTGAATCCTAAGCCAAAAGAACAAAGCTGGAGGCATCACGCTGCCTGACTTCAAACTATACTACAAGGCTACAGTAACCAAAACAGCATGGTACTGGTACCAAAACAGATATATAGACCAATGGAACAGAACAGAGCCCTCAGAAATCACACATCTAAAACTATCTGATCTTTGACAAACCTGACAAAAACAAGACATGGGGAAAGGATTCCCTATTTAATAAATGGTGCTGGGAAAACTGGCTAGCCATATGTAGAAAGCTGAAACTGGATCCCTTCCTTACACCTTATACAAAAATTAATTCAAGATGGATTAAAGACTTAAATGTTAGGCCTAAAACCATAAAAACCCTAGAAGAAAACCTAGGCAATACCATTCAGGACATAGACATGGGCTAGGACTTCATGTTTAAAACGCCAAAAGCAATGGCAACAAAAGCCAAAATTGACAAATGGGATCTAGTTAAACTAAAGAGCTTCTGCACAGCAAAAGAAACTACCATCAGAGTGAACAAGCAACCTACAGAATGGGAGAAAATTTTTGCAGTCTACTCATCTGACAAAGGGCTAATATTCCGAATCTACAAATAACTCAAACAAATTTACAAGAAAAAATCAAACAACCCCATCAAAAAGTGGGCAAAGGATATGAACAGACACTTTTCAAAAGAAGACATTTATGCAGCCAACAGACACGTGAAAAAATGCTCATCGTCACTGGCCATCAGAGAAATGCAAATCAAAACCACAATGCGACACCATCTCACACCAGTTAGAATGGCGATCATTAAAAAGTCAGGGAACAACAGGTGCTGGAGAGGATGTGGAGAAATAGGAACACTTTTACACTATTGGTGGGACTGTAAACTAGTTCAACCATTGTGGAAGACAGTGTGGCGATTCCTCAAGGATCTAGAACTAGAAATACCATTTGACCCAGCCATCCCATTACTGGGTCAAAGGATTATAAATCATGCTGCTATAAAGACACATGTGCACGTATGTTTATTGCAGCACTATTCACAATAGCAAAGACTTGGAACCAACCCAAATGTCCATCAGTGATAGACTGGATTAAGAAAATGTGGCACATATACACCATGGAATACTATGCAGCCATAAAAAAGGATGAGTTCATGTCCTTTGCAGGGACATGGATGAAGCTAGAAACCATCATTCTCAGCAAACTATCACAAGGACAAAAAACCAAATACCTCATGTTCTCACTCATAGGTGGGAATTGAACAATGAGAACACTTGGACACAGGAATGGGAACATCACACACCGGGGCCTGTCGTGGGGTCAGGCTAGAGGGGAGGGATAGCATTAGGAGATATACCTAATGTAAATGACGAGTTAATGCGTGCAGCACACCAACATGGCACATGTATACATATGTAACAAACCTGCACGTTGTGCACATGTACCCTAGAACTTAAAGTGTAATAATAATAAAAAAAAGATGCCCAAAGTCTGTCCTCATGGAGCTTGGCAACCTAGATGAGGACATGGGCAAGAAAGAAAGTGCTCTATAATATCACAGCAATTAATGCAACGAAGACATACAGAGCAAAGGAGTAGCTGGTGACCAGAGGGTGCTATTGTAGTTAGAATTCTTAGGAAATCATTATAATTTTTTTCTTTGCATTTACATACTAGCATTGCCAACAGGATGCCTAAGAGTTGTGGGACCCATCAGTCTTACTCCTTTTCTGCTTAGCCCCATTTAGTGACCAGTTGATGTCCCTCTCTCACTCTTTGACCCTTAAGACTTGAAAGAACATTAAATGCACTCAGGGGATCTCTGTTACTGAGCAGGACTGTACCCACCTCTGCCTTTTCCTAAAGAACTCATGAAGACCCTAATTTCCTCTGGGCTTCCCTTTTCTCCTGCATGCTTTGACCTCGACACTCTGTACTACCCCACCCCATCACAAGCAGAGCCATGGCTGCCGGCAGAAATCTGCTGCTTGAAAAGGCCAAATTGTACAGAGGTCACAAGTTTCTATGTGGAGACTGCTGGAAGTGTGTACCTGGGAAAGAAACTAATAGCAGCTTTCCATTCTGTATGAAGGGGCAAGCTCTAAGCAAAGGGCAGTGGCCTGCAGTGAATCCAGTGAGCCCCTGAGCAGGGGACTGGGTAACACTAGCATCTGGAAGCAGAGGCCTGGATGCCGCCACCATCCAGGTGGACATCTGTCTCCTGCAGGACTCTCAGTTGAATGTTCAGGTCAGCAGATATTTTCTGTAAAGGACCTGGGTAGGAAATATTTTGGCCCTGTGGGCCAGATGGCCTTTGTGGCAACTATTCAGCACTGCCATTGTAGTGTGAAAGAAGCCGTAGATATTTAATGTAAGCAAATGGGCATAGCTGTGTTCAGTGAAACTTTATTTACAAAAACAGGTAGTGGGCTGGACTTGGCCTGCAGGCTGTAGTTTACTGACCCCTGGACTAGTTGATTGAACCAAAATTGGCTCCAGCAGGGAAGCTGAACATGGCTGATCTTTAGAGGTAGGAAACAGAAGGAGAGTTTGTGGGAGATGTTAGAAAAGGAAAAGAAACAATCCCACCCACATCCATGGAGTTGGTTAGCTCCATTCACAGGGGAAGGGAATGAGAAGCCTCTCCTGTACCTGAGATGGGGAAGACTGAGGACAGAAAGCAGGATTCCGAAGAGAAAGTGATGGTAAAAGTAGAAGAGACTACCGGGGAAAAGGGAGGAAAATCCTTTTCAAAAGTTGGAAAAATGCGATACCATGTTTGCCCTTAAAGTTCATTTATGATACACACAAAAATAAATCCTTTAAATGCTCTTTCTCAGTAAATTAATAGTTCACCAGTTGTGCCTTTAATATAAAAGTCTTTTCCTCCAGTGTAATTAATTGCAAAAGCTATAGGTAGCTGTTATCTTTCAGATCACAATTTTCCAGAATTTTGCACTCTTGGACTGTGTGGATGGAAGATACTGAATTATTAAACACACCTTGTAATTTAGTTTTTCCTCACACATGCTGTGGGCTGTGAGGGAATGCTCTTTTGTGAAGGACACGTTGCATAAGTGATTTGTGGGCCAAGGTCCTCTGTGCTGAGCAGGGGTGGGGACAGCAGACTTTGGCCCTTCTGAGGCAGTATCTTAGGTCAGGTTCTCCGCAAGCAAAGACAGACAAGCATGCGAGTGATGGATTGAGGGAGTGTTCTCAGGAGAACACTGAGGAAGGGAGGGACTTGAGATAGAGCTGGAGAAGAAGGCAAGTCGAGGTGTGAATTCGGAGCAAGTCCACCTCCCCACGGGGAGTTCTGGAGCATGAGTGTACTGCAGAGTAGGCCCACTGGAGGGAAGGGGACTGGGCTTTTCTGTCACTTCACTAGTCAGTCATTGTCCATAGGCTGAGTGGCGAAGGAGCGAGAGCAGTTCATAACCTCCAGGTGGCGGCTTCCATCAGCCTAAGCCCGGCCTCTGGAGAGGGGGAGGGTACAGGTGTGTGAGTTTTAACAGCCAGCACCTGCAGTGGCCAGAGGCTAAGCCCACCAGCTGGGGTGGACCGGCCACCAGCTGCATTTGCTGCGCTGGTAATGCCCTTCCCCTTAGCAGGTCTGTGTGTAGGAGCATGTGTGTTGAGCTGTGGAGATAATGTTGTTCATGGTGACCAACTTTTATTGAGGACTTAATGTGTTCCAGGTGCTGTTCTCAGCATTTTAATAAATGTGGTAAATTTAACGCTGGGTGCTGTCATTTTCATTTTGCAGATGAGGAAACTAAGTCTCAGTGAACTTGGGGAACTTGCCCAGGTCACATGGTTCATTAGTGCTGGTGCTGAGATGCTAGCCTAGGCAGCCTGGCCCTGGAGCCTGGCTCCCACACCCTAAGGCACAGTGCGGATCAGGGCTTAGAGTCTGGGAACCTGGTTTGGCTTTTTGCCTTCAGCAACCACCCAGCCCCTGCAGGTGACAGCAGCACTGAGTTAAGAGTTTTCACTGAAGACGAGAGTGATGTGGGTGTCCACTCTGCCCTTGGCACTGTGAGAGCATGAGGCTGTTTATGGCACTCCCTCTGCCCCCAGGGAGCTGGTTTCCTTGGAGAGACACTGGGAACAAAAAAAGAAAAAGAAAAAATGTGCTCAAGTGCCACAGTGGGTCAATGGTAGAAAAAGAGAAGATATGACATGTTTAGAGTGAGCTAAGAAAGAAATATCATTTGGATAATTTCATAGAAATTCTTGCTTTTAGTTCTGTTTACTTTTTTAATATGTAAGCATCTGAAAATAATTTATTTGCCTTATGTGCTTTTTGAGGCTATTAGTGTATTTTTACTAAATGAATAAATGTTATCTCTTGTTCGGCAAAAAATTGTGTTATTTGACATTTATATAAAATGCTTTCTCAAGTGGATTTAAGACAAAACAGTGTTGTGGCTGTTGTCTTTTGTTGCTGGATGAATCTCAGAGCCGACACAGCTGATAATGGTTGGTACCAGTCAAGGGACGAGGTCAAGGGCTTATGATGTGTGCTCTGTTTTCACATTCCATGACAATTACCACTTGTGCCAAAGTCTTCTTTCTCTTATGCCCATATTAATTTATTTGAGGCTGTTAGAATCTTCATTTTGCAGAGTACTTTACGATTCAGCATTACTCTCTGGGACTGTTAAACTGTGTTCCATTTTCTCAGCTTGACATTTTTTTTCCTCTTGTTTTGAACTTAAGCACTTCTGCAAGGAAAGAAAAACCATAGTGTACAATAAAATCTAAACTGTTTACAACTCTAAATTTGGTGCAATTCATTTTATGTATATTTTGTTCCATATGACTTTAGTGTCCTTCCAGTCTTGGGTTCTTCTGCCTGAAATGCCAAAGGAGCTGGCTTTCTTTGGGAGACAGAGCTTGCAGTGTCCTGGCATACCAGCTTTTGGATCAGTGTTCTCTGCGGGAGACAGTTTTTGGCCCTGACTCTTCTTCCTGTGGCCCGTTAGTCTGGGTGGCAGCAGTGCAGTGGTTAAGAGGCTGGGCTCTGGAGCTGTACTCTCTGGGTTAAGCTGCACACTCTGCTACCTGCTGGCTACATGACCTTGAGCAGGTATATAGTCTGGCAATAATGGCAGAATAAAAGTATGATAGTGCCTTCATCATAGGGCTGTTGTGAGGATCCAGTGAGACCGAAGGCATGTAGTGCTGTGCTTGCCGTACGTAGTAAGGACCGCATACATGGATAGTGGCCATACATATGACTTCTGCCCATTGCACTGACCCCAGGGTTTTGGCTTGGTAATCCGTAGATGACATGGCCTTTGATGTGTCCTGGTTTGCGGTGCACTCCTTTGGCCTGGACAAGGCTCCTGTGCTCCTGTCTTCCTTGGATCGGAAGGGCATCGTGACCACCTCCCGGAGGGACTGGAAGAGCGACCTCAGCCTGGAGCGTGTGAGTGTGCTGGAATTCTTGCTGCAAGTGCATGGCTCCGAGGACCAGGACTTTGGCAACTACTACTGTTCCGTGACTCCATGGGTGAAGTCACCAACAGGTTCCTGGCAGAAGGAGGCAGAGATCCACTCCAAGCCCGTTTTTATAACTGTGAAGATGGATGGTAAGAATGTCACCCAAATTTCTCAGTGTTTGGGAATGTCTTCTTTCTGTGCCAGGCTGTAGCTGACAGAACCCAGGTGGCCACAGTTTGAGGAATGTGCCATAGCACGTCCTGCTTTCTTTCTAGACCTGGCCAGAGCCTGCACCCAGAAGGAGCACCAGCAGTCCTTGCAGTTTCCCCAGCTTTGCTATTATGTGCTGGTGTCACCATTGATAAATGATTTTCAACACTTACTAGAAAAATTTTCAAGGCTTTGCCTCTTCCATAAATGTGTAGAAACTCGCTTTACTGTGTCTGAGGGTTGGCATGGATTCTGCTAGGCACAGGCAGAGAGCAGCCTTGAGAGAGAGGGCTCAGGTCGATAGGGGAGGCTATAGCTTAGGGACCTGCTACTCTCACTACCACTGGTTTTGCTTCTTAAAGAAGAGAGACTCGGCCGAGCGCGGTGGCTCACGCCTGTAATCCCAGCACTTTGGGAGGCCGAGGCGGGCGGATCACGAGGTCAGGAGATCGAGACCATCCTGGCTAAAACGGTGAAACCCCGTCTCTACTAAAAATACAAAAAATTAGCCGGGCGTAGTGGCGGGCGCCTGTAGTCCCAGCTACTTGGGAGGCTGAGGCAGGAGAATGGCGTGAACCCGGGAGGCGGAGCTTGCAGTGAGCCAAGATCCCGCCACTGCATTCCGGCCTGGGCCACAGAGCAAGACTCCGTCTCAAAAAAAAAAAAAGAAGAGAGACTCATGGCCGGGCACAGTGGCTCACGCCTGTAACCCCAGCACTTTGGGAGGCCGAGGTGGGCGGATCATGAGGTCAGGAGTTCGAGACCAGCCTGGCCAATATAGTGAAACCCCGTCTCTACTAAAAATACAAAAAAGAAAAAAAAAAATCAGCCAGGCGTGGTCGCGGGTGCCTGTAATCCCAGCTACTCGGAGGCTGAAGCAGGAGAATTGCTTGAACCCAGGAGGTGGAGGTTGCAGTGAGCCGAGATCGCACCATTGCACTCCAGCCCAGGTGACAGTGGGATAGACCATCTCAAAAAAAGAAAAAAAAAAAAGAGAGACTCTTCCCGGAGTCGCTGGCACAGAGTGGGTGCTTCACAGAGCCCCAGGATGGGAGCATGAGCTCCCAGCCTTGTTGGCCCACGATGAACACCAGGGTCAACCTAACTAGACAGAGCTTTGTTCCTTGAGCATCCCAGAGTGGGGACAGTTGTTCCTTGGGTTACAAAAAGCATGTCTCCTTTGTGGAAAATTTCAGAAAGTACATGTTAGTTGAAATAACTCCGTAAAGAGAATTAAAGTCCAGGGGCCTCCGAGGATGAGTAGAAGCCTTTTGAGTGTTTCCCTAGTGATCGGTCAGATGGAAATTGGAGCCCTAGCTCTTCCACAGACTACTTAGCCTTTCTGATCCATTTTCTCTCGTAAAATGGGATAATAGTCTTCTATGGGGCTATTTTGAAAATTAAACCTTAGCAAACGTAAGGCACCTAGCCCAGTGGCAGCATCCGCCCAAGGAGCACGGGTACTTATGGGGAAGGCAAGGTGGGATTTCAAGGGTGGAGTCTAAATGGTGTTTGTGCATTTCTGACACTTAAATCATCTGTACCATATTTTGCATCTTAGGAATTCCTTGCTTGAAGTAACTCCGTATAAAAACCCAGATTTAACAAACAGGGGAGTGATTATTCACTTTGCTAGATAATTTACTATAGTGTTACTTAAAATAGCTCCCTTAGTACACTTCAGTTATTTGATGCATAGGATTGATTTATGCATGGTTTTTTTAAGGATGCATCTGCTGCTGAATGTGCAGTGCCCTTATACTGACTTTTAAAAATCAATCTTTTGCCAAAACCCTAAAAAGCAAGTTGACATTCAAAGGCATCGAGTAAAATCTTCTTTGTGGTTTTTATTCTCCCCGCAGAGCTGGGTGGGAAGACATTTGCTCATTTTTGTGACAGATAAGGCTGAGCTTCTCCTGTCTCCAGTGGTGTGCTAGGTGCTAGATGCAGGAGGAATGAGACCTTATCTCTCGGGATATCCTGCTCCAGTGGGGAAGGCAGGCAAGGGTGCCCCCAAAGCGGCCTCCCTCCCAGCACTGACCGGCTTCCCCTTTGATCTCTCCCTCCCAGTGCTGAACGCCTTCAAGTATCCGTTGCTGATCGGCGTCGGTCTGTCCACTGTCATCGGGCTCCTGTCCTGTCTCATCGGGTACTGCAGCTCCCACTGGTGTTGTAAGAAGGAGGTTCAGGAGACACGGCGCGAGCGCCGCAGGCTCATGTCGATGGAGATGGACTAGGCTGGCCCGGGAGGGGAGTGACAGAGGGACGTTCTAGGAGCAATTGGGGCAAGAAGAGGACAGTGATATTTTAAAACAAAGTGTGTTACACTAAAAACCAGTCCTCTCTAATCTCAGGTGGGACCTGCCGCTCTCTTTTCTGCATGTCAAGTTCTGAGCGCGGACATGTTTACCAGCACAAGGCTCTTCTTCCCACGGCACTTTCTGATGTAACAATCGAGTGTGTGTTTTCCCAACTGCAGCTTTTTAATGGTTAACCTTCATCTAATTTTTTTTCTCCCACTGGTTTATAGATCCTCTGACTTGTGTGTTTATAGCTTTTGTTTCGCGGGGTTGTGGTGAGGAAGGGGTGATGGCATGCGGAGTTCTTTTATCTTCAGTGAGAATGTGCCTGCCCGCCTGAGAGCCAGCTTCCGCGTTGGAGGCATGTGTTCAGAGAGCTGCTGAGCGCCACCCTCTACCCGGCTGACAGACAACACAGACCTGTGCGGAAGGCTAATTTGTAGCTTTTACGTCCCTACCCCATCCCCTATTTTCAGGGGTTTAGACTACATTTGAAATCCAAACTTGGAGTATATAACTTCTTATTGAGCCCAAATGCTTTTTTTTTTTTCTTTTTTTGCTTCTCTGCCCCTTTTCCATTTCTTTTGTATTTGTTTTCTGTGAGAGCGCTGAAATGGCGGCCCTGGAATCTAGAATTTGGCTCTCCACTGAGCACCTTATCTTGCCACCTTAGCCTTAAGAATGAATATGAAGAAAAATACACAGCCACCTCTGTCCAGGGCAGTAAGAAGGGCTGCAAGGAAGGGGAGGTTGGGGACAAGGAAAGGAACAGATACTGCTCCGGTAGTTGTGAGGCCACTGTGCCTCAGGGGACTCCAGGAAGAGCAGAAGAGGGATCCTGCGAAGTTATTTTTATGCAGCTGGAGCCAGGAGGGTCAGAGTGGTGCCAGGTGCAAGTTAGGCTAAAGAAGCCACCACTGTTCCTCTCTCTTGCCTGTTGTGGGGGGCAAAGGCATTGGGCACCAAGAGTCTTGCAGGGGGACCCACAGATATGCCATGTCCTTCACACGCTGCTTGGGCTCCTTAACCTGAAGGCAAATTGCTACTTGCAAGACTGACTGACTTCAAGGAATCAGAAATTACCTAGAAGCACCATGTTTTTTCTATGACCTTTTCAGTCCTTCAGGTCTTTTTAAGGTCCACTGCAGGGGGTTAGTGAGAAAGGGTATACTTTGTGGTATGTTTTGCTTTCCTAATAGGGACATGAGGGAAACCCAGCAATTTGCTGTCATGTGAATGGCCTGTAGAGCAGAGTCAAGAGCGGTCTGCTTTGCCCAACTGCTCCCATCAGGAATAGGAGAGTAGATAGAAAGAGATCTTCCACATCCCAGGCTTCTACTGCTGCTTTAAAAGCTCTCTCCTCGGAACCTCCCGCTTCCTGAAGTGTCTCGCCCCCTGCACAGCACTGGCCTTTCGGAAGCATCCCAGTAGGGTTTTCTGAGGCTCGCTGGTGACTCATGCCCTAATTGCAATCCTCTGCTTTTATCTTGGCTTTGAAGGATCTAACACTGCTCTCTCTTCCAAAGGGGAAAAAAGATTCATTTGTTTTGAGCAATAAACTAATACAAAATAATGGCCATTCATGTGCAGCTCTTTGTCACCATGGGCCGGATGAGTTGTGCTCCTCCTGGCTCACCATTTCCCCCTGCTCCCCCACAGCCGGTTCTGCACTTATCACCGAGTCGCCCCTGGAGGCAGATTCCCATTGAGTTTTCCCCACCAAGGGGACCATGCACATGATAGAAACATTAGATTCTGCATTGACAGTAGCCTTTCCTTGGCCCGGGCCTGTGGTGGGAAGATGGGCAACAGATATACCCCACCAGGGCCTGAGTGACTAGAGGAAGAGGACGAGGCCTTGTTGGCACTAGATTTGGGTATTTTCTGCATGTCATATCCTAACTGCTATTTCAGAAGAGGCAGCTTGTAGGTGATTGTACAAGTGAGAATTAAAGAGAGAACAAATATGTAAACAGGTGCTGTATTAGTAACAGCCAGTGCCGTTTCAGCCCTTGCATCTATTAAAAGGAGATTCAGGATTTTATTGGCACAGGCCCTTCTTAGTAGGAAGAAAGGGTGCTTAGCTTTGGACCTGACCGGGTGTGTGTAAAACCATGGACTGAGTGACAGCAGACACTCGATGGTGGTAAATGTGTTGGGTGCTTACACACTGTACCTTTTCCTTTCATACTGATGCTGCAGTTCAGGGCTGGAGTTGTTAAGGCATTGACCTCCACCCACCTGCCCCGTGTCCATTGGGCTGCCCAAGCTGCATGTCACCTGGGGGCTGGGAGGAAGGGGCGAGAAATTCCAGGGCATTGTACCAAGGACCTAGTTCCTTCTAGGGATATAAATTTCCAGGAATGTGTATTTTTAATGTGGTGAGATGCACTCTTTTGTTGTACCAAATAGGGCTCCCCCCCCACCCCTGCGACAAGTGCTCTTCTAGAAGAGGTTCCTACCAGCAGCACTGGTGTGAATGAAAGAGGGACCCAGCCACGTCTCACACAGGTGGAATTGCACTTCTTAACAAAAAGGAACTTTATAAAAGTTTGGGTTTTTTTTCCTAATCATAAAAATAGCCCCAGAAAGAGCCTAAGCTATGTTCAGATAGAAGCCTCGAAATTCCTGTAAATTGTTTACTTTATGATGTTTACATACACGTTTCACTTTGAAAAAAAAATGCAAATCAACTTTTTAACAACTGTTCAGATTTTTCATGGGACAGTAGAACTCTGAGTCACCAACTGGGCTAAATTTTAATTTAAAAATGTATTTATTTGAGTGTCTTTCCCCCCCTCACCCTCACCATCTGAGGGGCTCCCTGAGATCTTGGTAGAGGAGGCCCCTCCTGCCCAGACCTTTGTCTGTTTCCCCAGTGGCCCTTGCTTCTTGCTTTGCAGACTGCCTGCAGCCATGATTTTGTCACTGACATCTGTGAGCCAAAGACTGAGCCTTTTTGGCAGGAATAATAAGCAATACTACACAACTTGCTACTTTCAGAAAACTTTTTTTTAGCTTCACCGATGACAACAGAGGAAGAAGGGAACTGGGATTTGGGTAAGTTCTCCTCCACTGTTTGACCAAATTCTCAGTGATAAATATGTGTGCAGATCCCTAGAAGAAAAAACGTTGACTTTCTTTTTAAGTGTGGCACATAAGGATCTGCAGAATTTTCCGTAGACAAAGAAAGGATCTTGTGTATTTTTGTCCATATCCAATGTTATATGAACTAATTGTATTGTTTTATACTGTGACCACAAATATTATGCAATGCACCATTTGTTTTTTATTTCATTAAAGGAAGTTTAATTTAAATTGAAGTTGTGTGAGGAGCTTGATATTGGCCTCTGTTATCCTTTCATATCTTCAGCATGAGGGATTGTGACTGGATTCCAGCAGCAACTTTAGCACCTTCTGATCTCTTTGAATCCTGTAAAAGCATTGCAGATTTTCACTGATGATAAGAGAAGAAATGGATTTGATGGGATCAATGTTGAAGTTCCCACCAGGTGGAAAGGTGAGGGGTAGGATCCTATTGTTTACCGAAGGCCTCCTGCTCTTTCAGGGAATTCCCATGACCTTACAGGACTCCTCTCAGGAAAGAGAGAAGTTAGATATTGTTCCTCTCTGCAGTTGAGGAAACACCAAAGTTCTGTGACCATATCGTGACTGGAACAGAGTGGTTTTTCTGACTCATGATGCAGTCTAGGGCCAAATCAGTCCAGAAGGTAGCAGCCCCTGTAATAGAAAAACAATCCTCTTCCCTAGGCCGCTGGCGTCAGCAGGCCTGGGCAGGAGTGAATACCGAGAACCCAACTCCCTGCGGGCCCCTGGAACAGCTGCTTGTCCTTGGTTGGCCTCCGCCATTCACTCTCCTCTTGGCCTCATTTGTGTTCTCTGTGTCTTTTGTGTCCTTTCCAGGGACCAACTTCATGTTGTGGAGTTATTCAAGGGCTGGGTACGTGTCCCAGTCACTAACATTACCCAATGACTGGCACTCTTCCAGGCATGTAGAAGGCACTTGCACTTTGTAAATGCACAGTTAATGCTCTGCTCTAGGAAATGAGCCATCATTGCATGCTTCTTAGCGAACCGGAAGGGTTCCACTCATGTCACAATGGTGACACAGTCAGAGCTGGTCATTAGCAATCCTCCACCTATTTCTGAACCCATTCCTGCCTAAAATTTAATTTAAGTTTTAAATTTAAATTAATAACATTAAATTAAATTAAAAACAAAACAGGAACTTACTTGCATACTTATTGTGTGCCCAAGCATTGTGCTAAGCACAACTGCTGCTGAGTTGTCTGTAGGCCTTGGCACATAGTATCTGCTTGCCTAGAAACTTATTTCTATCCAGCCTTCTTTCCTCCTAACTTGTACTTCTCTTTCAGGACCCAGGGGTCATCTTCTCCTTCTCTAGGCAAAATGAAGATCCCTTGACAGATGGTCTGATAGTCTGAAAATGATGGGAGGATAGGAACCATTCATTGCTGTGGCTTCAGTACCAAATTGTGAATTGGACTCTTACAATGTGCCGTGCACTAAGACAAGTACCTCATAGATGTGATTGCAATCTTAAGTGACCCAAAAGGATTTACAGCAGAAGCACTCTTGCCTGTTCTTCACAAAACTGGATCATTCAAAAAATACCACTCATTTCCTCTAACCCACAGACCAGTGTGCATGACACACTTTTAAAATAAAAGTTTTAGTATTATTTAGGTTTGGCAGGGCCAACAGATCAGGAGACAATTGCCATAGAAAAGATGGTTTATTATATTCATAGAGCCCAAGAGGAGGGACATACCACACCATGAGAGGCCGCGCAGGGAAACATCAGGGTCAAGGCGCAGGGGAAACATGGGCACGGGGCTTTATTGTGGTTTTTGCAGGAAGGAATAGGTGAGGCAGAGTAGGCAGGCTTAGGATTGGCTAGGTTGAATAATTTCAGCAAGCTCTAGGGCATAGGGGTTGTCCCTAGTTGTCTGGTACCTAATCCTGGGTGATTAGGGAAAGGGAGTAGTGGTCCTTAGTGCAAGAATTCAGTGGAGGAGGTTGTGCAGTGTAGGCTCTGGATTGGTTGGTTTGCATATGAAAGGCTTCTCTCAGGAGAGTCCTTAACTAGCTCTAGGAATTGGTTAGCCCTGGCAGGGGCAGTCTCTCCAGGATTAGCAAGACCCAGATGTTAAAGCATCAATAAACAGAAAATAAAAAGGGGTGATTAATGCATACACTAATTGCTTAGGGCTTGTAGACTACTGAGTCCTGTAGACACCTGGGTGGCTCAGCTCCACCCAGAGAGGCGATGCTCACCTGAGTCCACCGTGTTCTATGCATTCTCCAACCTACTTGTGCCCAACAGTACTGGTTACTATGATTATAATAAGTTTGTTGAATATTATGTAAACCAGTGAAACATGAATGCCAAAGGGGTGTTCAGAAGTGCTGTTGGTAAAACTGGATGTCCACATACAAAAGAATGAAGCTGGACCCTTACCTTACACCATCTACAGAAATTAACTCAAAATGAATTAAAGACCTAAACATAAGACTTAAAACTATAAACTCCTAGAAGAGAACATAGGAGGAAAGCTGTAATACTTTGGATTTGCCAATAATATCTTGGGTGTGACACCAAAAGCTCAAGCAACAAAATAAAAAAAAAAATAGACAAATGGGACTACACAAACTTAATTTCTGCATGTCAAAGGAGAAAAACTAACAGAGTGAAAAGACAACCTTCAAAATGGAAGAACATATTTAAAAATCATGTATCTGATAAGGGGCTAATATCCAGAATATATAAGTAACTTAGCTGTACAATAAAAAGTAACCTGATTTTAAAATGGGCAAAGCATAAAAAGGAATGAAATAATGGCATTTGCAGCAACCTGGATGGAATTGGAGACCATTATTCTGAGAGAAGGGACTCGAATGGAAAACCAAACATCGTACGTTCTCACTCATAAGTGGGAGCTAAGCTACGAGGACACAAAGGCATAAGAAGGATACAATGGACTTTGGGGACTCTGGGGAAAGGGTAGGAATGAGGTGAGGGATAAAAGACTGCACATTGGGTACAGTGTCCACTGCTAAGGTGATGGGTGCACCAAAATCTCAGAAATCACCACTAGAGAACTATTCATGTAACCAAACACCACCTGTTCCCCACAAACCTGTAAAAATTTAAAACAAAATGGGCAAAGGACTTGAATAAACAACTCTCCAAAGAAGATATACAAGTGGAAAGGTCAGCATCGCTAATCATAGGAGAAGCACTGATCAAAACCACAATGAGATATCAATTGGCATGCATTAGGGTAACCACTATGAAAAGAATAGGAAATAACAAGTGTTACTGAGAATGTGGAGAAATTAGAACTCTTGTGCTCTGTTGGTGGAGATGTAAGATGGTGCCGCTGCAAAGGAGAGCAGCATGGAGGTTCCTCAAAAAACGAAATAGAATTACCAAATGATCCAGCAGTTCCGCTTCTGGGTATATATCCAAAAGAATTCAAAGCAGTATCTCAAAGAGGTATCTGCATACCTATATTCATCACAACAGTATTCTCAGTAGCCAAGAGGTAGAGGTAACCGACCTTTTGTTGATGGCAACAGATGAATAGATAAAGAAACTGTGGTATGTACTTACAATGGAATATCATGCAGCCTTTAACAAGGAAATCCTGTCATACATTACAGTGTGGATGAACCTTGAGGACATAAGTGAAATAAGCCAGTCACAAGGACAAATATGTATGATTCCACTCATATAAAGTATCACAGAAGGTAGAAAAGTAAGGTTGCCAAGAGCTGGCGGGGAAGGGAAATTAGTGTATACTGGGTATAGAGTTGCAAGATGAAAAAGTTATGGAGATCTATTGCCCAACAATGTGAATATAGTTTCTAAACTGTACATTTAAAATGGTTAAGATGGTAAGTTTAATGTTATGCTTTTTACCACAATTTTAAAAAGTAAGAGGTATCAATAAAAACAGGAATTCTCTGGAAAAAACTCATAAAAGCAAATTGCTTTTTTTTAAAAAAAATGCTATCAATTTAGGTATGGGCAAAATAACTGTAAAAGATTGAGTGGGGTGGGGAGGATAACAGAAACATGGGAGGACTCTACACTCCATTGGCTTCACAAATGCTTAAGTTCTTACTCCATTTTAAAAAAATCAAACCTGAAATTTGTAAAGAAGATATTATAGGTTTGGTTTATGCAAGAAAGTGGCAAGAGACTCCAGGCAGCAGACCCATATTCAACAGGAAGGCTTGGGCCTGTGTCAAGAGATTGGTGAATGAATGTGCATATATATGTTGAGGTAGAAATAAAATGTCTAAGATCCATGGAAGTCTTTTTATGATTCCCATGTTTACCTGACATGTTCTCTTAATTGATCAACTAACAGCCCAAATTGTGTCAGATAAGAAAGTTTCTATTGTTATTGTTACCATTTTTATAAATGAAGAAATTGAGACATAAAGAAGTCAAGTGATTTGCTCAAGATTTGAACCCAAATCTTTCTGACTCCACAGTCTATGCATGTTCTAAATCATTACACCAGCCTCAGATGAGTAAGAACTAGCCCCTTCCTTTATGAAATTCATGGTCTTACAAGATAGGGAGGTGTATAAATGATTCATTTTATTACTATATAATAAGTAAACTTATAGAAATTCACTGACATAGCATAAACCTTTCTTTGGATTTCTATCCAAAATGTTAAGAAAGTTTTCACATAGGAGATGCAAACCCAAATTTTAAAATTTTTAAATGAATAGGCATTTACCAGGTAGTAATGGGACAAGATTCTAAGCAAAGGGGATAGCATTTGCAAAAGAAAGAAACAACGGTAAGGTACATTCAGAGAAATATAAGTGATTCTGTATTCCTGAAGGTTGAAAGTTAAAGGATAGGGTGGTGAGAGTGTTCCCCAGGGTCAGCTCACAGGGATCATGTCAAGAAGTTTGGACCTGATCCTCTAGAAATGTTTTGGAACCACTGAAAGAAAAATTTGGAAAGTTAATGGCTGTGTTTGTATTTTAGATCACTCTTGTCAGCCGAGTAGCAGGGAGAGACAAAGCTGGAAGACCAAAGGGGCTGCATTAGTCCAGATGAAAACTCAAGGCTCTCAATTGTGATGGCAACGGGTAGAATTAATTCATTAAAGATTTTAAGGAGAACTGATAGGATTTCATAACTGGATGTGAAGCATGGAGGCCAGCCATGGGTCTGGGTTGATACTGGTGCATTCAACCATGATGGACAATACCAGTGAAAACAGAAAACAATGATTTCAGCTTTAGACTCAAGTTTGAGTTTCCTGAGGAACCTTCAAGTGGAGATACTCAACACCAGCTAGATGGTCTGGAGCTTAAGGGAGAACTTGGGGTTGGAGATCTATTTGAGATTGTCAGTATAGAGATGGGGAATGAGATGCAGCAGGGTGAGAAAAGAAGGGCTGAAGACAGAACCTTGGAGAAGACTGTAATTTCAAGTGGCCTGGAGAAGAGAAACCAGTGAGAAGCAGACTGAGAAAGAACTTCCAAAGGGGTAAGGGAAAGTCCTGGAGAGAATGGTGTCAGAGGAGGAAGGAAAGAATTGCAAGCAAGTTTGTCAATGGCCAGCCACACCTGATGCCACAGAAAGACCAGGTCAAGTGAGCAGTGTTCACTGTTGTGACCCAGGAAGTCTATGTGGATCCGTGCCCAGATTTCAGTGGACCAAAGTGGCAGTGAGAATTAGGAAATCAAACAGAATGCAGAACACCAGGAAACTGTCAGAAGTTTGAAGATGGGAGGGAAAAGGAGGTGATTTGGAACTAGAGTAAAAATTGGCTATTTAGTAGGATAGGAGACACTTGAGCTTCTTTATGGACTGAGTAAGCAATGGATGGGTGTCTGGCCCCAAGGAGGTAAGAGGGATCTAGGGTCTAGGTAAAGGGAGCTTCCTGTCTCCTCTCCTCCTTTCTGCCTCTCTTTAAGGCCTATTCTGATCCCTCCCCTAAACTTTTTTTTAATCATAGCTTGTTGTCAACTGACCCTCCATAGGAAATTTAAGGAATTAATAGCCCTTCCCAAGGAAGTGTTCGCTTAGAAAACAGGAGATGGCCTAGGATCCCATCTGTTTCTCTTTCTCCTCTTTTGCCAGGAAGCTAAACTCACCCTATTTTGCACCCCATGCTTCTTTGCCTCCTCCATAGAAACCTAGTTCATGCTTTCCTCACAGGTAGGAAGAGTTGTCACCCACCTTGAAAACCTCTTCAGCATTGGTTAACTCATCAGCTCCTGGTGAAGCTGGGCCAGTGGGAAGGAAGAGCAAAAAGGCCGGGGAGTTGGGACCTGGACTTCATCCTCCATCACTGGGGCCAAGTCACAGCTGGGCCTATGCAAGGCCTCAGTTTCTTCGTTTGTTATATGAGGGAGTTGACTGAGATCACTGTGGTCCCTTCTTGTAGTGTGACTGCTTGGTGTTATACACATGCAGAGGTGAGGCTCAACTTCAGGGCCTCCCTCACCTGGGCAAGTCCAGGCCCTGTGGAACAGTAATCAATATGACCTGACTTCAAAGAGCTCAAGTGGGGAAAGGGGTGAAATAATGATCAGCCTCCTGCTGACCCCTTAGGGTTTTTTGACCCTCCTCCAGCCATTTGCTATCGTACACTCTGCCTCCTGTAAATCATGAGTAGCTAGCTAGAAGGTTTGTTAGAGCTCTGAACCAAAAGTGAGAAGGCAGCCTTAGAATCCCGCCGTTTTCTAGCCATGATATTGATATACTCTGAGTCTGTTTTCTCATTTGTAAAATGGGATTAGTAATACCTACCACATAGTGATATGAGGTATTCTATAAGACTGTATATGTAAAGTGCCTTGCACAGAGCCTGATATGTAAAAGGTCCCTATTTAAATATTTCTTGGGCCTGAGTGCTTATGATCAGAGGCCATAATACCTGCAATTTCTGTGGTTCTGTGGAACTAATATTGGAGCATATCAACCTGAAAAAAAGAACTTTTTATTAATCTTCCAGGAACTAGAACAGAATTTTTCCTTTAGTACATTCCTGGTTTCTTCATCCAGTACTCTCTCCCCCGATCTGAATCAGGAACTACATTTTTTCATTCCTTTCAAATGATACAATTGCAATGCAACAATTCCCAAGGTAAAAGAATAACTGTCTTGCTGGCTCTATTTTTTCTTTTCTTCTTCTTTTTTTTTTTTTTTTCTTGACAACAGAGAGCTTCTTTCTCCCCCCCAGAAAAGAGGCAACATCACCCTGTCAATGTTAAATTCTGGCAGAAATGAAGCCACTAAAATGGAAAGAGAAAAAATATTTTGGCAACAGCCAGGAATGAGAAATCGCATAGCATTTACCGGGTTATATATATTCTGTGGATACAGGATACTCTCTATTATTGGCAATGATTGTCTCTGTGGTCAATGCTTATTTCTAAAATAATTCTCTTTTCAGTGCACATGGCAGATGGATTGCATTGATGGCCTCAGTTTGTTTGTGTTAATCTCTCCCTTTGCTCTATCACTTTGCAGTTCCCCTCCATAAAGAGGCAGAGTATATATTAACCCATCTCTTGGCCTTTGGACTTTCTTGCTTTGGCCCATGGGATGGTAGTGGTCATGATGTAAGTAGAAGCTTTAAAAAATGCTGTTGTATTTCCACTAGTTCTTTTGGACCCCTGACATTACCATGAAAATGTGCCAGTCCAGCCTGCCAGAGAGATGTGAGAGACATGTGGAAGAGAACTGAGTCATCCAAGCCAAGGCCATCCTAGACCATCCAGCTCCTGTCAGCAGGACACAGCCCCATTAACAGAGCCACCCAGCTGACCCATAGGCTTGTCAACAGAAATAAATGTTTGCTGTTGCAAACCACCAAAGTTTTCTGATTGTTACACAGCAGTAACTACTCCATTCACCACATTTGCTTAAAGTGTTGGTGCCTGGGGGTGACCCCCAACTTCTGCAACTAAAATGGTGAATAAATTCCTGTAACTTGAGCCTCACTGATTTTATAGTTAGCAGCCTGGAGAGTTTGTTCGAAATCTCCATCCTAGGCAGACTGCCCTTTAATTGTTCCCTAAATACAATCTGCACATCCCTGCCTCTGCCTCTGTACATTGTATTTGTCCACACTGAAATGTCCTTCCTTCTCCTTCCTGTCCATTTGCATCATACCAGATGTCCAAGGACCAACTTTAAAACCAGGCTTTTCTGAATGACCTACTGTGACTGTTCCCTGCCTTTTCAGCCTATTAATTCAGGTTATTTCTTGCCTGAGCTATAGATCGGATACCAGACCCATGTTTGCCATATATGGCTGCTGTTTTTTTATCTCAGCTGTTTATTAAACTAGATCCCAAGTTCCTGGAGGGCAGGGCCCTCTTACACCTCTTTTATCCCCCAAGCCTTGCATAGTATCTTGAAAAGGGAAGTACAGGACCTTTCACTTAAGACTTTGATATTTGTAGTTTGACCATCACTGGGGGGCTAATTGTTAGGTATCATTGCTAATGAATAAAACCAGAGAATGGATGAGTGAATGGAGGGATGGATGGATGTATGGATGGATAGATGGATGGATGGATAGATAGATAGATAGATAGATAGATAGATAGATAGATAGATAAAGTTAGATGCTTCCAGACCTGAATTTGTAGAATGTACCCCATTCTACTATAATTCTCACTAGGAAAATAAATTTTACTTTAAAATGCCACCTTTCCCCTGAAGATTTTACTGACCTCCCATTCATTCTCTCCAGATTAGACATGCCCTCTTCCTTCCCTGATATCCCTATGTGACAGTCAAGTTCTTACCTGCTCACCTCCACCATGCCACATGGCACAAGCAGCAGCTCCTTCAGATCAAAGGCTGTAGCTTAATTATGTCCTTAATGGATGTCCAGCACATGGTAGGGTGCTTACTGCACAGGGAGTACTCAGTAACTATTTGATTATTTTATCTATCCCGCCTCTGTCTTTGTTTATTTATTTATTTATTTACTTATTTATCTATTTTGAGATGGAGTCTCGCCCTGTTGCCCAGGCTGGAGTGCAGTGGCGTGATCTTGGCTCACTGCAAGCTCTGCCTCCTGGGTTCATGCCATTCTCCTGCCTCAGTCCCTCCCGAGTAGCTGGGACTACAGGCCCCCGCCACCACACCCAGCTAATTTTTTGTATTTTTAGTAGAGACAGGGCTTCACCGTGTTAGCCAGGATGGTCTCGATCTCCTGACTTCGTGATCCGCCTGCTTCTGCCACCCAAAGTGCTGGGATTACAGGCATGAGCCACTGCGCCCGGCCTCTGTCTTTATTTTAAATGCCCTACTTCAGGCCCTTATGATTGCTCATAGAGACAACTACAAAAACCTTGTAACTGACCTTGCTTCTAGCCTTGTCTCCCTTCTTCACCTTTCAACCTATTAGCAATGCACACATACGGAATTCAACTTAAAAGGAAAAAAGGAAAATCCAACCAGGTTATACTACCACTAAAAATCTTAATAGTTTCCCTCTTCTTCGAGGTATTAATAAAAGCCAAGCTCTTAGGCTTGGCACACGAAGCCCACTAAGATCTGCCCATCCTACCTGTATAGATCCTTCTTTCACAACAGCCTCAAACTTTATTCCAACAAGATAGTACAGCCTGAGTGTTACTATTCGTGCCACACAGTTTCTTCCCAACTGTACCTTGGCCCCCTGCCTCTCTAGATGACTCATTGACTCACCTGGCCCAGCCCAATCCATCTTGACCTTCCCTCCTGCCTACCAATTTTCCCCACCCCCTATATGTGCCCCACTGATTGTTGACACATTGCATTGTGATTATCTGATTTAAGTGGAAGCTTCCTGAGAACTCTAGCACTAGCGTAGTATTAAATTAGCCTAGGTTCAGGGCCAACTGTTGCATTTAGACACTCCTCTGCCATCCTTGGTACCTGGGTTCACATCGGTGTAACTGCCCATTAGCGTAACTGCCCAACTTGTTTCTCCTTGCCTGCTGCCCAGATAGAACAGATTTATCAAGACAGGAGAATTGCAATAGAGAAAGAGTTTAATTTACACAGAACCAGCTAAATGGGAAACCAGAGTTTCATTACTCAAATCAGTCTCCCCGAAAATTCAGAGACTGGAGTTATTAAGGATAATTTGGCAGGCCAGGGAGTGGGGAGTGCTGATTGGTCAGATAGGAGATGAAATCACAGGGGATTGAAGGGGGTTCTTGCAGTCTTCCGTTCCTGAGTGGGATCAAAGAACTGGTGGAGCCAGATCACCAGCCTGGATGGTGTCAGCTGGTGCATCAGAATGCAGGGTCTGAAAAATACCTTGAGCACCAATTTAGGTTTTACAATAGTGATGTTATCCCTAGGAACAATTGGGGAGGTTGGAATTGTGTGGCCTCTGGCTGCATGACTCCTAAACCATAATTTCTAATCTTGTGGCTAATTTGTTAGTCTTACTGAGGAAGTCTGCTCCCCAGGCAAGAAGGGGGTTTGTTTCCAGAAAGGGCTGTTATCCTCTTTGTTTCAAAATTAAACTGTAAGCTAAATTCCTCCCAAAGTTAGTTTGGCCTACAACCAGGAATTAACAAGGGCAGCTTGGAAGTTAGAAGCAAGATGGAGATGGTTAGGTCAGATCCCTTTCACCGTCATAACTTTCTCACTGTTACAATTTTGCAAAATTTCTCACTGTTACAAATTTTGCAGCTTCATAGGGCAGATGAAGATTTACTAAAATGTCTCATGATGGTGATGATGGTAGCTAATATTCATTGAGCACTTACTATGTACCAGATATTCTAAGTGCTTTAAATAAATTAGCTTGAAACTATCATTCTCAGCAAACTGTCTCAAGAACAAAAAACTAAACACTGCATGTTCTCACTCATAGTGGGAATTGAACAGTGAGAACACTTGGACACAGAAAGGGGAACATCACACACCGGGGCCTGTCGTAGGGTGGGGGGACGGGGGAGGGAAAGCATTAGGAGATATACCTAATGTAAATGACGAGTTAATGGGTGCAGCACACCAACATGACACATGTATACATATGTAACAAACTTGCACGTTGTGCACATGTACCCTAGAACTTAAAGTATAATAACAATAATAAAAAAGTAAAATACAAAAAAAAGAAATAAAAAATAAAAATTAGCTCATTTGGCATTCACAGTAATCTTATAGGGTACCTACTATTAGTATCCTCATTTTAGCAATGAGGGTTAGGAAATGTTAATTAAGTTTTCTAAGACTGCACAGTTACTAAAACTAGAATCTGCATGCAAACCCAGGCCGCCTGACTCTAGAGCCTGTAACCTTCAGCACCACCTCATGTCGTCCCACGTTCATGTTTTTCAGCGGAATTCTCCCATTTCTCAGTCATTTCCTCTCCCAAGAGAGGAGGAGAAGGAAGGGCCAAGAAGACAACATTGCTGGTGGCTTTTTTATTTATTCAGTTTACCTAAATTCTCTCACCATTACCAAATGACACATACTGTGAGC